>NC_034411.1:78576041-78720424 GCF_002078875.1 Numida meleagris | reverse complement strand
AGGGGAGGGGAGAAAAAGAAAAGTGATTCACTAGGAAATGGTTCTGAGTACATGGAGCAAGATAAATTCATTTTTACTGCAATCTACCTTACTATTAGATCCACAGGCAAGAAAGGTTTATACAGTATCTTGTTTTTGACACTGCTTTTAAAATTATTCCTGGTTTTGAGCATATTGCATTTGGATAATTGCCTCCTACGTGTTTTTTGTATTGTATCATTTTTGTTTTGTTTTTGTAGACTAGAAATCTACTGCCCAGAGATAGAATAGCATTATTAGCAACATATGAAATACAGTTTTGCTATGCTCATTCGACATGTTGGCCTCGGCATGCTAATTTCAGCTAAAGCATGAATAAATACACTTTATCTATTTTTGGAATTTTGTTGTGTTAAGAGCAAATTTTATACCAGGGCACAACCAAAACCATACAGATGGAATCCTGGAACACTCCTCTCCTGTGGTGCAAGTTCCCCCATAATACCCCATTCAGGGAGAGGGAGCATGGAGCACAATAGCTGTTTCATGCAACCTCTGACACTCACAGTTAAAAGCTCAGTTAAAGCATCTCAGCAGTGCAAACAGTGCAGAAACTAGTCGGGAAGAAAATAAAATTGAAAAATGAGATTCTTCATGTATTTCCAATCGTGATTTATCAACATTTACCCATGTGCAGTTGTTCAGATTCACTTGGGGCAGTCTGGTGGGTACAGAGTCCATGACGTTATGTTATCGGACCAGTCTGCAGCCTTGCACTTCAGGCAGAGCTACCCTTTCTGTGTGCCTTCATCACTGCTCTCTCCCTTGTGGGCAGAAGTAATGGCAGTTGTGGCTGCTGAATGAAAAGAGCACTGATAGTTGAAGACTGTAGGAATTCATGGTGAAACATTTCTTTCATGTTCACTCTCCTGGAATGGTAGTTAAACGGTCACGATATAAGAAAAAGGCTGCTAGTAGAAATGCTATGCTAAGGAAAGAGAAGGAAGGAATCTTCCCATAAGGCAAAATTAAAGTACAGTGGAATTACAACCAGGGATCCAAGTACCTTGCACAATGAAAGTGTATCACTGGGAAAGGGTCAAGATATGGATCCATGAAGAAATAAGCAGCTGAGGTGAATATATAGCAATACGCTGGGAACATCCCTCACAGAATACACACAGTGACGAAAAAAATATTTTTTCTTTAATAAATAATACTGACCATCTATTCTGGCACCTAGGGCTGAAATGTACGTGCTTCTAGTCCTATGACATATACACCAACTTTGCACAGGGCTGAGGTCCCCTGGATTAGGCATGTAAGTACTAGGATCATAGATCACAGAATTATAGAATGGTTTGGGTTGGAAAGGATCTTAGAGATCATCTATTTCCAGCCCCCTGTCATAGGCAGGGATGCCTTCTACTGTTCCAGTGCCTCATCACCATTGTAGTGAAGAATGGATGGTTTATCAGCATTGGATGAGAATGGCTCTGCATCTAGTCTCACTTCTCCAATGCCGGATGCAGCTGGGCTGACAGAATAGCTGCTGTGAAGGAGTTCAAGCAATGCCATCCTAGCAGCCTAGGTGTTCCTATAAGCACTCTTCATCACATAGCTAGGGCTGAAACCATACAAGAAACTCACAAGACCTGCATGAGTGCAGTCCCACTGCTAGTTGTGTGATATATCTGCAGCATGGGAGGTGCACCTGGACAACCACAAAGGTTCAAGATCCACAGGTGAGTCATGTCTGTACGGTGGCTATATTTAGAGAAGACAAATCTGTGGTTAAGCAGTTAGTCTGGGACTTGCAGACTCCAAATTCTCCCACAGACTTCTCATTTGAACTCAAGCAATTCACTTTGTCTTCTACTTCCCCAGTATACACTAATAGGAAATTTTATTTTCTTACCTGGCTATCTTGTCTTTTCAGAGTGCAATATCTTTAGGAAGCAGAAGTTCTCACAGTGTAAGTATGAGGGACTCAACTCAAGACCTTCAGGCACTACTGTGTAATAAATGTGTAATTATTGTTGAAACCTAAAAGACTGCAATGAAAGAAGGAAGATGATACAAGCTGAAGGTCAAGATCTTTTCCAGAAAAGTAAATATTCCAGAAGTTATATAATCTGCTTTTTGTTAAGCTAAATATTATCTCTTATTTTTGAGAGGATTAAATGTGGGTTCTTAAAATTCAAAATATTTACGGAGAGACTATTTGACAGGGAAGTGAATTGTGTGTATACAGAACTTCTTCTAACATTATCCTCCATTAATATCTCTCCTATGTTAGCATCTGGAAACATGCAATTGAAATCAGGGCTCAGTGATACAGTGTACAAAGACCTTACGGCAAGGACAATGCCTATATGTCAAATGGGAAACAGTGCTGTCTCTGTGCTGTTTATCAAGGCCATTCAGAAGTTACGATAACTGGCAGAATGCCGTTCTTCTTATTCATGGATTCAAAGAGTTTTTTATTGCAGATTCAGCAGTGTGGAGCCCGGACTTACAGCTGAGCAGTCTTCTTCTGTTCAGCAGAGGACACTGGAGACGAAGACACAAAACTATGTTCAAGGCTGTTACTCTTAAAAATGAGGCAGAAATTCCCCTCACACCACGAGTTTCACCGGGTGTAAATGTTTCCACCAGCCTGTAATTGTAAACATGAAGCACAAAGGGGATCTTACAAAGCATTTTAGCACATTTCCAAATGAAAAAGACATATATTATATCTCCTGCTGCTTTTTTGACTTTATCACATGAAGCTATTAGATCATTTCCTCTGAAAACTACTCCTCTCTGAATGCTAGCGTTAGCCCAAATACAAATGGTCGAGCTCTTTATTACAGCCTCTTCAGTCTCGCTGTCAGCTCACAAGAGCATCTAGATGTTGCAGCAAAGCTGGCTGTAACATCCCAAGCTCCTGGAATTATATTTGCCTCAAATTGTAGGTCTTTATTTCTAGTCACTTCAGGTCATCCACACGGCTGTTCAAAAGAGGCTGTTCACTTTCAAATGCCTATGCTTGCTTTAGTGCTGACAGAGAATTTCACATACTCCACACACAGATCTTGCAGCGTTCTCACACCTACATTATAAAAATGATATCTTTCTTCAGAGCCCTGGACTAGATGCCATGGGCTTGCAAATCACTCAGAGGAATATAAATGGAGAAATCCTAAAAAACATCAGCAGCACTGGCCTCAGTCTTGGGTTCCTGCTCCCTTCCCTTCCAGCTGGAAACATGTGAAGGGGGAAGAGAGAACACTACCAAGGCTGTGAAAAGGAGCAACTTTGTCCATTGAAATCCAACCCACTTCTGTACCAACAATGTAGAACTAGGGTAATATTAAAAAATTATTTCAATAGTCCAACCTTGTCCAGGAAAGCTTGAGAATCAGAGACCCAGAGCAGGACACGATGTTTTTTTCTTTACAGAATGCTTTGCCTACACAAATCTGCCTACTGCCCTCTAAAATAAGTCTGAATAAATAGTGTAGGGGAAAGAATCTGATTTACGCTACTCATGTGACTTTTTTCACATCTGAATGCATCTTAATAAAATGCAGGCATATGAAGGGTCAGATAGGTCCTATTGGTCTCTCCAGGGACTGGAAATGCTGCACTTCAGGATGCTGGACTCCACCTGGACACAGAGCCATTGACTACAATCCTCTGGCTGCAACCTTCCAACCAATTCCTTATCCAACAAACAGTCCACCCTTCAAATCCTTCAAATCATTAAGCAAGGGATATGCCTGCGTCATAGGTTGTTATTTTGAACTATTCTGTTAAAACTATTTTCAGGCTATTATGAAGGTCTGAAGTACAGCTGCGTGAAAGTTGGTATAGGCTGGCAGATAGCTGCTTGACCCTTCCCCTCCACATTTAGGCACTGACAACAGACTCCTCAAAGACATGAGGCTTTCTAGTATGCTCTAGATATGAGCATCAACAGCTCCCACTTTGCAAACATTTTTCCCCTGCAGAAGATCATATTACTGTAGCATTATACACGATCAATGACTGTCAAACCAGTTTAAGATTGTTATGAATACTGGTTTTTGTCTCTTTTGTCCTGTTATAGAAAAATATTAATAAAATTACCACAAACTTAATAAGCATGTTTGTTGTCAAACTGTATTTTTCACCACTATGATCAAATTTTTCATTGTCAATAGATTTTATAACACAACTAACCCTTCCTCTGTTCAGGAATAATGCAGATATCTACTTGATTTTATCAAGATATTGGCTGAATAATTACACCAAGCAAGTACAATCTACTGGAAAACATACAAGATTAACTTGCTTGTTCACTACTGTTTGTTGTTTCTAACTGTCTCCATCACATGGGTTGTTTTTTTCCATCTCATTGTGAATGATGGCAACTTTGTAGACAAGAGAAAAGGCAGGTAACAAAAGTTACAAAGAACAGTGATTACTCTAGATGTAGAATTGTCTTATTTCAGTAAATATGCCTCTTTGTAGATATCTGTATAAACATACCTATACTTGCATGAATACTTCAGGGAGGAGAAAGAGGAGGCACGGACAAGGTAGCACTGCTTCTTCTGAATAAGCCCAACGGTTGGTAGAAAAATTTTAGCCACACTTGTCTGCTTTCCTTTGAAGCTGTGTCTGCTTAAGACCTACAGGATTATTCCATTTCTTAATCGAGCTTCCAAAAATGCTTCTAGATGTAAAGCACAGTCTTTTTGGAGGCAAACATTTAAGTCCCTCTGGTAGAGGTCCGTGACACTGAACAAGGGTATGAATTGGGAATTGTTCCATAAACTTTACTGATAGTGATAATGAAAGAGTTGGAGCAAAACCAGCCCAGCTTTCATAACCAATTTTGTGGGATTAAGACATGCCACAGCTTCGTGGCAGTGACAAATTGCAGCAGCTTTAAACTTCTAAACTTCATAAATTCAGATCTGGAAATAATAAGGATGAACAAGCAAGGATTCCCACGAGAGAGACGTGCTTTGCAGACCGTAACTACACAGGTTACCTTAAAGAAAATAATTCTCACAGGTAGGTCCCAGAAATTCTCCTTCTTCAGGAATTCATCCTGCACCACAGCACACACACAGTCTGTGGCTGGGATACTCTGTACTATGCTGTCAGACAAATATGACTATTTACAAAAGGTGGGGCTCTCCCTGGATGTCTAAATGACATAAAAATAGATAAGAGCTGTTACAAAATAGGAAATTTTTAAAATGTATGACATAGGCCCAGTGGCCAGACCTCCAGTTACCCAAGCAGTTTTTTCATATATACTTTCAGAATATGCAGCACATTTTTTGCTACATGAAAGTGCTAAATACATAATAAATCCACAGCCTGATTTCCAAGTGTGGCAGAAATTAATTCAAAGCTGTCACCTATCTTCCTTTCTGACAGTCCGTTGTCTGTGGAGCAAGGATCAGTCTTCTGCAATACCCCTCAGCATATTTTTGTCACCTTGGTAGAAACGTTAGTGCAATGTCCCTGTTATCCCTGGGCAACATGAGAGCAGAAGAGTGACACCAAATCCCATGACTCATTTTCCTTGAAGTAGGAAAGAAAGCATATCACAAGGTGAACACTCATATGTATAAATGTGATTACATACTTACAACTCTTCAAAACTATTTACAGTTCATTTGAAAGCCTCTTTAGAGCTAATAGATTTATGTAGGCTTTTCACGAATGAAAATAACTCTAACAGGAAATGGAAAAGATTTCTCTCACTATGACCTCTTAAATATAACCTACAGCTTGGGAGCAATGTATCTGGTTGCATTGTCAGAGATTTCTACTGACGTATCTTTTTGTGTTCTTCAAGTGAGACGTAAAAATCATGTGGAAGTCTTAAAAGCTCATACTGAATTACTCGATTTATGTTCTTCCACATACATTAATTTTTAGTACTGTGCAAATATTTGTATTGGCACGCTGTCCTCCTGCTCTGGAGAATTTAACTGGATTTGCAAATTGTAACAATATCCCTCTGTTAATTTAATCCTTTTACAGTATATATACTAGAGAGTATGACTCTCCAGTAAGAAAAGATAAAGAGAAATTTAGCCTGGAAATTAGATAAAGGCTCTCTAATCATTTCAGAAATTAAATTTTAAGAAAAACAAACAAACAAACAAAAGCCTTCTCATAGGTTTTTAGACTGATTTCTCTCAGCTACCTGTAGAGGGTATTATACGCATATTGACATTGGCCACAGCAGCACAGGTCTAGACCCGATGGCTCAAAGAGATACCTTCTGCATTTGTGTTCCAGTAAGAACGCCATCAAGTTAACAGTAACAACAAAAATGCAAGGATGAAATTATGCCTGCTTCCTTTTTCCCAATGTATATTTATGCTTCTCCTCACAAATGTCTGTGGCGAGACTGAGACAGAGTTTTACCTTTCTTAATTTCAGTGAAGATACAATTTAAAGTGCTTTCTGTAAGACCAGATCTTTTCTCCAAACAAGGAATAAATAGGAAGTATTTGTTAGACCTTTCTATTATATTCTGTGCAAATTTTTGCCCTCACACTTTATTTTTATTTTGGTTCTTTCTGTTGAACGCAGGATGATCTCAAATCAGTCAAGCACATATAAAGGTTAAAAGACATTTGAAAGGGTATCCTGTTCATGCTTATAATCTCCTCTTACAACTCTCAAGTGCTGACTAATAGGCTCTCTCATATTGCTTTCAGGTATCATTGATCTCTGTGTATCCCTTTTAAGTTTCTGAAAAGTGCACAGGCAGGAAAATGAAAGTGTCAGAAAGATCCCGACTAAGGAGAACCCTGCAAACAGTGTATTTCAAATATTTGTTTTTCTCATCTTGAGGCCTCCAGATATGTTTGATTTAAGGCATGAAAAAGCAATCAGTCTAGCTGGTAGAAACTTTTTTCCTAAGCAAACAGTCACAAGGATTAGAACCCTAAAAGTGTCTACATTGCGTCATACCTGGTGGTAGCTAAAAACTCCCCACTAACTAGCTCAAATGATTTGCCAAATCAGCTGAGGAATCTCACAAAGAGTTTTGTGACATTATACTAACCTCTCTGATAAATAAATAGATCCCATTAGAAAGCAAATGTCAGTTTCTAGCGGTAAGTCATGTTATTAAGAGAGAAGACCTACATTTGCAAGTATTATCTGTTGACTTATTTTTATGAAAAAACAGCTTTGCATACAAATGTTATGTGCAAATAAAAGCTATTCAGACAGATTTATTCCGATCTTGTTTGAAGTGTTATTCAAGTGCCCTTTCAGAGCATAAATAAAGAGCTTTGCATACAGTGGGCATGTGAAATAGGTAAAGGTACCTGTTTTGCCAGAGCAATGAGTCCTGAGGGTCTTCAAAGACATGTTTAATAGCACCAATCTAAGGAGAAGAATCAATAGTAGCCTATACCAAAAGATCTTTAAAGGATTTATCCATACACCTCATAGAGAATAAATGAATGGGAAGCATGGGAAAAATCCTGTAAAAGCTCACTGTAAAGTATATGGAAGTTTACTCGTTTCATGAGAAGAGGAAAAATTACACTGGTACCCTCCAGTAAGAGGATGACACTGAAAGACAATGGCCCACAATGTCAAAGAAATATAGTTTATTCTATTTTTATTTGGTAAAGATGTGAAAGATGTCAGAGGTGTAGTACTCCAAGAGCCTGCAATCACAGGGGCAGGACCCTTTCACTTTCCAGAGATACTAAAAACTAACAAGATGAGCTTGTTAAAGATCAGAATTCCCCAAACTGTTGATTCTTCAGATCTTCTGTTGCCATCCTCAACACGAAGTCTTTCCACATAACATCAGCCCTTCAATATTTCAATGCCTACTGAAAAACGTTGGCAAATCTCTGCAGAATCCAATATAGTCTAGGTGGCTCTTTAAAAATACTTTGCTAACAGCAGCTAGAACTGCAAAACCTAGGCCACCTTTAGGAAAGACACGTGACGCTGTCACTGAAATTTTCACATAGCTAACCACTAATACTGACTCTAAGTTTTTTTTTACCATGGCATGGTACTACACCAAGGAAATAATGTTGAACTAGCAAATCACAAATATTCAGTCATGCCCCCTGGGACAATATATTTTATGGTTGATGACAATATGAGCAAATTTCTGTATGACCCAAAACTCAGATTCCAGCATTCAACCTAAAGGAGGAAGGTGGGTTTCTACTGTCTAACTCCTGTTCAAAACAGTAGTTGATTTGCTTCAAATCTTTCTCTGAAAGCCATTAGACATTACTGTGTACGTACAGCCTCACAATTTCCTATCTTTTCAAAATAAAGAATAAATTCAAACTCCAAATGAATATTGTAGGACGCTGTCCCATCTCAGTTCCTGAGGTTAACTACATACTAACAGCGGATAGCAGATGGAAACACCTTAGAAATGAAACAGAGTTGCTGTACAGCTTTCTCTTGTGGCTTTCCTGGTTTTGGTGTTAGCTTATTTCCTCTTGGGAAGTATCTAGTATTCTTCATCATTTTCCTGTAGATCCCATCTTCTTTGGCTGGTGTCTTGGATTTATTTTTTTTTCTTCCTCTATACCCTGAAAAACAGAATTTTCATCTTGTCTTTCTGCACATTCTGCAATCTCCCACACCATTTGTATAGAGCAAAATTAATTAAACAACATTCTTAATTATTTCTCAGATATTTTCACTGAGAATTTGTGTATTTGTCTCTCAGAAACTTTCTCATGTCATTTGCTCACTGTAGGGGTGTGGGAATTCCCATGTAGAACAGACATTTGTTTTCTTTTGAGAAAGCTGCAGACAAAATGAAAAGGTGTAATCTTTTAAAAGAGATATTTTGTAGGAACATTATGCTTTATGTTTTCTCCATCAAAGATCAAGCAAATAGAAAAAAAAACAACACCACACCAACATCACCAACAAAAACAAACAAAAAGCAAAATCCAATATTGTGTTAGAAACTAAGCATTGAGTTTGGGATTGTTATTAATCAAAGATTCAATCTAAAATTAGTTCCAGATCATTTGTATACTTCTTGTTTCCTGCAGGCCCAGATCATCAAAGCACCTCTGCCATAATCCCAATATCTCTGTGTATCTGTAAAGCTACAATAACTTTTCAGAAGTTTTATCATCCAAAAGGGTAACTGTTCCTGTATACAAAAATGAGGGGTTTTTTGTTTTTTTACTCAGGTAATAATCTGGTTCCTATCAATTCAAAGGTGCCTAGGCAGCCACATTTTATACTTCCAGTATATATCCAAATTATGGAGAAGTAACCTGTGGAAATGCTGATGGGTCACTGCTTTTCCAAATTGAAACTCTTACTGACAATATTTTTAAGCTGTGCATCATTTTCTAGGCAAAGTCTTGCTGTTCCCAGCCTCCCTTCCTCCCTGCCCCCCCAAGAAATTTGGCTATATCCTTAATACTCCTAAGAAATTCAATTGAATTCCTCGAAGAGAGCTGTCTTGCCCTCTTTTCTGCATAAAGAAAACAAAACAATTTTTTTTTGAAATATTACAAGCTGTAATAGCAAGGTATTTCTTTAGAGTCAGAAAAGCAGGAAAGTGTCTGGTCCAGAAGCACTGGGCTCCAACAATGGAAAATTTTTGCAATACAGTTAACTGTTCTTTAAAATTTTATCCTCCTCTTTAAGGGAAACTGAAATGACATTTTATCTCAAAGTTTTGGATTTTTTTTCATAAAAGGAAGTGATGGCTAGAATTTTCATAGCAAGAATGGAAAGGTTGTGGAATCTGAAAAGCAAAAAATACGATTTCAATATGGTGAAACTCTCACCAAGGAAATCAGATAGGAGTGTACTGAATATTAAGTATATCATATTGTTGGGGGATGAGCAGCACAATCCTCTACTTGCTAAATAATATTCTCAGTCATCTCAGTAACATTTGACTTTTAAAAAGCTGCAGTGATTTGGTTACAGCAGATATGCCACAAAATCACCTAGTTGGTGGTCTTAGCTTTTACGGGCTGTTGCTTTAATGCAGTCAAATAGAACGAATTCTGGTGATTTATTGTTGGACTAGATTTCACTCTCTGGGCAAAATGCCATGAATCTGGGGTTGGGGCTTTGTAGACTGCGCTAAACATATCCTTTTCAACTGACAGCCACATCTGACTGTTAATGCAGTAATCATTAGGTTTTCACTGGCCCTATCCTACCTGTCGTTTACTGCAAGCCTCTGCACGTTAAGAATGTAAAAACAGTAACTGTCAGTCAGGGAGAGTTTGTTTACCTACGGTCAAATGTGCATTACTGGCACTGAAAATCAAAACCATGCGAGCAGGAGCAGAAGATATGCCATTACAGTCATGGACTTAAAATAATATGTCTAGTTAGTATTTCACATTGCAAACTCCAGTGTCTTGAAATGTTGGGACATAATTCTGCCGTCTGAGTATTCTCCATGCACAAAGACAGACCTGATCCAATGAATAAATTGCCTCTGGAGCACTGTACTGAGCCTGCTATAGCCCTGCTTGCTCTCCTGAGGTGAGCAAGCTCCTTTGGAAGGGCAGATACATCCCAGGGTGCCTCCACACAGGTCAGAAAGACAGATCAAGGAAAGCTGTCATTTAGAAGAAATGACCATCATCTCATGCTGATCATCTTTATGGTCATGGTATAAGGAAAAAAAAAAAAGGGCAGAAATCTCTGCCAGCAAGGAACAAATTAATAGCCTTCAGAGTCACCAAACCAGATCTCCTGGGATGGCACATTAACTCAGCACTGCCCTCTGAATAACTTTGCTGCCAAGATTAGATAAAATAGCTATCTCCATAGCACAACTATGTATAAACTGCCCTTGCTGAGCACATTGAAACTACCTGGACTGTAGTTCCTGACTTTCGGCTGGCACTTTGTACCACTGCAATTATAGTCACTAATTCTATATATTAATATTGAAATTACTATAATAACAGGGAGCAAGATGCTGGCCAGATTTCCAGTTACAATCCTTGTTTGTTAGAAAGTCAATGTGATTAGATTCCAATTATTGCAAAGCTACATGCAGAGCACTGGCAGCCTCCCATAAAACAGAGCAGTAGTAAATGACATGAACAAAAAGAGGCTCAAGAGTCATATAGTAGCACTTTGTCCAAATATATGCTATCGATAACCTGGATTCTTCAGTTACCCAGCTGCTCTGCCACAGATACTTAAATCCATTCAGTATCAACTGCTCTGTCTCTCAAAATAACTAATATCACACATCTTATCTTTGGGAAACAGAAAAAGAAGAGAGGAACAGGGAGTTTAGAGAGAAAAATATTAGTACATGTAAATAACATCAACATGTTATAGTACATAATTTCAGTACATTACTCACTATACTGTCATCATTTCACAATGTGTGTGAAAGAGACGTGAGAACCAACCATCATCTGTTCCTCTTTGGCTTTTCTTAGGAGATATTACATTGAAATGCTCCCCTACACCACTCTGCTCATGGAGGTGAGGAAAGCTGCAGACAGAGGGAGAACTGGGGCTGGTTCTCCAAGGAAAGACACCCCACACTGGTATGCCTACAACTTAGCAAATAGCGCAACTTATAGCACAACTAATACAACTTAGCATTACACACAGGCACTGCAAAGTAGCTCAGTTCCATACAATTCCTGGTACTGTGCTGGTGTGTGTTGACAGCTCAGGTTAAATATTTTTCATACCAGCACTTTCATCACAGAAGATACGTTATAGTTTAGGAATTCTCTAGGAACATATTGATACCAAAATACCAGAGATTAAAAAACACAAAAAAAATTGCAACTAGAAAGGCTGATGAATTAACATTGCACATAGTCAAAACATAATAAGATGTGATGAAGATGGCACCGATTTTAATGGTCCACATTTTTCTTCAAAACATAGGAAATTCACAACTAATAATTTATACAAGAATTTAGCTACTTTTTTTCCTAGATGAAGAACTACCAACAAGCCTAATTTCCTGAATATTATCCGAGATACATTTTCAGATACACTTTTTGTCTTTAAATATTTATATATTTATAGAGCCATCAAAACTATTTAATATTAACTCTCTAAATTGTTGATTAATACAGAAAAGCTGACCAGAAGCATTTTGTGACATTCTCTATGCCCTCTCCCAGTGAAAGTGACCAATACATTCTGACATGAGTGATATCATCAGGTACAGTTTGAAAATTGTTTTCCATTAACAATCATAACAGTCTTCACTTCTTCAAAGCACTTCATGCTGCAAAAACTTGACAAAGAACATGTCATCATGATACCAGACATGAGAAGAAAAACACAATTAACTGAAAAGGCAGAGAAAAGACCAGATAAATTTTCACTTTGCTTACTTATTTGAGCAATTTTCTGCAAAGGAGTCTTTCTTTTTATTTTCTCTCCTCTGGGAAACATCTACCACCGCAACATGGAAAGTACAGACAAAATAAATGTTATTGTCATGGGGAAAGGAAAATCGGCATGTGCAAGAAAAGCTTGAGAAATAAGAGAAAATACTACCAAAATCCTAAATGATTTAACGTAAAAGAAATTGATAATATTAAAAGTTGCTTTAGAGAAAAATTAATGCTCTGAATTTTAAGTAGTGTTGAATAGTGTTACATCTGAGAATGAAGAAATAAAGAAAGCAGGTGACAAAAAAAAAAGAACAAAAAGAAAGTAAAATGATTAATATTTATGATTTTATATAATTCTTTGCTCAGAAAGGTTTTAGCTTTCTTAGAAATAAAACTACTGGAGCAGTGATCAGAATATGTAATATTAGCCTTAGTAAGAGAAGCTAAATAAGTATTCAGAGAGTGAAATAGTTTACGGGTTTGACATTTACATTTGTACAGCTGTTAGCATTTAAGAACGAAGTTACTCATGTGCAGTAAAAATATTCTAATGAACTTAAACCTTCACTCAATAAACTACTGGAAACAACTCCTGGTTGTTTTAATATAGGTCCTCTTTTCGAATGGGATTTTAAGACATCAATCAAATCACTGTAGACCTTTTAGAACATTTGACTTAATTTGGTGAAATCAATTTTACAAAAATATTCTTACAGTATCTGAGGCAGTATAGAAGATATTAGCAGCAACCTGGAGAGTGGCCGTCACACTGACTGCTTTTTCCTGTTGGATATTTTTTACTGTGACTCCACAGAAGGAATATGTTGAGAAACCTTCAAGACAGGGAGTAAAGAGTGAAAGGTATGAATCTACATAACCTCACAGTATTATAGAAGCCATTTTTGTTAATAATATGAGGGCTGCTCCAAAAGTAGTGCCTCCTATTTTATAATACTGGCCCACAGCTACAGAGGCAGCTGGGGGTGGTAGGTCAGTAGAGGCTGAACCTTCCCACCAATACTCCATTACATTTTGTTGCCATGTGACAGATGGCAGCAGAGGGGCAGTCTGACATGGAAATGCATCTGAAGCAAAGGTGTGTCACTGAATTCCTCCATGCAGAAAAAATGGCACCCATTGACGCTGAATGTTTATGGAGGCCAAACAGTGGATGTGAGCACAGTGAGGCAGTGAGTGGTGTGTTTCAGCAGTGGTGACAGTGGCTCACCTTCACTGGTGCAGATGCTTATGAGTGCAACATGCAGGCTCATAGTCATCTCTGATGAAAACACACAGCTAATTGTGGTGACCACACTGAAAAATAGTGTTTTGCAGCTGAAAATTTTCTCTATCAAAAAATGTTATTGTGCTCTTTGCAACAGTTGTAGTGTTAATGGAAATAAATAGGGGGCATTACATTCAGAGTGACCGACATATAGGATATACGCTCAGCTGACACGACAATGATACCCTGTAAAATGTAGTATTTGTTGGCCTATACATATAGAGTGTTCAAAGAAAAACACTTCAGAATAATTTTTATTTTCTTTCAAATCTTTTTGATTCATTAATAATCCATCAGTCTTGGAAAAGCTGCTGTAGACTAGAGAATTAACTCCTAAATGAAAATTTTACCTTTTCACGAGGAACAATCTCAAACTCCTTATTTGAAATAATTTGCTAAAAAAAAGTGCATTGCTTTTGATACTTCTCAGATGGAATTCATAGGACAGAATTTATATCCAGCATTTAAACTGAATGCATTTATTATGATAGAATACAATGATTGCATTGTAAGATTTTAGCTCTCTGATACCTACCTTTTATTTCCACAAACAGATATCCTGAACATTGTTACCTGCATACTCTAGATGAAATAAGTGAAAGGAGAGGAAGATTTATTCAAGGAAACAGCTGCAGGAAATCATGAGTTTTCACCTGACAAAGGTTGAGCATTTAAAAAAGAAAGATTCATTACCCTATAAAAGGACCAAAGGTTAACAAGCTTTTACTTAACTTGTAAACATCTGAAGGCAAGTAAGATATACCTCTCACATAATAGATTTTAACTCTTTCTTGTAGTATCCCTCTCTAGCGTGGAATGCTGGATTTGATTAAAGAAAAGCCAAGCATATTTTAAGTCAGTAAAAATGTCATTTTTTTCAGCACTTTATATGTAAATACATACTTATAGAAACATTTATTAAAAAGAATAAAATAAAGTCATCCCCTGTCATTTAAACAGCCACATAACAAAGGACTGTAATAGAATGTGCAAAGAAAGGGTGAAATCCTCTGAAGCACCAAGCTTTCATTAAATTTCACCTGATGCCTCATTATGGTTCCCTTCCAGCTCATTCTGCGTTCTTCCATGGAAGAAAAAAACAAATCACATGCAGTTGTTCCCTTTGGTATTCTATGTTCCAGTTAGAGCACTGCAGACCTTTTCCGGGTATATACCAACCCCCATCTAATATCTATGTAGGTCTCTTTCTACAGCTCTGGACCCATTTTGTATTTTCTGGCAGGATTTACCTCTTGGCATTCAGTTGTTTTGGGGGTGGGCAATTACATTTGTTTGTATTGGTCCCTTCAAACCCAAACCATTCTACAATTCTATGCACTACCAGCTCCACATAAACCTAAGACAATAGGGACCAAACTCTCAGATTCCAGTAAGTACCTGTGTTGGTATAGTAGGAAAAGAATAAGCTTACTGTGTTTGTTTTTCTAATGTGTGCATTATCAGAAAAAGTAGCGATGAGCAATAAAATATTTATACATAACTCTAGCATGTAACATCTTTTATTCTATCAACTAGAAGGAAATGAATATTTCTAAAACTGTGTTGGAGGTGTCTGACTACAGAAAGAAACAAAAGCCAAACCTCTGCTTTTCAGGTCTCTTAAAAATCCCAGATATATCCAGTACAGCGAGCATGTTTGATCATCCTTCTGTAACCGGCTTTCAGAAAAGCCCTGCTGGGCACTTTGCTCCTGAAACAACACTGGAAAATGCTTCTTAGAATACATATGGATTTATAGATACCAAGTAGAGCGCTGCTGGTCATTTACTGCTTCTAAGCTGGAATAAGTTTACAACCCTGGAGCTCTAAGGGTTTGTAAGTATACCTATCAAAATGTGGTGTTATTAAGCCTGACTTTTTAGAAAACTGGAATTCAAAAGCCGAAAGATTAAAAGGAGGATGAGTGAGGCTTTTCCCAATTTATGCAAAAGATGTGCAATAGGTGTGAATCACTAAGCTCTACAGTTGTTTAGTGAAAGATCACCCATAGCCAAGCTTCACTTGTAAATGGACAGCTGCTCTGAATGCTTCAATGGACCCTTTCCAGCAGCACAGGCACTTGTGATCAGTTCAAAGACAATAATAGCAGCAGAACTGTCAGAGAACAAATAATTAAAAAGGAACTTAAAAAACCTCTTTTCAACAACACTGAGTATGTCAGCCCCCCAAAAATGATAAAAATTTTATCTAAACGCTTCAGTATTTTTCCTATATTTTTATGCTACATTTTATGACATAAAGCCTAAAATACTGCAGAAATGGTTCCTTGAAATAACTTTCCTTTGAGAACAAAAAGGTACTTCTCCTTCTGAACTATGTGAATGTCCCATTAAGATGCACTTTCTTTTAGTGTAGAGAATTCTGGACCGCCAGTCTCCATAAAGTACACGTTGTGCTGGGATGTCAGCACCTCATCTCCGGAGCATAAAGCATGACAAAGTTCAATCATATGAATTCCGGGTCTCCAAGGAATGTAAGATGGGTTAAAGGACAGACAAAGTAGGTGTTTTGGTCTCTATTTCTGGCTACTTCCCACTGTCTTTCCAGCAGCTGTCTTTGCTGACGGTCTACTACTGGTGATCAAAAAATTATAGGACCACTTCAGTAATGAGAGGTGACCCAGAATCTCAAGAGAATGACAAATTGTCTCGACTGGGAGAAAGTAGGATAGATAGCTCATATACGTGTGAGTAGTGGAGCATCTGAATTATAACAGTCTGTCTGGAAGTCAGATGGCTCTGTGGTTTTCATGCCACATTCTTTGTTCAATGAGAATTTCTTCGTCTTATTGGTCTAGACAGGTGTAGCAGTCCTTAAGGTAGTAAAGTCGTGTTTGCAGTTCTGCCTGCAAGGAATGTTTTCAAGCATAATGCATGAACTCAGGTCAGATACTTTCCCAAAACACTTATTTGGCAGTAAAAATAATATCTTGACTTGTTTTTTCTGTTTGGGAGCTGAAGAGATAAAAGACTGCGGGACTACTCTAACCCAGTAAGACACATTCAGAATCCCTCTGCTTGTGGTGTGGCCACTGTTCAAATGGGGAAGTCTTCAAATGCAAGCCTCTCTAAGGACAAAACACTTAGAAGTTTAACAGATTGCTAATGGACAACAAAGTAGGAGCTACTAAAAAAAAAGCTAACCCTGGGATGAACAAGAAATAAACAGAAAACTAAGGGTGGATCAAAGGATTTTCTGTCAGACTGGATTCAAAAAGTAAAGAGCTCTAATCTGAGTCACAGCAGCAGTTGTACAGTTCTGCAGTGTGAAACTCAAGGAATTGTAGGCTAGGTGAATACAGGACTGGAAGCCAAAAAGTGTGCAGATGCAGGTGAACACATGTATACATGTGGAAATAAAAACTGGAAACTTAGCTCAAGGAGACTGTTAGTTTGCAAAAATAGAGGGGAGAAATGTGGAAAGGGCAAGGAGAGGTGGAAATGGTGTGTCACAGCCAGGTCTGTGTAAGCATCTTCTGACAGCAAACCCAGTCTCCATTCTTCTACTAAATGTTCTTCTCAGGAAAAATAAAAATAAGAAAAACAAAACCCAGACACTGAAGAAGAAAGTATATGCTGCTCTCCAGAATGTGACATCTTCCGTCAGTTGTGTTTGCCTGTCCATCTACAAAGCACAACCTCTTGTGACAGGCAGTCACTACTTCTTTCATATCTGAAGGTCCCTTAATACACAGGTGTGGCAAACAAGCCAGGTTTTGGGGATCAGAAATCTCTCAATTTCAGGAAGCAGATGCTGAGTATTTTTTTAGTGGTTATTTTGTGGTGGTTTTGTTTTCTCTCTGAAAAACAGGCTAAAAAGTAAAAGAAGTAAATAAAAAACCCAGAACAAAAAAAGTTTACTTTCTTCTAAACATAATTCTGGACCAGCCTACATCAGATCAATTTGACTTTTAATTATAAATTAACTTTAAACTTTCTTTAAATTATTAGCAGATGAATAATATGAACATTTTTGCAGCTTACTCCTCCATTGAAGAGGCAGGTGAATTGGATCACATTTTCACCAGTAAGTGAAAGAGGCAAAAATACAGGCAAAGACAGTATTGATGCAAGATCAAAATTACTGCTTCAGAAGTTCATTTCATTTCACAGCTGTTTCAATCCTTATTCAATCCTATGATTTTAATTATTTTTCTTCTTATGCTTACTGGTTGGCTTGTAAAGAAGAATTTTCAGGGTTTGTTTCTTGTGCTTTTCATAAATAAATAATTCTGAAAGTGCACTTCATGTGTTCTGTAGAAAGCTTGGAGTGAGCAGCTTCTCTGTTGAAACTATCGTGGAGCTAACGTGCGAGTGCTTCTGCATATCAGAGAGGAAGGATTTGATGAAGAGTCCAGCTGTCTTGTTCTTCATATCAAAAGTGTCTATTTCATTTTCTGATATTACCAAATAGCCTCAGATTCCAATTGCCAATTCAAATTTTTTGCACAAAGTACATTTTACCACAGTATGTTTCTTTTCTGGTGATCTTCTTTTGTGACTTTTGTTTTTCTTCAGTGAAGAGGAAGAAGCAGTGAAGTGATAAACTTAAAACAAAGACATCATTTGTATATGACACAGTATATGCTATGAGAACTTGAAGAACTCTTTAGTTCAAAGCCAAGCACTGAGAGGTCAAAAAAGGCCAGAATGAAAATTGCCTGGGCAAACTTAATCAGGCAATACAGTCTTTCACTACATGAATGCACACAATCATTTTTCTGTTAGACTCCTATCGTCACTTGGCTACTGTGCTGTGCTCACTACTGTGTTCTATGCATGACTTGCTTATAACTCCTTGGAAGGAGAATCCTTTGGGGGCTCTTCTGTTGACTCTTCTCCTTTCTTTCCCTGCACAGTTCAGTTTTTTCCCCTCTTCTGGGGGGGAAAAATTCTTCTTCTACAATGCATGAGTAACAGCAGTGAAGTTGAGATACTTTTATTTTCAGTTCCGGTAACCAAACTGGAACCAACAACTTATGACCAGACCTCACATGAGGTATTATTTTCAAGTGGAGCATGACTTTAGTGCACCAGATCCAGGGAACATGCCCAATTGTCGTACAGAAATTGCATGTGCAAAGTGTGGCACTAGGAGCTAGGAGGAGGCTGGTAATGATGAGTAGGGACAGACTGTAAGAGATCTACAAAGTCTCCTAGCTGTGTACAAATGAAATATTTCAGAGGTGGATTAGGGCAGATATTCATGAGGGCAGATAAACATGCCAAAGACAAGTTTTAAGCCTTGTTATTGAAGTATAGAACTACAAAGATTTCCAAAAGGAAACACACCTTGAGGCAAAGGTATGGCATGGAAAACTTTAGTCCTAACTTGGCAAGATTAAAAGCAACTTTAAAAGCAAGGTTAAAAAGAGTTTGATGACGGGAAACATCAAGCAAGCTTAACCACAGATAATACCACTATTATGCTTGCCAAATGCAGAGATCTTCTTAGAGTGCCTTTTGTGGCAGGTAGATAATTCTTTTCTTACATGTTTCAAAGTGTGATGCTTTTTAAATAAAATCACATTCAAATCAAACAGATATTTCATAAGAGCAGATGACTTCTGCATGTTTTTCTAATTCCTAATCAGTTCTGCATGCACTATGAAAATCCAAAATCAGATAGGTATATCCATTTACCAGCATGTCGCAGATTTTCAGAATTTAGCTCACAGATCACATAATATTGTCTATTTCTACATTGCTACAAGGGTCATCAAAGCTCTGCAAGAGTAAGGGAGACCCAATCTGTGCCCTAAAGACAGTGCAATCTAGGTCATCCACAATTATCTTTCCAGCAGGTGAAATTCCTACCTTACAAACCCATCTCAGCACATCGTTCTAACAGAAAGGGAGAAGGTTGCTTGGCCCACCAATATATTTCAGTATCAGTATTTATATCATCTGTGTAGGTAACAGGCCATTTGAAAATCTGGCACCTCAGCTGGAAAACCAAGTTTGGCTGACTACATGAAGAGAATTTAAACTCACAAGAACTTCACTGTCAACCTCTGCTTCTGTTTTTCTTTGGCTTAGCAGATTTTCTTGCTGTTTTCCCATTTAGCATATAAAGTTTACTGGAATATCAGGGTGGGAAGTTGTTGCTCATAGCTAAGTTGCACATCAGCCAGAACGGAGTATTGTACTTCTTGCTTGCTAAATATTGGCTTGCTCTCTTCCCTGTTTTTATAGATCAGGCAGGCTTTCCTTTCTGACAACAGTTAACTTCTGCAGGAGTCGAGTAATCCTTTGGTCACTTTTAGCAGCAAGGACCAGTGGTCACAGGTATCCATTGCC
The DNA here is from genome assembly GCF_002078875.1 of Numida meleagris. NCBI lineage: Eukaryota > Metazoa > Chordata > Aves > Galliformes > Numididae > Numida > Numida meleagris. Next base: position 78,700,475 of record NC_034411.1, on the reverse strand, counting down.
ATTTCTTCTTGTTTACATAACTTTCAAAAGGAAGAACAGGTTGTCCTGGAGTCTCAGTGCACTAGATTTTACCATTTCATGGCCATCACTCAGCAAGTCCATACAGGGCTCTGTAAAAACCCCACAGAGGCAGGACCAGCCTGTAACATAATGCTGAGAAAGCAGAAGGTCTGAACTGGAAAGCCTTAACAGCATAAAACTTGCACACTTGAAGTGTTTCCTGTGGGGAAGAGAGCAATGAACAAGGGACACCTTAAGATATAGCAGAACGTTGTTGAGTCAAACCTTAGTGTCTGTACTTTAAAAACGCACAAGGAAATGCTTGATTTTATTTTATATTATTCTTACATCTGGCTTTAAAAACAGAATTCTGCAGGCACAAGTCTAAAATACTTCCATTTTCAAACAGCTGTGCACCCTAAAACTCGGGTATGAAGAAAATGTAGTTTATTGGTGATGACCTACATCTTCCCGATAGGAATTTGTAAAGAAAAGGGTAGGCTAAAACAAATACACATGTTTAGAATTTTTCCCTTTGCTTGTCCACAAATTATCAGAGTCCTCTTTTGCTTAGTTCAGCTAACAAATTAAGGTCAAAAGGGAACTTTTATAAATAACTATTTTATCACTGGCTCTAACCCCAGCAGTGTAGTCCCAGACAAGAGGTCTCCCAGGCTGTAGTGCAATGCTTAGTCTTCTGCTGCAAAATGGAGGTACATCTCTAAGAGAGCCTGCTCTGATCAGTTTACTGCCAACATTTGTGAACCACAGCTACAAAGCTCGGAACAGGTCCTCCAAGGTAAACTGAACCTACTGGGGCAGTACAGACCTATCTAAACGGAAAGCAAAATTATTGCAGTTTTTTAAAGCTCAAGGCCTTCTTGAGAAAACAAACTTCTCAGCTTCACACATTGTGCATTTTATATTCTCTAGCAATAAATTCTGGAAGATGACAAAATTGTCACAAGTTTTTCATCTATGTCACCCTACCTGTCCTCAGGATGATACAGCAGAAAATGATGGCACAGGCTGTATCTTGGGAGGGAAATTTTGTTTGGACACTCCCTTGCCAAGTATGGATGTAACACAAATATTGCTTATTACAAATATTTCTACTGAGACAGTTTCCCAGACTGCCAAAAGATTTATAGCATTTTTCCCCTTGGGGCTGGCTCATGTACAAAAATATCTTTATGCAAACAAGACAGATGAAAAGCTTTTTCTATAACAAATATACATAAAAAATGTTTCATATTCATAAAAGTATAGATACTAATTTTCCAAGAGGAAGAGCTGATTGACACATGCCATTTACCTGAACAGTGAGTGTTAGTGGCATCAGAGTCTTTTGCAGAATACAAATGAATTATAGAATCATAGAATCATAGAATTGCTCAGGTTAAAAAAGTCCTTCAAGATCATCAAGTTCAACTGCAACCTAACCATACTACCCTAACTCTAACAACCCACCACTAAATCATGCCCCTGAGCACCACATCCAAATGGTTTTTAAACACATTCAGGGATGGTGACTCAACCACCTCCCTGGGGAGCCTATTCCAGTGCTTAACAACCCTTTCTATAAAGAAGTTTTTCCTGATATCCAACCTAAACCTCCCCTGGCACAACTTGAGGCCATTTATCCTTGTTCTGTCACCACTGAGAAGAGACCAGCCCCACTCTCACTGCAATCACCTTTCAGGTATTTGAAGAGAGCAATAAGGTCTCCCCTCAGCCTCCTCTTCCTCAGACTAAACAGCCCCAGTTCCTTTAGTCACTCCTTGTAGGGCATATTCTCCAAGCCCTTCACCAGCCTTGTTGCCCTTCTTTGGACCTGCTCCAGCACTTCAATGTCCTTTCTGTACTGAGGCGCCCAAAACTGAACACAGTGCTTGAGGTGGGGCCTCACCAGTGTCGAGTACAGGGGCAGGATTACTTCCCTAGTCCTGCTCACCACATCATTCCTGATAAAAGCCAGGATGCCATTGGCCTTCTTGGCCACCTGGGCACACTGCTGGCTCATATTCAGCCAACTGTCCATCAACACACCAAGGTCCCTTTCCGTCAGGCAGCTTTCCAGCCACTCCTCCCCAAGCCTGTAGGGTTGCCTGGGGTTGTTGTGACCAAAATGCAGAACCTAACACTTGGCTCTATTGAAACTCATACAGTTTACCTTGGCCCATCATTCCAGTCTATCCAGGTCCCCCTGTAGTGCCTTTCTACCCTCTGGCAGATCAACACTCCCTCCCAACTCGGTGTTATCTGCAAACTTTCTGAGGGTACACTCAATCCCCTTAAAGCAACCTTGCACAATAGAATACTTACACAGTTAATGAGGTCACCTTAAAGAACCTAATAATTTCACCTAGCTCATGATTACTCCCAGAAGGTAAATCTAGTTGAGCCTACAGTCTATTTTGGGGGCAGTCCTAGCAGGATACAGTATATCCTCTGGTCCTGGTCTCCCATGCAAACCTTGGCTCCAAGTTTGGCCATTCCTTAATCTGAAATGGTTGCCTGTGGAATGAAACACTGATATGAAACTCAGGAGCTGCAGTACACTTCAGTATGTTCCCAGGCTCTATTATCAAGAGATGATACTGAGAGTACCTCCAGTGTCCATCTATGCCACTGTTCAGACAAAGGCACCATCCCTGCTCACAGTCCCATATTTGGCACCTTTGTCAGCTTTACCAAAATAAAAAGATATTCTTGATTTTCACAAGGATTTCTCAGTTATGTGCATTTCCACAATTCACTAGAATGGATCATTTTTCTCTTCAAAACAATTTGTCATGAAATACAAATGCTACAAATCAGCAAACATTTTAGGCATGTGGAGAGATACAAATGTTTGCATGTGGCATTTGGAATGAAGCTGGTATAACTGGAGCACGTTGGAAAACTGAGAATGTTTCAAATGCGTTTACACTTTAGCTATCTTAACTGATTTAATTGATTTACTCATACGTGTAGAAACAAGTAGAAACAAGCTAAAGTATATACATACTCCTTGCTAAACCTACCTAGGAGGCAAGAACCTGTTTAGGAAGAAGAGGTAGTTTTGCAAAGAGAAGACAATAAATTACAGCCTAAGAAGTGCATAACTTTGTCATCGGTATGTTTGATTTACTCTACTATGAAATGTCTGAACTATGTAAATCAGATTGGAATGATACTGTAACACATCCCCAGGGTATCAGCCGCTCCATCAGCTGTTTCTCCATCAGCTCTTCTGTAAGACAGCAGGAAAAAGATCCTTGGACCACATGGCTTTTTCCACTTAATATGGAAGTCTAATATGACGTGAGAAGTAAACAGTGCCTTTATACTTTCCTTTTTCCTCAGCAGCAGCCTACATATTCGCCTTTCCCAAGAGTTCACTCTATTCTTCTTGTTACATCGGGCACCAATGCCCGCCCATAACTTTCTCTCCAGATCTAAGTGCACGCATCTGGAGAGACATACAGTACAGATGAAATTTTTATCCTAGCCTCATCAATACAATATTTACACAACAAGCGACACATTCAAAAGCATCACCAAGAGCGTATCAATAAACACTATATCTGGTTTACAAACAAGCATCTTTATACTACTGAATTTGCTGTGAAATTTCAATATCCCATATTGAGATTCTGAAGTTGTGGAAATTTTTCTTAGAAGATTGCACTTAACATTTTTAAAGCCATGTGTTCAAAAACAAGAAAGATGTTTCTTTATTAACAACATACCTTTGTTTCAAAGTCCCATATTTTTAGATGCACAGCTCATGATGGACTTTTTCTAATTCCACCATGAGTTTGCCTAGGCATCCAATTCAATATTTCACAAATCTCTCTCTCTACCTGTGTGTCTTTTACATTTGACTTGTATGGTATCCCCAGGACCAAGAGTAAAGTTTCAAATCTGAGTGCTGCCTGAACTTCCGCCGTTCAATTGCCTAGCTTAAGCTTTCACTGTTGATCTGTGCTGCAGAATCCATCACAACAGCACATCTAAAAACGGACAACCCAACTGCCTCACATGCCTGTTTTCCGATGCACAATAAATGTGCCCAAACAACATATGCTGGTTGTGTTTTTCATACATATTTTTGTTAAAATCCTTATTTTATTCTTCTTTTTTTTTGTTTTATCTCAGGGAATTCCTGTCATTGCTCAGATTGCTCTGGATGAAAAATTATCACAGATGGAAGAACAGCCCAAGTACACATTGCCTGTGATAGCTGATTTTGATATGAAGTATGTGACAAACATACTGCCTACAGTAAGTACAATTGGTTACTCCCTAACAAGAACAGGATGGGTTTATTCTTTGACAGGAGGGAAATAAAGAGATTGAGTCAGCTCCTGAGGCAGGTAAGCTGTTTTAACAATCTCACCCGAAAATAGAGACAATACAAACACACTCTATGGAAAGGTCCAATTATTTTGACAGAGGGAAAGAAAACCTTAACTGAAGTCCTCCTTTACTCATAGATGTCTGTATTATTTAATTTCAGCTCATATCTATACAGGCCAATCTTTGGCAAACAGGAGAAAAAAGCATTGGGTTTTTCCAGTTCTGTGCTCTGAAACTCTTGACGTTTGTGAGATAGAATGATTATGATGTCCTGAGCATTTTTTGGCAGGTGTTGACAGTTCCATAGTAACTGGAAACTTAGTAAGAAACCCAAAACTTACATAAACATAATCATTCAAGTCAGACTGCTTCTTCAATTAGTAGCAGTATGACTGGTACCATTCATTGAATCTGTATGGTTTTTTTCTGTTTTGACAGCAGACAGATGAGTTCAGGCTCCCTGACATTGTGGCAAGGCAGAAAGATGAGATTGCATGATGAGGTGGAAGGGGGCATTGCACTACCAGAGCTTACAATTACTTCTACCCTTCCTCACTGAGTTTAATTGGATCCTGAGAACAAAATATTTTTAAGGTGTTTTTTTTTCCTGTGGTATAAAGCAACTCTTCCTACATTCTTATTTTATAAGTACTACTGTATGCTGGACGCAGCAACTGAAAGAGCTTGTACCATGATTTACTTGACACAAACTGCAAGAAAGTAGCTGCAATGTTTGTAGCCAATAAAAAGGAGAATTTCTACAAAGGATTAGTTATTTTTGGTAGTCCGAAAGAGATTTTAACATAGGTGACTTCTATGTCCTTTACCACTCTTTGTCCTACCCACTTTGGAAAAATAAACAAAACAGGCACAGCAGATCATTCTGATTACCTTTCAGATTCCCAGGTAAGCAGTATCCATACACAGTCCCCACTGTCTTAATCGCAGAGACAAAACTATGTCTCTGCATGCTGTGTGAATGAAAACTCCAGCCAACATCTCTCTTTTTGAATCGGGACTGTGACAGTGCTTTTCTGTTTTAGGACACCATCCTCCTGCTCTTGAAAAATGGTTTCACTTTCGGCTGCCTCTCACTTCCCACTTGGCTCCTTTTTGGCTTGCTCAGTCTGCAGACCCTTGTCTCTGGTAACAGTAACCTAAGAGCAATTCTGTCTTCCTTGTCCCCCACTTAAACAGGCAAGCCAAAATAGTACTTCTTTTTACTCTGGTACATGCCAGAAAATAATCTTGTCCCTATCACTGAGTTCCAAACTTTCTCCAATAAGGCATCTAAGAAACTATTTTTTGGACAAAGAATTTAAGCTTGTTTTTCTCTAAGGAAATTTTCCACAGATTTCTCCAAAGCCATTATCCCAACACTGGCACTCATAATTTCAGTACTGGCTGACTCATTCCCAATTACATATTTGTTCATATACTGCCACACACCTCTTCAGAGAAAGGGAGGTAGGACTCCCAGCAAGCTCTTCATAGAAACTGTCATCTCTGCCTAGTTTCTCACATCCCTAAGAATATTATCCCGGTAATCTTCCTAAAGGTTTGATATTGCCTACCTTGTGAATCAAAGCAGTGTCAGCCTGATGGAGTTGTCCCTCTCTGAATGAAAGAATGTTGCCTAAAGCTGTAAATTAAGGACACACCGTATAATAACTTGTTGATTCATGTATTTACAAAGTGCAATCTGTAGAGATGTTAACTAGGGTTCTTGTGTTTCTGGTTCCTTCTGGAGTCAAGCTGTTACTGTAATGGTGTGATATACATCTTTACGAAAAGCTATCAACTATTTTTTCACTAACATATGTAAGGTCGTTCATTTACCACAGTGGAGCAAGAATTTAAATGCATTTCATATGCTTCTAGAAAACACACTAATCTACATTACATTCATTTAAAACCAGGAATCTTAAGGTTGGGATAAGAATGAACAAAGACAAAAAAAAACTGTTCTTACAAGTATGTTAGCATGACATTCAAATGACTTCTGTGAGTGCTTTGTAGTGTTTATTCTCTTGTCCTTCACCCAGAATAAGGATCATGCAGAATCAGGTGTCAGTTTTGTTTGGGATCTGGCTTGGTTTTGTGACACGCAGATCTGTTGCTAGGTATTTCTGCATGACAAAGTGCACATTCAAAGCACTATGTCATACACAAGGAGAAGCAGTGGCAAACTCTAAAATTCTTTAGAGGAATTCTGTTAAAGGGCAAGAGTAAAGCAAAACAAACCCTACACTGACACTGGCATGAGAAGACACAGCAGCTACCAAAATTAACATAAATATTCTGTGGGTCAAACTACCAGTACATCAGATCCAGTGTTATCTCCATAAGTTGCTGTAGGAGATGTCTTATAGGAAAAGCGCTCAAACTTCGCTGTTATCTGAGATATGTTTCCCCTCTGCTCTGGTAGCACTCACTGCCATTGGATTATGGATGTTGCTACACAGCACACTTCCATTATTATCTGTTTATGGACTGGCTATCCAAATAACTGACCTTCATACAGAAACAGAAGTTTCACTGATGGCTTCTTAACTACCATCTCTACCAATTATTCTAAATGCCCTGAAGCCTAAACTGTCCTTATCACAGCACTAGCACTTCCCATCCACCAGCCCACAGGATGGTGTCAGCGGCTCTCACATGCCTGTCTCCAGCCCTCCTCCAGCCCTCTGGGAAAGAAGCAGTGTCTTGGCCTGTCCTGTGACTTTGCTATCTATGGCCACTAATGTGACCTCTGTTTTATGCAATGTCTGAAGGCAATAGACTTCTAAAAGAAAAATAAAACCTGCTGGTTTCCTTCTATTCTGTATTTTATGAATGACCTTCAAAAAATGGAATCAAATCGATCTTGTACTGACAGGTATTCATGCCTCTTCCCAAATCAGTGCAAAGGTGAATCAAAAGATGACTCTCAAGCAGTAGCCATGTGCTCATATCTCAGTTCATTATCATTTCCCAGACCTCAGATTTGTGTACTTCAAATTGATCTTACAGTCTTACCAGCAGGTGCTGAGATTAAGTTCTATGCCAATCAGCTGTATAACACATATGAAAATATTTTCCCTCTTCTTTGGCAGATCTCCTTTCCAGTTGGTGGTTTTGTCCATCTGGCATTCTGGATAAAGAACTGATCCAAAGGAAAAAGCACTGCAGCCTTTCCTTCTCCGGGCTTTCAGCAGAAGGGACCCAAGACGAAGGTCCATCCTGTAGCATTCCAGTCAATAAAGGCATTTTGTAAGACTTCTTGTAGGAGGAGTGTGCAAGCAAAGTCTTGAAGTGCAAAACACCATGAACTTCCTTTATGAAAATGTATGTTGCAAAATCTCTTCTAAACACAAGGAAGATACTAAACAAAGACTTTTACCAAAGCAAGCAAAGAGAATATTCAGAAGTCAAACACAGAAAAGGAGAAATAAACAAACAACACAGATCAATTACTTATACATGTATATAATCATATAAATGAAGTACTGCATTAAAAATATAAGATGAGCTTGTTTGTTTATGTAGTGAGAAAAAAAAAACACTAAAAGCATAAGCTATTATACTAATAAGGATCTATGTCTATACTATGGAAGAGTGAAGCACTCAAAGAGTTCTTGAACAGTCTGAATCTTCCCATTCATTTCTGCCACATCTTGGCATCACGAGGGATGATCACAGTATCATCCCCCAAAGCACCTCCTTTTCTTTAGCTTTGTGAATCAGTAATGCTCATATCCAACCAGGATAGTAGTAAAAATACCTTTTTCTTCACTTCCTTTCCATTTTCTATGCATCAGCGTAAACTACTTCTCTTCATTTTACAGACTTCACAGCATCATTACTGTGTCTACCACTACTAATTCAGCAGTAACCCACTGGCTTACAGAGCTTGCCACCATGACTCATCTATTCAGTCTTTAAGCATGAAACACTCTGCTCAGTTTTAGATGATGCATCAAGAAAGATTAAAATACATGCAACAATTTCTTTCAAAGCTTTATCCCCTATAGGTGTTTGTAAGGGCATTGTGAAGGCCCCTTGTCATGACTGTCTTGCTTATACAGTTCTTGGCACAAATAGTGACTTTTAGTAGCACGCTTATACACACAAGCGTATAGAACATAAACTGCAATAGGAATTCCATTTTAATTGGCAATATAACCAGTCAGAAGTGCAAGTTTGAAAAAGAAACTAATTAACTTATGCAGCAAAAAGTAGTGTCAGGTCAAATTATAACTTTATATTTCATGAAATCATGTCATAATGAATGATTTTTTGCCCTGCTATTTTCTCCAGGCAATTGTAAGCACCATTCTCATAAGTGGAATATCAAATAGTTTAATTAGTTCATTAATGTTCTAGACTATATCAGAAAGCAGACATGAATATCTACCTCCACTTTATAGACAAACTAGAGCAGAGGAGAAATATTTCCCCTCCAATCATCTGGCAGAGCAATGTGAGGGTCAGGAATAGAAGCTCTGTCCCCTGAATAGATATCTTGTCTTCTCCCTGTTGCACTGCGCAACATCTCTGAGATTCATTGCTATCACTGTTGTAGAACATGTGTGCTAGTAGGATGAAGATCTTCTAGTTTCTAAGACAGAACACTGGAATTTGCCACAAATTTCACATAGAATGGTCTATAGAAACCAAAGGTGAAGGTATTTCTTAAAAATTAGAAAAAATATATTTCCTCCCTGAAAAAACGAATACTCAATTTGAAGCTGCTATGTATTTGTCTTAAGAAAAAAAAGGAGTAAATACCCTCCTGAATATAGTCTTTATTTATTAGGTGTAACAGGCTTAGTCAAAAACTCCCAGCAATATTTTTTCCAGAAACATTTAGATGTTGTTCTAAGGGACATGGTTTAGTGGGTAAATATTGGTGGTAGGTGGGTGGTTGGACTAGATGGTCTTGAAGGTCTTTTCCAACGTCAGTGATTCAATTATTATCTGAAATATGTGAGTGAAACTATTGAGGACTTCCAAGTAACCCTTTTTAAACACAAGTGGCATACTTTCATGTCCAAACTAATTGAAGTGTTTACCTGATACAGTCACAGTATTCTTTTGGACTATATTGTTTTTTTGTGGGTTTTTTTTTCCATTGAAAAGCAGTGAACAACAAACTCCTTCACCATATTAGAGGATATACAGGACAAAACAGAGATACAGATGGAGATAATCACTGAGGAATTTTTTAGTTTTATGTTATTGATTGATATCTGCAAGCTATAAACCATTCTCCGAATGACTGGTTTTAGAATTAGGTCAGAAAAAAATAAAGATGGTTTTCTTGTCTGCAAAATAAGCAGGCAGACAAAGCTCTGTTTTTGTGCAGATGAAGTGCTTGAACTGGCAACTCCTTTCGATACTTCTGGAACAAACCTGAGCCACAGGGAAGACTGCCTGCAATTAAAGGCATTACATATTCTAATAAATAGAGCTGCATATATCATTACTAGTGATTGTCACTGAAAAAGTGTCAATAGTGGAGAAGAAAGGGTTGATCACTGTGGAGTCAAAAGAGTTTAAAAATTGGCAAAGAACTTCTGAAGGGGTTAAGCTAGAGGATTTCTAAGTTTTAACAAATTTCTAAGTTAAAAATATATAACCTAATTTTATTGTATTGGTTTTTTTTAAACTCCATATGTTCAGGTTTACTGATCATCAAGGTGGAAGTCTTCCCGGACTGACCACACAAGTTCAGTTACTCACACTCCCAGGATGATTAACAAACAAACAAGGTTTTCCAATTAAATATCATTGTGCACCACACTCATATGCTACATTAAGCACTGCACTTCTCACAGTAGATGCAGAAATGCAACTTACCATTGAATGGAAACAGAAAAGTACATCGCTAAAGGGCTGTAGGACTGAATGTGCTCCTTGCATTGCCACCTACAAACAGAGAGAGAAAATATTCTAAATGTTCACCCTCCCCTTACACCTGCAGCCGTTCTGGTTGCCCTAGTTGGCCAAGGGTGTCAGAGGCAAAGGCCCTAGCTTTGCCCTCCTTACAGCCTAAAGGACCCATTCCCATGAAGTTTATCTTGAAAACTGTGAACATCAAATAATCTCAGCACTGGTAAAAAGTCTGTGAGTTTCTGTTAATACAAGCCCCTAAAATCTCTCTCATGGGATGTCTGATGGATGTATATGAACACCTCCAGCACTCTGTGGACCCTCAGAAGGATTTTGCTACCATAATAATCTTAATATTATAATAAATCAGTAGTTGCAAAAATTTTCAGCTTATATATTGTAATAGGCAGATTTTCCCTCTTTCAGTGCGATTGGTGAATATTGTCTTCCTTAGTGCTAAACAGCTATGGTGACATTTAGAAGTGCCTACACACATAAAGACAAAGAGTAGAGCTGTCCTATGTTTAAATCTCCTATAGAGGCAACACATATAACCTAAAGTACGAGAAATCTTCAGTAACCCTTGGAAAGGGTTTCTTGCTCAGTATTTCAAGTAGACATGAACCTATCAACAGCAGTAGAATTTTTGCTGCTGTATTTTCTTGTCCATGAGGTTTAAACAGCTAGCTGAAGATGCAGGTTTGTGCAAAGGCAGCAAACCAGTTCAGTAGAGAAATGAGAGACACTGGGATATTCTGTAGAATCAACATCATTCAGTGTTAGTCTCCTCTTGAGGGAAGCAGCCACATGTGCTTTTCCTGTGCTAGCTGAACCATAACATTATGTTATGTTCCAGGATAACACTTCAACATTTCCCCTCAGTTGCTTATGAAATATTTGAACTCTTCAACAATTACTCAGTGGTACCTCTGGTTAAAAAGCATAACACAGTAAACTCAAGCTTGAAGCTTATTTATCCTGTCAAGTTTTAGGCTACGAATAAAACATATAATATAGCATAACAAGTTTGCTGTCTTAAGCATTAATTTGCTTTCAAACAATGTACCAAGTCACTATTTGAACTAAATCTGAACTTTTAAAATCATTTTACTACAGACATATCTTGTCATCTTTTTCAATAGAAAAGCAAAGCCCAACCCTGAAGATCCTGAGATGGATTTATTGTACATATTACATATATATACATTTTATTTCTTTCTCTAAATTCAGGTTTATCTATGAGACAGGGCTAGCCTGATACCTATGCCCTTATTATATGTCAAGATGACATTTTCCTCTCCAAAATGACATCATATTAGGCTTACGTGCCCTCTTTCAAGAAGTATATTTCTATGGCTCTTAGTGATTTGCTTTTTATTTAAGATACTTAGTCAAGTAATATTTAAGCAAATATGAATTAATCACCTCTCTACTTTGTATCTAAATGTTCTGACAAATTAAGTATGATGAAACACTTGCAGAATTGTTTCTACTTGCATTTTACTCTGACATTAAGACTGAGAAAACAGAAGTTTTGTTATCTTACAAAGATCAATCGAAGATGTATTTGCATATGCAAAAGCCAACTTTCAGACATACTCTTACTGAGAATTAATTTTGTCAGCATAGTTTTTCATCTACAATACTAAAGCTGTGTAATCATTTATCAGCTTCAAATGGCCTTCCTAGAGGAACTGGGCATTATTATTCTGGCTCCTATTGCAAGTTTGGGACATAACCGTAACAACCAGTTGTTGCTCAGACCACTGCTGCAATGAAAACCGGATCATATTTGTCTTCAGTGAATTTACAGATCACTCATAAATCTAACCAGATTAGCTGTTAACAAGTGTTCCACATGAACCTCATGCAGTACAAAAGAGTGTTGCTTTTTTTTTATTTTGTTGATCTTGAACTTCCTTTCTTTTATGAAATGATGCCAAAAATCTGTTTATTTAGCTGCTTGCATGATTCTTTACATTCTGCTTTTAGTAAACTTTGCACATGGAAAAAGTCAAGCATTGAAGATGATTGTAGCTATGTCACCTCATCTCATCTCTGCTATACTGTAACACTATATCCCGCACATTCTACATGACGAAAATAAAACATCTTTATCTACAAACTTTGCTTCATTATTCCCCTCTCCCAGTAATCTGTTCCTCGGTTTTTACTGTCAATGTCCAAAATGAAAGAGAAATAACGGAATGCCCCCTACCCAGTACAAAAGACCTCTTCTCTCAGATGTCTATTCCTATTCTTGGGTTATTTGTCAACAGGTCAAATGGACAAAAAATGGAAATTACTCAACTTAGCCCATCAAAATTTCAGCACAGTCAACAGATCAAAGCACATATCAGGTCCATCAACAATAATCCAATCCTTCTTTCACTCTTCATTCACTTTTTAAATCAACAATTAAATGCTAACTGTAATTTTATAAGTAGTTAAATTTATTTTCTCTCAAAAAAGTCTGTTTTAGACATTCTGAGTTGGCAGTTTCACCTAGGATCTTTCAACTGTACTAAAATTCATTTCTAAAAGACAGAGGTAGGGTGGAGGTGGGGAAAACATGCAGAACTACTATTCTATCATATTTCAAGGACCAGTTGTAAAACAAAAAGAAAGGGTGGGGACAGGGTCACCAAACAGTCTTTCATTTCTGCTGCAATTAAAACCAGAAGGAAACTAGAGCAGGTGAGAAAGGAGGTGGGAATGCAAAGAGGAAACAGAAGAGAACACTAATAATATTGAGGTTTTTTTGGTGCTACTTAGAAATAACTAAAATGAAGATCTGAAAGCAGAGTGTAGGTGGGACGAGGAGAGGAAATGTTAAAAAGAAACAAGAAAACAGTACAAGATGAATAAGGATGGTAAACAGGTACTTTATATCCTCTGCAGGAAGGGGAGTCCTCAGAGTTTACCTGTATGAAGAATGCTGGTGCTGCCCAGGACATCTCTTCCAGTTCAGGAAGAGTGTAACAACACAAGCAAACTATCTATCCCTTCACATTTCCCAAAGCACCTCCTTGATTGTGGGGCTCAGCAGTGTCCCAGCTAGAAGCAGCAGGTGTCAAGGACAAAGGTGGTCTCAACTGAACCTCTGTTGTGTGATATGCAGGTACAGCAGAGAAATAAGAGTGTGTTGACTCTGGAAAGGGCCTACTGTTTATCTACATGCCTTGAATGCACAATGAAAGCACCTACAGTGCTGCTTCCGCTCTAGCCCCAACAGGGAATGGACCACTGAAATGTTGGGAGGGGGCTCCCCAAGGGACATTCCTGCCCTTGCCTTCCCAGAGGTCTCTGAAAAAAAAAAAAAAAAAAAAAAAAAAAAGAGATCAGTTCTTGTCAGTGAAGTTAAAAGTAGATTCCAGCATGCCTGGTTTTTTTTTTCTCCAACACATCTTCTAGACATTACTAAAATATGGGGGGAATAGCCAAGAGGTGTATGGATGAAAGGAACCAAACTCTGCTACTTTTTATCCAGGCAAGTGGTGCCAGCAAGAGAGGTTGGCATCCTGCTAGGCTGATGTTCCTCCCTGGGAAGGACTACCCAGAGGAAGGATTGGAACTGGTCTTCTTTGGCTGCTGTCAGGTATTTATGAAAATCTGAGATACAGTGAGGAGAGTTCAGCCCACAGAAATGCCCAAGGATCATTTAGTAGGTATCCTTCTGAGGACAAAAAAGCAGGGTAGAGAAAGAAATGCTACAAGTAAGGATAACACACAGCATGGAAGGCAAAGGCAGCTTACTATTCACAGCACTTCCCGTCTTAATGTCACAAACCTTTACATCCATAATGGCTGCTGAGTTACTTTTCTGAAGCATTTGCTCAGTGTCAACAAAACTGGGATCTCAGTTCCTTACTCTCTACCATAAAGAGGAGCTACACACAGCTTGGCACAGGAATGTTGGCAGAAAATCCTCCTTACACAAGGATTTACACAGCAGTGCTTTGAAGTTATTCTTCATTCCTCCTACTGGAATCCTAGCCAAAGAGGAATGTGGGGAGGTGATGCCAGCTGTCCCACCATGCTCCAAGTGAACAGAAACACAGAGCAAAATGCTCTGAGCCTGAGAGCTTCACTTGGAGAATCTGCTTATCTCTCACTGAATACCATTCTATCCAAACCTCTCTTGCTAGCACCTTTCCAGCACTTAGCAAAGCAGTTCATAGAAGAATGGAGAAATTCAAAATTGTGGTTGTATAAGTAAGATGAAAGGAAATCTGCTGACACTTACTAGTTGGCAAAAGGATAAAGACCTACTTGCCAGTTCTGTAGGAGGGAGTAACAATTTATCAACCTGAATAGAAGACTGACTAATGACTTCCTTCATATTTCAGAGTTTTAAGCTTACTGCACTGACACTTGGAAAGCAGTGCCATGAGAACATGGGATCAGCTCTCACTGCTCATATGCCACAAATGCACGTCACCTCACCGTTCCCAAGCAGAGCCAGCTACTTGTGCTATGCAAAAGCACGTCTCTCAGTAGGGTAGCTTGTTTTCATCTGAAGAGGTGAAAAGCCTATCACTTCTCTTAGTAGTTAGTCTCTGTTGCTGCTATCTCACTGAAAAGATATATACTCCATTTCCTGAATTTGTCCACCTCTGGCTTCCAAATGTCTTTCTTATGATTTTGCCTTATAAAGAGCTTTTAATGCCTGCTGTTTTCCGGACAAGCTTACACACACCTCTAAATCTTATTTCTGTAATTAAAAAAGGCTGTAATGTCCATCTTTCACACTGCAGCATTTTCCAGTCCTTCTCCCAACTTTTAAAACTATTTTTCAAACTCACTTCCTTGTTCTTACTGCTCTGCTCTTCTTTTTTTTTTTTTTAATTTATTTACTGTCCGTTTGGAAGCCACATCATTCTATTATTTGTCTGTTCTCATCCTGGAATCTATTACAGCACTGTGGGCTGCCAAACCATTTCCTTGTTTGTCTGTATATATTGCCTTCCACGGTCTTAAATGAAGAATTAAATGAAGGCATTTTTCATCTGAGTACACATTAATAAATTTTCAAGATTATTCTGCCTGAAGCCTTATCAACTTACCAGTCTGATAGCCATGTTTATGCTAACCACAGCAAAATTAGCAGACCGCTGCCGCTTAAAAAGTATTCATAAGGCCTTAGTTGTACACCTTGAGGAAAAAAAAAAAATACAACTGAGAGAAGAACACTTAGAGAGTAGTGAGGAACTCAGTAGATAATATTTTATTTAATACAGAAAAAATGATACATTTAAATACTACCAAAATGTGAGAGAATTTAGGATCGGAGGTAAATTTACTCACTTTTTCTTTTCAAATTACTAATTCCCTCATTCCTTAAAGAGAAAAAGAAAAGGAATATGGAAAAGAAAATTAATGGAAAGAACTATCTCTCGCCTTCAGAGGACGCCTTCTTATGAAGTCTAATAGCAGTGTATTTCTGTTCAGCTATAGTACAATGTTAAGTCATCAGTCTGCTCTTTCATTTGTTCTAATTGCCAGCATTAACTGACTTTTTGGAAATGCTGACTTCACTGAAAATCCTTTAATAAAATACTCCCTTGGCTTTATAAACAAGTGGAATCTGAATCCAGATCTGGACCAGAGCAGCAATTAACAAAAGCCTTGTAAACAAGTGTGAGATGAGGCTCTAAATCTGCATGTAGATAGAAGTATACAAAACACAGTGTGAGGCACTCCTCATGTGCATGTTCTGATACTTTCTGATAATGTCGTGTTCTTTGCAAATGCCTCTTCCACATTACTTCTTGCAGACAGTTAAGTAACACTGAGCAGTAACTGAAAATGAATTGGGTTTGTTTAGTCTACAGACGAGAAGCCTGAAGGAAGACCTGATAACAGTCTTCAAGTATAGAGAGGGCTGCTGCACAGAGCAAAGGAATAATATGTCCTTCGTGTCCTTGGACAAGAAGAAATTGTCCCTGGACAAGAAGAAATGCATACGAATTACAGTAAGAGGAATTCAGGTTGGATATCAGGAAAAATTCTTTTATATGTAAGAATCACCAGGCGTTGGAATAGATTACTTTGGGCAAAATCTCTGTCAAGGGGAGCTGCAAAGGAGGGGACAGACATTTTTTTGCTGAGAGTGGCAAAGGCATAGCTGAATTCTTGAGGCTGAATGTAGACTACAGAGCCTTTTCAAACATTTGCCAGTTAAATTTCCAAACAATTTGAAATATATTTATTCATGAAAGTGCATGAAGTGAGTGTAGTAAAAAAATATTTTTTAATTATTATTAAAATGTATTAGAAAAGCATAACATTACTGTAACACCAGCCCCTTAAGTAATAATATACTAGTTAAGGGTCATAGCTACATTATAATTAATGTCTTTCATGAACATATTTGACAGTGCTAAAGCAATAAAGGCACCATAACCCTTGGATTCATACCATTTATTTGGATCTCTCACTTATAAATTGTAATACCTCCCATTGTCCACACTTTTTCTTGACAAAGATCAAAAGTTCATAATGAGGAGAGAAAAAAAAATGCACTGCAGATATCCAGACCAAACAACTTGAAAATAAATCCCTCTCCCCACCACCCAAGAAAAGAAATATCTATGGAGCTAAGCCACGTTTTCATATGAGGTAACTTCTAAAGCCACATGCTTGATTTTGCAATCTGTATTGAGGTATCGTTGTCCAGACAATGAATACAAAGTCCTCTGATGCAAAAGCCTTGCTAGAAGAGAGTAAAACAAGTCATTTATTGTTCATTTTGTAGTCTTTTAGTGAACAATTAAATCATTTTCAATTTCTCCTCAAAACCCTCTGCTTGTATTACTGCTACATGGGCAGTATTTAAACGTTGAGGACTTTTTCTCAGGAACATTATATCACAGTGACCAGCAGCAGCCAAACAACTTTATCTCCTTCTGTGTTTCATTCCCAAGTCTTTGCATTTTAATGGAATTCCTATAAAGTGTTACAGAACCAAAAGCAACACATGTATAGGCATAATAATACCTTTAATTTGAGGTTAGAATCATAGAATCATAGAGTTAGCAAGGTTGGAAAAGACCTACAAGATCATTCAGTCCAACCATCCATCTACCACCAATAACCCCACTAAACCATGTCTCTCAACACAACATCAAAACATTTCTTGAACACCTCCAGGGACAGTTACTCCACCACCTCTCTGGGCAGCCCATTCCAATCAGTATTCTCAATCAAGGTTCTCAACCAACATTCTTTGATGACAATTTTCTCCTGACATTAATGAATGCAAGTATGGTCCCAGCTTGGTGAATGGCTGTTTAGTAAGAATGAGAACTGCATTATAAGGACAAACATTTGTTATTGTTCACATCTTATGCGATATAGAAATAACCTTAAGTCAAAATTGCTTTTGATGCCTTAGCTAGTCACTTCCTTAGCATGATGTGTTATAACTTTTCCTTGCAGAAATGTACACTGAAAAAGTAGAAGCAAAGGGACCAGTTAATAGCCATTGTACTTACTTACAACCTTCACCATACAAAGATCAAATTTAACAAAACCGAAAGACTTATATACTCATATACTAAAATATATACCTGCTACAATAGGATTTATCATATTATCCCCATGTTCTTCTCATTGAAACCTTTTTCTTTATCAGAAAATACCTACTTGAGAAGAATTTGGTTTAGTTTCTAGTATCAAAACAAAATCTAACTGTAGGAAACACATTTAGTAAAGCAGCCTGTTCTAGTACTTCAAGAAATCTTCCTACTTCAATGCTCTGAACACAGGTGTATGTGAATTTCCTCACTCCTCATAGATCACTGAATCTGTAAACAGAGTTAGTAGTAGGCAATTTTTAAGCTTTGCATTTATTAGCATCAAATGGCTTATACCCCTTGCTGTGTAGCCACTCAAAGTTATCATAAAACCATCTTTCCTTTCTCCTTCTAACTTTAAAAAAAAAAAAAAAAAAAAAAACCTTCGACCCTTATCCATTTTAGCTTCTTACATTCAAAATCTGCCTTTAGTTATACATGCAGGGAGTAGCTCAGTTTTGGCATCCCAGGGTAAGCAATTATGAATATCAGTTCCACTTGTGAGTAACTTCAGAAAGTTTCACTTCTTTGAGAGACCATACCTCCACTAAGTAAATTTTTGGTTGGGTAACTGACCTTCATGCATTTGGCTTTGTTTTCTAACCTCTGGGGCTTTGATACTGTTGTCTGTGCTTTTGCCAGTTTTTAAAACAATAAAAAAAATTGGATGGTCCAAAAACTAAATAAAAAACATGCTAGAGATGTTCACAAAATACTCCTGGCCTGTGCTTTGCACCATGTGAGTCCAGTAATGATACAAGTTTGAATTTATAATCTGAAGCATTAAACTGTTGCACTAAATGAGGAAAAAAAAATGCGTTCAGTGTTTTCAACCAAGTGTGGATGCACTTGCATATAGAAGCATTTCCTGAGTATGGCTACATAAATAGGCCAGCCTTAGTGTTACTATAGAGACACAGTCCTGACTGATTTCAGCTTGAAAAGTATTGGAATAATTATTGCAAACTGTTCTGGAGGCAATTTTCTTGCCAGGAGGGATATTGCCAAGAAATTAAACTATATATTCAAAGAATTTTTTTTTCTATTTACATGGAGAATCACACAGAATTTATTTGGAATAAAACTTTGGAGATCATCTAGTCCAACCCCCTCGCTCAAGGTCACCCAGAGCACATTGAACAGGATCACAGGAGGGCCTTTGAACACCTCCATGGAAGGAGACTCCAATTAAGGCCCATTAATTTGTGGGTGTCAGGTTTGCCTAAGTGATCTCTAACCAAACCCTCCTGCAACAAGGGAAAGTCTTCCTTTCTCCAGCCTTTCTCTCTTGCCTCTGGGGCCTGGGATTCCTGGGGCCTGGCATTAGCAGTAACAACTGAAGCAAAGAAAGGCATTCAGTAACTCTACCTTCTCAATACTGCTCATCACCAAGGTACCCACTCCTTTCAGCAGCAAGCCCACGTTCTCTCTAATCTTCCTTTTGCTACTAATGTGTGTGAAGAAGCCCTTCTTGTAGCCCTTGAAGTCCCTTGCCAAATTTAATTCCAGATGATCCTTAGCCTTCCTTGTCACATCGCTATATACTCTGACAAAGTTCTTATGCTCTTCCCAAGTATCCTGTTCCTTTTTTTCCCACTCATTCTGTATACTTCCTTCTCCTGAGTTTTGCCAGGAACTCCTTGCTAATCTGCAGATCTCCTGCCTCTTTTGCTTGATTTCTTACTCAGAGGGATGCACTGATCCTGAGCTTCCTGTTTATTCTTCATGCTGTATGCACTGGTGTATAAACATTTCAGAGAGGTAACCAAGCATACAGGTTTCCTAGGAGGGGTGCAAATGGCTCCTCCATAGCCATGTTCCATACACAGTTCCCCAGCTGTATGCACCCATTGGCTGCATCTCAACTCAAGCTGTATTTTGCTGACTACTCTGTCTCTATGACTCCTCATTTCCCCTGTTTTTCTTAGCTTAAATCTTTCTTTTCATTATGTTTCATTGAGAATAATATAGATGTTTTCAACTTGTATTCCATATTCTCTGTCTTGCAGCAATTGTACAGCCTGAAGTAAACTATCATAACATGGAGAGGGAGTTACTGCTATTCTGTCAAAAAAAAAAAAAAAAAAGTATAAAACTATCTTAACTAGAGCAATTAAGGAAAAAAGGATTTGAATCTGATTATCACAAGTCTGACAGCTGGAGCAAACAGTACAAATCTGTACTTGGAAAAGACATAAGAAAAACTTCTTTAAAACAGTGGTAATACCATCACTATTAATCTGCTGGCTAAAATTCTGTATACTAGGTGAGCCACCAGTGGCCAACGACAACATATAAAAGAGTTGTTATGCTCGTCATAGTTTTCTGTTAAAAATATGGCTTTAATTTCTCTTAAGAGCGTTACCATTGTTCTTCATCTTCTGTCCTAAAATACGTGAGTATCAGCTACTGAGCAGCTGTCCTATTCCAGCCTCTCAACAACTGGCTGTGTTTTTCCAATGAGTAAAACAATCTCTATACATGAACTGACATACATATGTATGGTTTGTATCTCTTTGGGAATTAGATCTTGAAAACTGATTGCAAGATGTTCTTTTACTGCTATAAACACCCACCACTTTTCCCTAAATTACTCAATCTTAGAACTATGGCACATTGTTTTCAGGAAAAAAAAAATGCTTATTGAGCTTATTTTACATTTCTTTAAACTGATTGTATGTGATCCTCAGCTGGATAGTTAGGAGGAGGCAGAATATGTTGCCTCATTTATGAAACAAGATGGATTATTAACGATAGTACTAAGGAGAATATATTACATTCTTCAATCTCACCAAATATACATATACAAGGGAAAGAATACAACAGACGTGTGGGGAAAAAAAAGAAATTCCATGACTAATTCAACAAATCAGTGACATTACTTTTTTCCGACTGATGCTTTCACATTACACACCTCAAAGACAAGAGGGGTCTCTTTTTTCCAGGTACTGAAAAAGTCAAAACTCTTACCAATAAATGAAGACCTTTTCACTGACACTCTCCAAGTGGTGTCACAAACTCTCCTGTGTTAATGGCTGAGAGATTTCTACGTGTACAAGGACAATGAGATATCCAGCATGGAGCTCACCAGGCTCCCCATGATTCCTTGGCTGCAGCTTTAGCTGTATATCCAGTCCAGGATATACCAAGTAATTGTCTTCATTCTCCAGTTCAAAATGCCTAAAATAATGTGAGGATTGTGCAGCAGTCTGGCACAGCTGTGTTTTTCATAGCATGACATCAAGGATGTGTGCTGCATTACCACATGGGATAAAACGCAAGGAATGTCCTAGACAGAAGGAGTCAATGCTGGCATGGGCTGCATCCATACAGCCTGTCAGGAACATCCCCTGGAACAAATGAGCATGTCAACTGTATCTAGGTCTGCTTCTGAAAGGAAATAGATAGCTCACTCCAGAGCGTATCCTGGGAGCAAACCAGGAAACAAAGTTGTCCAGTTGTATGATTTCAGGTGCACTCAACTTCACCCTCTGCAGAACCAGATTTTAGGCCACTTTTGAGCCTCACCAAAAGAATAAAGACTTTTTTTCCCTCACTCTCTCCTGTTTTAAATGATTTTGTGTTTGATATTGAAAGTGCATTATCTCAGAAGAGCATATTCTGCATCCTTCTGTAAAAAAAAAATAATAAAAAAAAAGAGTTCTACAATACTTCCCACCATTTACAGACTAACACACAAAACCACAAACAAGTTGATGAATTCCTGCTCTTCATATCAACAAATCTTACTGCTGAAGCTAACTTTCCCCTCAGGCAGAACATTAGCCAACATGGAAAGTCACACACAGAAAGCTAGGCCATTAACTCACTCACGCTTTGGTGCAGGATACTGAAGTAGTTAGTCTAGTTCCATGTTTGGAGAGACTCATCTCCAGGGCGTAGGGATGCTGTTTTCTCAGCAGCCTGTCTTGTTCAGCTGCTGAACTAAGAACCAAGTAAGCATTTTCCAGCTTAGTCAGCTCATTCCTGTAGATAACAATCAAGCCCAGAGGTCACCAGTGTTTGGGAGGGTCTCTCCTCCTGGCATGCAAAACTAGCCTGTGACTAGAGCTGTAAGTGCTGTAATGCATGCTGCAGTGCTGAGCTGAAAGGAAAGTTAATTAGAATGGGTTGACAACACTGACAGGAAAGCATAAATTTTACACTAGAGTGATCAATCTCTCCTTCTTACTTCTCTCCGCAGTACTTCAGAGCTCTAAAAGGATAAACCAGATTTTTACCAATGGACTCTCCTCAATGGCTATACTTAGAGTTATATTTTCACTTTGCCCCATACTTCTCAATGGATATTCTTTGACTGACCCTTGACCTTGAGGAAAGGGAGTAGCTGGAAAAGACCTGCTGGCATCCTCTCTTGTAATAGCACATCCTCCACAAGGAAAGTTCTCAAAGTTTAGAATTTTAGAAAGAAATTGTAGCTTCACAGATGGAGAACACACCAAGAATATCCAAGAACAGCATTTCCAGAGCAAAGAACTTATACCACCTGACCAGCCCCTCAGACCATCATAGATTCAGATAGCGAGTGTGCTAGCCACCTTAAACATCCTCCTACTGCTACCCTGTTCCTGAATCTCAACTCTTCACTCCTTCCTCCCCCTTCTCCCTCATAAAACACTCTCACCATCTCTGTGAGTCTTCACTCTGTTTATATCCTCCTCTAACACTTGCCTTCTGTCTCAGCTTTTGGCAAGCTGCCCACAGCTGCAGCTACAAACCCCACTGATCACAAAGGCCTGGTCCAGCCCACTGCTCCAAGGGGTTTCAGATCAGTAGCTGGCTGTTAGGATTTAATGACCACCTTGTCAGGCAGGTCTTGCCAAACCAACCTTCACTGTCAGAAAAGCATTCATGATGTAGCAGTTTTCATAGCAGTAACTTCCTAATAACTTCATGATCTGAGTTTACTGAGTTCACTAAACTAACATGCTGTCCATGTTTGGAATAAGCTGTCAAGGTTTCTTTCGGTGTACAAAATAGATTCTTATTTTGTATTATTTGACCATCATGAGATCTACCCTTTTTCATTTCTTACTTCTTAAAACTAGTGATAACATAAGATAACATAAGACAACTGCCTGAAAAGGCATGAGAGCAGAGGACACAACAGCAACTAGTTCTGTTTAAAGAGTTAATATAGATAGTATGTTGATTTATGTCGAGTAGTCACCTAGTTTTAGCAAGAATGACATCCTACATTTGCAAAGCCCTTTAACATCCTTTACATAGAAGCATGAAATAAAATCTCTGTGTCAGGTATGCTTACTCTCCTTTGAATTTTATCTTAATTCTTGGTGTGATGTATCTAGTATTAAAAGATAGATGTCGTGCTACTTTTTTCAAGTAAAGCTGTTTGTTTGTTCTAAGAATAAAAAGCAGTCTGCTTTACTTCATATTATCCCCACTAACTGCATGAAATTTTCTGGCTTGCTTATGCACTGGGACTTTATGTCAAATACGGCATATATTTATAAAAAAAGTGTTTAATCAACATGGGAACTCACCATACTGGAAACTGATTTATCTATTCTGCAGTGCACCTTTGTGAAGCTTTCTGCCCTGAGCAAAGCAGTGACTTAGTTTTTGACCTATTCTCTTTCGGGTAACGTTGCACATAACGGATTTCACCTGATTACCCAATAGCCTAATTACAATGATTCCTAACAGGATGTAACAGATTAACTTCTAGCTAATCTACTTCTTACTAAAGATACCAGTTTTAATGGTAGTTTTGGAGAATACTGACATAAGAAGACATAGCATCAAAAATTACTATTGAGAATTTTTTTTATATTATGTGCTTAGTAACAATTGTACTGTGGACAAACAGCTGATTTGTCTGTTTTGCTTCCTGCTTAGCTTTGACTCTTTTTTTATCCTGAAAGATGTCCTATCAGCCTTGGTCAACAGCCCATCTTAGTTCAAGAGCTCAGCTTCTCAAGTCAAGCTCTGTGCTCTGGATTTTGATGTTTCATTTTGGCAAACTATCTGTTTATTTAGTTTCCAGGCAGGCACACAGGGTTGAGATAATAATGAACCAGTTTTCCTCAGGAGAGTTGAGCTATCGTTTACAGATGTGCTCTGGGCTTTTTTGATCTCACACATTCAAAATCCATTCTTGTAAAGAGCAAAAAGTAAAAACATTTAGTGTGATTCTGCTGCTGTCAATGTTTTCTTCCTTTACTTTTGACACATAGACCCAAGGAGAAAAAATAATGGCATAGTTTTAGATCTGGGATTAAAACAACTCTGAGGCTCTGTGGACATGGTTTGGTCTTGTAATTTCTGGAATTTGTGGCTGTATGGGAATAAAAATTTTTGTTTGGAAAGGCTGACAACAACTACAGTATATTTAGTTAAAACACCAGAATGTACCTATTTCTCAATTAAATGCTTAGACTGACATTCCTTAAAATGAAAACCACATGTCTTTTTAATTCTAATATATCCAAATCAGGACCCCTTTCAGTGTTTTTTAAGAAGTCACATCCTGGTGAGACAATGAATAAAATAAAATTTCACCACCAGTAAAAGTAATCCGATTAATAACAGTCCAACTGTAATGCTATTTTACATAGCTGTCATTTATGCATAGGAAGACACCTTCAACTGCTCAGAATCACAAGTAGTGAGCTTCACACTCTGCAGGTTTGTCAGCTCTGTGGTCTCTCTGAGGACACCTTTGTGGCTGTCCTGATGTAGAACAAAATTAATTCCAACCATAGGCTCTGGGGGCAGCACCCTATGGAGATGCAACTCATAACTGCTTTTCATCTGCTACTTGTAGCTTGGCTCTGCATACATCAAAGAGTAAAATCCCTTCCAAATTTCCAAATCTTCAGAGGAATGAAAGTGGTTTACAATTATAGGAAAATATTCTTCTATACAGTCTACTTTCAGCTAAGGAGGACAGGATAAATGATGTCATCATTTTTGTCCTTATGGTATGTATAAAATCATACACTGCTCAAGTATGTTTATCCCAGAATGGATGAAAGCCATACTTTAATACAATGTGGAGCTGCGTAACTGACTCATTCACAGCACAGGTTTGAGCTAAGCTATTGTTCATCAATTGCATCTTTTTGAAAAAACAGCTGATGCTCATTTTCGCTGAGCTTATCAAGATACTTCTGAGCTAATTCCATCAGTGCTTCCATGAGAAAAGCATTGGCCACTATCGATATACTGATAACTATCAACAGCCAAACACTACACCTTCAGTACCTCTTGGGCTTCTTTTTGGGGCTGCGGCAATTTACAGTTCTCACTAACGTTTGTGTGTTTTTCTGCATGCTAGATATTGAGTCATTAGTTACTCTAGGGACAACAATCAGAATTGACTTGAGCAGCTTAGTTCACATGGCCTTGCTTGTATTTTCTTAGGAGTTTTTTCCTGGAAAGCATAGACATCCTAATGCTCTTCAACTTCTTTCTGATGGATTTGCTCCCAGGATAAGCTGTTGTTTTCAGATGGCTGGATGGAAAATTTTCTGTGAACCTGCGCTCCTTTTGCTGAAGTATCCGGCCTATGAAGACTTTTCAACGGATCATCTGTTTGGGAATTCTTTGTTTTCTCAGAGCTGAAAAGAACAATTATTTCTGTTTTTCCTTTTAGTAGCCATGCCTCCCAACTCAAGAACTGCTCCAGCCTCTCATTGCAGACTTAACAGTGTCTTATACTGAATACAGACCAAGATAATTCTCTGATAAGAAATTCTATCTTCCATGAGCCAATTTTATTAAACAGAAAGCATTGGCCTATCCATATAAGAATTGTTTTATATTTCATAATGTTTTAACAATTTTTTTTTTAATTTATTTCCATTCATCGTGGAACCCATTCCATCTCTTCAGTTACAAAGACGTTACAGGACCATATTTTGTGGTTCAACCTGTTGCAAGGCAACTGTTTCATACAATATTATCTACTTAATTTATTTCCTTACATTTATTTCCTTTTTATTGTTTTTTTATTTTTTGTCTGCCATCCTATCCAACAGTTGCACCAATTTCTTCAGCTGATAATCTGAATAACTGTTTGTCACTGAATATTTGACTTTCATTGCTCTACTATCTAAAATACTTCTTAATATACTCCAGTTATCTAATCAGAGAGTTGATTATTCTGTGCCCTACGAATCAGGTGACTGATCATACATCAAGAATAAATAATTGAGAATAGGGAGGACACAGAATCACCAGTCTGTGAGCAACTAGTAAGAAAAAATTGTGTAACGTATTCAGTGACACGCTGCAATTAACACATTTTCATGTTTGATATATTTGCAATTGTGAGTATAAACAAGCATAAAGAACATTAATTTGTAATATAAACTGGTTCCAGAGGGGTTGCTATCTACTGATGTGCAAAATGTGTGCAGGAACATAACTGGAAAACTGCATGAAGTTCAGGTAGAAAATATTTCTAGTAGTGAAAATATATTTTTTGTTATTTTTTCTCCTTCTAATTTGAGATACATACATACACACATTCTTTTTTCTGCAAGGTGTTAACTTCCTAATTTACCGAAATAGACAAAGCATTTCCTGAACTGGCAGCAAACCAGTTTAAGAAAATCCCCGTGACAGGGTGTGCAGCAGCAGGGCAGGATGTCTGCTCCCCCCTGCCTGGCTGCCAGTAACACCCTAATACTTTTTTTGCATTCAAATCTACCAGCCCATTACTTTCTCCAGATAAAATTACTGAGTGACTGATATTGTTATCACACCAAAAGTCTCTGATCTCAAGCAACTGAGCCTGTATGAGCATTCCAGCAAGGTGACTGGCTGAGGAATAATGCAATGACTCCCAACTAGGAAGCAGAAAACATGCAGATTTAAAACAAAAAAGGTACTGCATTGTGCTATTATTTGTCCTATCCAAAGGTGTGGTCGGGTAGCCATAGAAAAGAGGAAGGTAGAATTGTCACGTTTTATTCAGTCTCCCACATTAGCTAAAGTGCCTAGGTACTAAGGAAGAGTCCAGTATCACTAGGACTGCGACACATCAAAGGTCTTCCAGGCCCTTTAATAAACTTTATAAATGGGAGGTATGTATGCCAAATGCAAGGCTGAAGATGGCACCAGCAAGGGCAAAACCCTGACATGTTTGAGAATATGTACAAGACAATTTGATGCTGATCTCCATGAGAGATTAAAACCATCTCAGTGTCTCCCTTCTGTCTGATTCCAAGTTTTTGCACTGGAGAAGAGGCCTGATAAATTGCCCACATTTACTTCCAAAGATTTGCATTGGTAAATAAAAGGTGAGGTTAGCACTTGTTAGTTCACTGGATTTTTTCCAGACGCATCATATTTCTCCATGCCTCTGGGATTTTTCAGTTCCCATTCTATAGAGTTGACAAGACATTGAGAATACATTAGGAAAACTTAAAAATCCTCTCAATTTTGCAGAAAAATAAAATTTGATGATCATACTTTGCTTATCACTGTAGTTTCAATATTTTTGTGAAATCATGGATGGAAGAGACAATGTAAAAGTCAATGCAAGAATCACAAAATAGGTATATCACATTAGCTAGCAATACCAAAGCAGGCAGAGGCAATTAATGTCTGTATTTTATCCTTCTATTTTTCTTCTTCATTTCTTTCTTTTCTAAATTTGATATTTTTCTATCGTATCTCTAATGGCCCTTGTGTGTTCCTTATTTCCATCTTGCAATCAGACACAGTTTATAACATGCAAGGACACAGAAAATAAATGTAAGTATAACCAGCATTAATGAAGTCACCCAAGAGCAATTTTAACTACTAGAAGACTTAAAATGAGTACTTTCAACACCTGCCTGAGAGAGATAGAAGAGTTGTCTACAGAAAAGTGATGTAAATTGTACTTTATTAGCCTTCAGTTTTTATTATGATCTCTTTTTAAATCAGTTAGGATGAATATTGGAAATTATGATCCAAAAGGAGAGTGTTGTATTTTCTTTTACCATCATACAGGCCACTTTGAAAAAAAGCGAAGTAACATAATACCTTAAATTATCTCCCGTGCATGGTTATGGAGATGAGGGATGAATCAGAAGGGAATTAAAGACAAGTATATGAAGAATTCATGAAATCTAATCCAAATTCTGCAGCTGACCTTGGTAGGCTAGACTTAACATTTCTGATCTGGAAAACATGTACATGCCTGAGACACTACTTTAAACACCAGGTGTTTTTACGCTTGCAAGTGTCCCTGGCTGCTTCCTTGCACAAGTTTTTCTATTCAAGAACAGTATACTCTTCTTTAACTGAATCTGTGAACAGTTGATCAGGATCAACTCCTTGTGTATTTAACTCATTAAAACTGTAGATACCTACTGGCAGAAACATCTGGTCAAGCACAAAAAAAATTCAAACAAGAATTAATGTGGAAGGTTATCTACCAAGGAAACTCAGTGGATACTGTGAACTATTTGACAAAATATTTTAATTAATGTAATAAAGAAATTAATGAGCACTGCACACTTGTGGAGCCTCCTTTACTCCTCAGTGAGCTGGCACAGGAACATCAATTGCACATATTCTCCAAGTTCCACACATCAAGCGTCTGAAGCTGCAAAGAGCCTTCCAACCCAACCAGCACAGCTACTGAGTTTTTTCAGCCTGGGATCTAACAACAACATAGAATTACAACAGACTCCAGGAATTTGTGGAAAACTGCTGGTTCTGCTTTTCTTCTGCAGCAGTTTAGAACTGGTGGGCACAGCAAATGGCCACAGAGAAGCCATTAGCTGTGGGAAATCCTATACAAAGTCCTGGGCAAGCAGAATATGATGAAGGGTGGAAAGATTCTTTTTCCCAATATTTAGTTTGGTAGCAGTTTGGGGGCATAAGCATATTTTGCACGCATTATGTGACCTCATTTTAGCCTCCTCTGCTTTAAGAAATAAGATCCAAGTGGGAATAAAAAAATTAAAAAAAAAAAGTAAAAAAAGGTTCTGAATCACTTTTAATTATGAAAGGAAATGTGTGGAAAGGTGTAAACTGCAGTAATTATCTGAAAACATCTCAACTAGGAAACTGCAGTCACCCAACTTTGAAAAGAATTCTGTCTGCAACCCTGATGTGTGTCTCAGACTACTCTATACAGAAATCCAGTACCAGAAGTGTTATCTTCGGTCTATGATGCGTTCTGCAAAACAAACAAACCAGCAAACAAAAAACCCTCTTCTGCGGTGCTGAGCAGGTACAAATGCCTTTCAGCGCATTAAGTGATTTTTTAAATGATACCTACTTGAGGTGCTATCTTCCTTTCATAGTCTAGAGGACAAAGCTTAGGTATACATTCTATTCCACACAGTATTTTTAGTTTTCATACAGTTTTCCTGAACCAATATTCCACAGACCTGAATCCACAACATTTTTTCTTTAATTTACTACAAATATATTTATCTGTAAACAAATTCAAACTGAAACATGAATTTTTGAAATTCAGATTCTAGATAATCAATCAGAAAGTTTAGTCTACACCATTTTTTTGTCACATGTCCAAGAGGCAACCAACATTCATGTGACTGGGAGATCTAAGACTCATTGACATTTTGTCCTTTAAAAGTGTCTCTCCTGTTTAGAATGAATGCAGCTTTTGAAGCTCATGAACTCTATTGGTGCTCAGTGATTTCAGATTCTATATGAATCCTGTGGCCATGTAGAAGTTAAAGACACTCATATAAATACTTTAGAATACACTTGAAAAACAGTTTTGAGTACCTCGCTGTGAAAATCTTGGCTTGGTTAGCCAAAGAATTATTTTACAGATGAAAAATAAAACATGCTAAGAACATTCCAAAGAACAAATAAGTTCACACAACAGCTCACAGATATTAAGCCAAGACTGCAGAGAAGGTTCATAAAAAAGAATGACAATGTTTATTAGGAGCCACACAGACCATCGTCCTGCAAGTCAAGGACTATTAATTACAATGCAATTGCCATTGTGGTGGGACTGTCTAGATTTGACTGCCTTGAAAGATTGTGTTGTCAACCCTTCCTGAAGAGACTACTGCCCTTCTAAGGTAATACGTGAAATTTTAAAATAATGTAGTACATAAGTATACTGTACTGTTTTGGGTCAGAAAAAAAAAGAACACAATTTTCCTTTTATAGAGAGAATGAATAAACTACATGCTGTACTTTCTATAATGATTTAGTTAAAAATCATTATGGCTATGAGACTAAAATCTGTGACACCGAGAAGTACCTTCTTTTGAAATAATCCTGTTTGTTTTCCCCTCGCCTGTCACATCTGTCTGGCATTTATGTATAAACATGTCCCAGCTCAGCAATTCTTACAGTTTTATAAAGTACTACAGTTCACAGTTACATGTGCCTTTGCTTAGATCAGTGTGTCATAAAGCTAGAAAGCATTGAAGAGGAAAGGATTGTTTTTTATTTAACTTTTTGGCAGCAGTGTGTTTAAGCATCATGACTCAGAGCACCAAGGGATCAATAAAAACACATTTCTCTCTCCAGTTCCTTAAAATGAACTCTTACACTACTTTCTGCATTTCCTGTTTGCAAAAGAGAGGGAAGAGATTCCTAAGCAGCAATGGGAAAAGAAAATCTTGAAGTTTTTAAAAACGTATCTGTAATTACAGATTGGAAAGATTTTACAGCTTTTAAAGAGATATAAGAAGACAACCCTGTCTGAGTTGCTACTGATGTAGTTCTGGAGTTTGAATAAATTGCTCAGAAATTACTATGTATAAAGAAAATGCTTTTGCAGAAGAGAAAAAATTACACCTGCAACAAAAATTGCTAAGAAGAAAAACAGACAAACTGCTGGCTATTATGATCTTCTCATAAGTGATAACAATGAAGGTAATTTTACTTGAATCTGGAAACAACCCTGAAACCACCGCATGAAACACAACAGTGAGGATGAGAATTTGCAAGTGTTACACTGAAACATGGTGATAAGAGGCATTCCTGTCCACAGAAATCTGCTGTGAAACTGAAGTTTTATGTTCTCATCTTTTCTCCAAAACTGCTATCTCATATCATGTGTGAAGATACGACACCTGTACAATACTGAAAACCTAGTTTCCAAACTAAAAGGAGCAGAGGGTCCGCTTAATGCAGAGTTGAGGCACAGGTGTGTTGGGTTATACCAATGGAATGTGATCACCACTGGCAATACACCATAGCTTAATTTGGCATCTGGGTTGAATCTGTTTACACACAATTTTAAACTTCGTATGCCAGAACCCTGTGGGATAGCAGAAGATATCCTTTCTGACATTATATAACTTTCCAATCAGTAGGAGGAAGTGTGGCAATTGAAAACAATGCATATGCCTCTAGCTGAATGTATGGACTTATTATGAATCAATTATTAATTTGCACTTTCACCAACACTGCACTCGATTGATCCCTTGGACTCTGAATGTTGGCCTGACTCTGCTGAGGGAAAACACTGTGGGCTTTGCCTCACAAATGTCAGCTCCTTCCCACCTCTTCTCCATCATTCACAAGGTGAATTCACCCAGATGTACCTAGTTTCTCAACAATTTTGGCATTTTATCTTCCAAGATTCAGCAGTGTCCATGAGGAGTGGTTTTGCAAAATAGCTAATGTAGCCTTGAAAGGAAAGTACAAAGCACAGCATTGCAGAAATACTCATGACTCAACAAAGCAGCAATAACTTAATCACTTGGGGTTAGAGCTGAACAAGTACATTGTAATGAACTATTGATCTATTTCACTTTTTCTGCCTACAAGATAACCTGAAGATTAGTCTGTAAACATATCTGCTTCTTTCTAGAATTGTTATTATTATCATTTGATCTTTTTGTGTGCAAATGCTTATCTTATAATTGGTAATGAGGAATTATGTAAGGTGTTCAATATTTGGCAGTCTAGTTGTTAAGATTAAATGAGATACTAATAACTTGTGTACAATGGTTTCTTTCACCTGGCTGGATGAGACTACAGGCTCTTCCAAAATAAATATGCACATACGCAAATGGAAAAACATGAGATTATTAAAATCCATTTACTTAAAATGTCAAATGCTCACAGAGGATAAAGGGGAGTGAAAACTGAAGTAAAATTCCATAAAATTATTTATTTCAACATTTTACCTCCATCAAGCAGTCCTAATTAAAGTTTTGTGATGTAAAAAAAAAGAAAAAAGAAAAAAAAGAAAAAAGAAAAAAAAGAAAAAAGAAAAAAAAGAAAAAAGAAAAAAAGAAAAAAGAAAAAAAATAAAAAAGAAAAAAAAAGAAAAAAGAAAAAAAAGAAAAAAGAAAAAAAAAGAAAAAAGAAAAAAGAAAAAAGAAAAAAAAAGAAAAAAGAAAAAAAAGAAAAAAGAAAAAAGAAAAAAAAGAAAAAAGAAAAAAAAGAAAAGAGAAAAAAAAGAAAAGAGAAAAAAAAGAAGGAAAGAAAGAAATAGAAAGGTACTGCAGACAAAATGCTTTTGTGAAAGTAAGAAATATTCAGCTTTAAAAACACACCCAACTCAGATCGGGTATACTGGAAAGCCACTATCTAAGGTCAGCAAGAAAATATTGATTTCTGTCAAATTTCGAAAGAAGTAAACAAGATATGGCAGGAAAAAAAAATGAGGATTACACTGGGGAGAAAAAAAAAAGGAAAAGAGAAAAAGAGAGAAAAGAGAAAAATGAGAAAAAATAGAAAAATGAGAAAAAGAGAAAAGGAGAAAAGGAGAAAAAAGAGAAAAAAAAAAGAGCTATAGTCTGTATAGTCTCAAGGAATGGAGAGATGTCAGATTTACAGAGTAGAAACAGGCTTGAGATCCAGACAAGGTTGAAGGAGTAAAGGACAGATTAGATCCTAAGTTTACGCTGTTGTAACTAGGAACAAAATCTGGCCCAGGAGTTTGTGGAAGTTTGCCAAGAAAATTCTTGGCATCTTGACTTAAAGATGTAGGTGGTTAACAGGAAGATTAAGGTCAAGTAAGGAGACCCTCACTTGGCCTTGGTTCCATCAGATAAGACAGCCCACCAGGCAAATGGCAGTCAGACTTCAAGATTTAAAGGGCTACTTTTCACTGGAGTTCAAGATTCTGACAAGCAGAATGCTACATTTCTGGAATACAACGAGTTACTTCAAATACAGGTATTTAATCATTTTTTTATTAACGTGCCAAGATATTGTATTAAAATAAGTGTTCTCATCATAAACTGAGTTCTCTCTCATTCCCTCTGCCCAGGCACGTATATCTCACATGGATGAAGCTTGAAAGAGAAGTGTTTAAATTGTATCTTCCTCGTTGTTTGACTTTGTTTGCTATCTGTGTACAAGCAATGGGACTGATGTGCTGGGAATATATTGGTGGGCTGACTGAGAACCACTCCACAGGAGATGAATTAGTAGCACAGATAAATGCTTTCATGGATCTTTCCCTGAAGACTTCTACAACATACACTCTGGGTTCTCATTCTTCCATTTAAAAATAAATAAATAAATAAAGAGAGTATAAAAAAAATAAAATAAAATAAATAAAAAGAAGCAAAGAAGAAAAAAATGTACATGGAACAAAGAACTAATTGCAAATCTCACTTAAAAAAAAAAAAAAAAGGAAGATTTGTTGTATTTCACATAGATCTGCAAGTCAAACTAAAGCATAAGCTCTCCCATAATCCTATTAACCTAAGTTAAAACTACTGACTTCACATCTGAATTTGCTTCAAGCAGATATTATGACACTAAGTTCAATAGCTATTTCATGAGTTAATTCTACCCCCAAAAAAACATATCTGGGGAAAATATGATACAATATTGAATTACTGACCTACATAATGTATTCTGGCTTCCAGTCACCAAGACTTCAGAGAAGGAAATATACTATTATTATTTTCCTTTCATAGATGCCAGAGCTCGGATCATCGGCAGATAGTCGGCTGCTTTTTTGTTACTCCCATTAAGCACCTTTCCCAAGAGTGCTTTGGATTAACACCAGCCTTGGGATAATAAGAGTTTAGCCTCTACTGAATGATTTCCTTTCTCCTTGAAATAACTGAAGAGAGTCCTTACAAACATTTATCTGACAAATTAGGATTCCTGTGGGCAAAGAAATAGGGAAACAGTCACCGATGGGCCATGTACATAACTGCAATGTGCATTCAATTCATAAGGATTCGGCTGTCCCACTTGATGTTTGATCCACTCTCTTATAGCCATAAGCTCATCCAGAAGCAGACTGAGGTTAGTATACACTGAGTTCTGTCCTGCAATACAAGGGTCAAGCACAAATGATACTGCTCTCTATGATGCTGCAAAGCCAGCAATCATTTCCAGATCCTCACTCCTTGCAATGAATTATCCATCTGCTTATCCAAATCCCCTCCAACAATGCCTGTCCCAAGTATTATTTAAGAATCTCAACCATCAAACACATCAGCAAATCACACCCTCTGCCCATGATTTTCAGCAATTAAACAGGAGCCTGCCCATCTTTACAGTCCCTTCAGGTGAATAATTTTCCCTCTTGCTAATGAACCCTGCCTTCTAGGTGAACTGGTGAGAACAGGCACTGAGGCGTCCATGCAGTTCTGCATTAAGAGCTGGCTCACATCTCCCCAGTTTGGAGCATGGGTGCAGATGGCACATGATGGTCAGCACTGACACTGGAAAGAGGCCTCTTTTCTGTGGCTCATTCTTTGTGAATAAAACATTCTTTGTATCGCCACATATACTTTTTCTGTAACATAATGAAGAGATTACTTCAAGAAGTTACAATTGTGTCACATGTTAATGCTTCCTCTTCACAGAAGACAAAGCGGAGAATTCAAGTGCTGCACACAGCAACAAAGCCCGGATACTTATTTGCCAAGATAGTAACGTTTTTACTATGGAATCACTTTATTCTGGAGACCTCATTTTCTTGTATCAGACTATGCAGGCATTAGATGTCCCTGCGTCTGACTGGGGGAGGGGATTTTATGGAACGGCTGATTCTGTAGTTGAATTCGTGCCTATTCTGGCTGTCATACAAGACTCTCATTTAATATCAGCATAATTCAAAAGAAAGTTTACGTACAGACTGAATAATTTTGTTAAAATGTTCAACACTGAAAGGGGAATGAAATATTCCCTGGGTAAATAGAAGATCACTAGCACAAAATATCACAGAGAAAAAGAAAATATGGGGTAAATAGAAAGTTCAGCACAACTTCTTCAATGCTAAATTTTTTTATACACATATTATGTGTGGGATTTTTTTGTTGTTTTTTTTTGTTTGTTTTTGTTTTTTGTTTTGTTTTAAGGTAATTTACAAAGAAATCTCTTCTTTCAGCAAGAAATTTGAATAGCTCATAATATTTGGAAAAAAAAAAATGAGGTTGTTTTCTTTTTCAACTGAACTGTAGAACTGCACACAACCAGACTTTCCAGAAGTAAATATTTGATCACTTCTGTAAGCATCAATTCTTTTTAAAATATTTCCAAGTACAGGAGCAAGGCATTAATTTATTTCAAGTAAGCAACATATTTTAGATTCAGGTTTTACAATCCACCACCAACAAAAAGAAAAGTTATCATTTCACAAATACCATAACTGAAAACCAGTAGAATAAAAAGAATATTAAAGAAAAGGAGAAGAAAATAAATTTTTTTAAAAAAGCTTAGGTCCAAGCTTTAGTTCTTCAGAAAAAGAAGTAATGAGCAACGTGATTCCCATATGTTCTAATCTTTGCTTTCCAAAGGAAATAAATCTTTTCTTTTTTAATGATATTTGAAAAATAACTTTATGCAATCATCAGGTTTTGCTAGGCATACAAAATCCTCCAGAAAAGACTGAATTCTGAGCTTGAATGAATGCTTAAACATTCTCTTTTGAAAGATAAACATAGACTCAATAAATGTTTCATTGGTCTAAACATCTGTTTAGACTCATGAACAGCTTTTCAGCCAAGTTCAGCAATAGGGAGACTGAATAAGTACAACCATCAGTTCCTTGCTTCTTTCAGGCAACAAAAGAGTTCTGTAATCAGTGTGATCTACCAGAAAGAAAAAAAAAGAATAAATAAACATGCACAGAAAAAAAAATCACAATCCAAAAAAAAAAAAAAAAAAAAAAGCCTGTATACTCTCATATCACTTCCAGAATGTGAAAGTAGGTGAGTCCCCTACACTGTTTCTTCTGAATTAGTTCCTTAGTCAATTTATTATTGTCTTTTTTTTTTTTTTTTCCCCCTGGGTTTCTGAGTATTTTTTTCTGCCCAAGCAACACAGAATTGCAACAAAAAGACCTGAGAAAAGTAGCATTCCAGAGTATATTTTAGGTGAGAATACAGGTACTCACCTTCAGAACCACTCAGACATGTCAGAGACCACGACAGAAGACTGTTTTTGCCACTTACCCAAAAGAGTGTGTTGGCTAGACTTTGAGCTTTTGGACATCTAGAAGCTTTTAGGGGCTCTGGAAATGGAGATCAAGCAACACAAGACTGCCATAACACACTCTTTCATTCTCCATTCAGGAAGCTCACAGCCTGAAAACTACCAAGTTATGTTACATTTTCTAAGAAAGGTAAAGAAAAAAACCTTTCTTCAAGAGCCAGAGACAGTATCTGGATATCCCCCCAACAGAATGAGGGGAAATGGTTTTAAACTCGAAGAGGGTAGATTTAAACTAGATAATAGGAAGAAATTCTTTACTGCGAGGGTGGTGAGACACTGGAACTTGTTGTCCAGTGAGGCTGTGGATATCCCCTCCCTGGACACTTTCAAGGCCAGGCTGGATGGGGCTTTGAGCAACCTGGCTGAGTGGGAGGTGTCCCTGCCTATAGCAGGGGGTTGGAGCTAGATGATCTTAAATGTCCCTTCCAACCCAAACCCTTCTATGATTCTGTGATGATTCTATGATTTCTGATATATGTAATTCACAACAGATCCCGCAGATCAATCAACTTATTCAAAGTGTTCGGAGCCTAGGCCTTGCCTGAACATGTATGTGCCAAGTTTGATACATCTTGCTTACATCTCCCCATGGCATTTCCAGGAAACTCGAATAATGGTTTCTCTGAATCTTATTTTGAAGGCTTCAATCTTTGTGTAAAATTCAAGAGCACTGTTCAGACCTTTACTCAGAGCCACTAGGTCCTCTTCTTGTTAGACTGTCTACGGGTTAGACCATGAGTTCCAAGATGCTGGGACCTAAGAAGCTGAGAAACTGAGTATTCACTTATAGGCACAGCACAGTTGCCTGCCTTTTAAAGAAGATGAGAACAAATAATACAGATGTGAATACGACAAAGAAAAATGATATGTAAGGAAAACTAACTGCACACGTTTGACATTGAATGAGATAATGGAAAGTGAAAACACTTTTTGTTTGTTTAGTTAATTATGATTCATTGAATGATAAGGTTTATAAGGGGCTGATTGGGTTACACATCCTAACATTTTCTGAACCATAGGATGGAAAACAATGAGACAGCAGGAAAAACATTTGATCTGGCCTTCATAAACTTGTCAAGCAGGTCCATCAGTTCCCGTATTTCTCTTCTGATCTTGCCTAAACTCAGTCTGACAGGACTGTACATGTCTTCTCTTCAAAATCCATAAGAACTGAACCCTGGGAAACGCTGAGTCTGTCCAAGAATCAAGGAATTCAGAGCAACTTGAGGTTCAGATGTGATCTTTGCCATCCTGCACTCCTGAGGAATGAGTCAAAACTGCAAATTTATCCTACATAAAGGAAATATTATTTTCAGTCTGGATGTATAAAAGTCTATGGAACAACAAAAAGAGCCTCTGAGAGAACAGATACAATTTATTCAATTTCATGCTCCACCTTTGGATTTAAATCTTAGCTTTCTGAAGATAGCAATTTCTCAGCCAGAAATTTTGGTCCTAAGAAACGTGACTGAAAGTTTAATTGCTGGAACAAAATGTGCATTCTAGCCCCAAGACCACAAAGGAGAAAAAGACCAAGATACAGAACACTAGATTCCAAATGACCATGTATTTAAGTGCAGTTCTTCCGTGAACTGTCTTTAGCTGTGCTTTTAATTTGGGAACAGCTACTACCATCCCTCACACGATTAACTAAATGCCACCAGCAAGGTGAAACTACTGGCATCTTAAGGGCTAATCTTCCTGGTGTATGTTTGTTTTCCCATAGAATTTCAGGACAGAGATGTTTAGGATTTAGTGGGCTTTTACATACATTTGCATGTAATTTCCAGTACTTTTGGCTAAACTTACCTCATTGCCTCATGTTGAAGGATGAAGATTACATCAGGCATTTATAAGCAACAACCACCTTTAACTTTCTTATAAATCAGTATATAATTTTGAAAAAGCAATTAAGTGCATGATGAGGCTTCAGTTTTCTTTTTGTTGTAGTTCTTGCTGTTGTTGTTTGGTTGGCTTTGTTTATTTTTAATGCAGGACCATAGAAAAAAAAATAGCAAAAAATGATTAGTGTAGAAGCATTTTTTTACATCCTCAGAGACCAGCTACTTAGAGTAGAGGTAGAATTGGGGTTTATTTAGGTAAGATGATTTTTATTTTACCATTGTATCTGAAGCACAACATGTACAACAAACTTATTTCCTCACTGAATTTGCCCTCGTCTGATATCTGTCACTGTAACACCTCCATGCAAAAATGGATTATCAAATATTCTACTTGGAAAATCAGTGAATCTTCCCCTGGAATCTTTAAATTCTGCACAGAAAGAAATCAGATGACCATGTACTGACTATAACATGCAGGCAACTTTTCTACCTTACAACCTTCTTGACTGAGTTCTCAAGGGAAATGATTCATAGAGGTCAGCTTCATGTGCTCCAATACCACAATAATGGAACATATTTTGCCTTTTTGTCTTATTGATTGTCTCAGAGTTCACAACAGCATGACAGAGATATCAATTCAATGTCTAAAACAGAGTACAGTGAATCATTTGCCACAAGAGTTGCTCTTCCTGAAAGTAGTTATTCCCTATAAATTGTTATTTTGCCTCAAATGTATCCAAAAATGTCATACTCATATTCAGAAACTACTTTCAAAATAATTTTGCACTTGCTTTTGAAATTATTTGCTAGCTGAAATTTGACCTTTTTTCCACTGGAAAAGGGGATTGTGTGGTACTATATGAGTCACATATCTGAATGAATAAGCTTTTGCCCTTTTTGGCATAAGCTCTCAACTCTAATAATTACAACTTTTATTTTCTAAGTATGTAATAGCCACTCAACCTTCACTAGATTTGTAAAAATTCTTCACAGTAGATTTGTTTTTGGCAAATGCTCTAAAATAAATAAACAAAAGTGGTGCAAACACTGCCAAAGTGAATGTGTTTCATAGAAAAAAAGGTATTCATATAGTGTTTTTCAATTGTGTCCTGCAAGCATTTATCTTCAATCACTTGACACAGAATGCTTTACCCTGTCTTGCACATTCAGCTGTAAATTATTTGAGCATTTTGATACATCCTCTTGCTTGGTACCATGCCTTTAAGCAGAAAGAACGCTGCCAGACATTGAGAAAGAGCACTTTTTGTTTCCATACACATCCTATAGTTCAAGCAGCACGTACTCTTCAACAGAGAGGCTGCTTCTCTCTAAGCCCATGAGATGTAACTGCAAATGACAGATGTATTTCAGCAGTTAGTTCAAAGCATTTGCAGAGGGAAGCCTTAATCTGTGGCTAGCTTTCTTACTGAAAACAAATGTTCAACTAAGAGGTGTGAGAGAAGTCTGCTCAGGAGAGCAGACTTTGACCTCTTCAGGGAACTTCTTGGCAGGGTGCTATGGGAAAAGCCCAGGAAGGAAGGGGGACTCAAGAAAGCTGGTCAGTATTCAAGGACTATATCCTCCAAGCCCAGAAGTGCATCCTGAGAAAAAGGAAGGTAGGCAAGAATGCCAGGCTGTCTCTGTGGATCAGCAAGGAGATCCTGGACTTACTTAAGCACAAGAAGAAAGTCTGTAGAGAGTGGAAGCAGGAACAGGTTACCTGGGAAAACTGCAAAGAGGTTGTCCAAGCAGCCAGGGATTGGGTTAGGAAAGCTAAAACCCAGACAGAATTAAATCTAGCCAGGAACATACAGGAGAACAAGAAGAAATTCTACAAGTATATCAGTGATAAAAGGAAGGCCAGGTAAGATGTGGGCCCTCTCTGGAAGGAAGCTGGAGACCTGATCTTGAGGGATACTGAGAAAGCTGACGTGCTCAATGACTTGTTTGCCTCAGTCCTCACTGTCAATGGCTCTAGCCACACCACCCCAGCTGCAGAAAGTAAATGGTAAGAACTTGGAGAAGGTAGATCTGCCTGCTGTAAGTGAAGATCATGTTCAAGACTATCTAAAGAACCTGAACAGGTCCATGGGACCCAATGAGATCCATCCATGGGTTCTGATGGAACTGGTGGATGAAATTGCCAAGCCGCTATCCATACTATTTGAAAGGTCATGACAGTCTGGCAAAGTTCCCACTGACTGGAAAAGGGGAAACATAACCCCCATTTTCAACATGGGAGAAAAAAAAAAGAAGATCCAGGGAACTACAGACCAGTAAGTCTCACCACTGTGCCTGGCAAGATCATGGAGCAGATCCTCCTGAAAGCCCTACTAAGGTATATGGAAAATAAAGATGATTTGTGGTGACCAACATGGCTTCACCAAGGGCAAGTCATGTCTGACAAACTTGGTGGCCTTTTACAATGCAGTTACAGCATCAGTGGGTAAAGAAAGAGCAACTGATGTCATCTACCTGGACTTGTGAAAAGTGTTTGATACTGTCCAGCATGATATCTTTGTTGCCAAATTGGAGAAAAGTGGACTTGATGGATGGACCACTTGCTGGTTAAGGACTTTTTATAAGGGTATGTAGTGACTGGGCAAGGGGAAATGGTTTTAAAGTGAAAGAGAGTAGATTTAGACTAAACATTAGGAAGAAATTCTTTACTAGGAGGGTGGTGAGACGCTGGAACAGGCTGCCCAGAGAGGTTGTGGATGCTCCTTCCCTAGAGGCACTCAAGGCCAGGCTGGATGGAGTTTTGAGCAACCTGGTCTAGAGGGGGGTGTCCCTGCCTATAGCAGGGGGTTGGAACTAGATGATCTCTGGTCCAACCCAAACCATTCTATGATTCTATGAGTTGTCCTCTTCAGTGCACAATACATGACTCAGCTGCATTCGAGCTGTCTTGGTTCAACAAGTATGTCCTAGAATGTCTTTTGTGCATGAGTAGGTGCCATGCTAACACTTCAAAATTCCTCTTACATGGCCCCAGACATCACCTCTGATCATCACTTCTCCTTTTAACTCTTACTTATTTGCAAATAAGTAGAGAAGAAACAAAATTTCCCAAGCTGTAAAAAAGTGGTTTTTTACATTCCTTTTTTAAAGGGGAGGGGAAAATAACTCAGATATAGGGCCTTTTACTGTCCCTGATATAAAACCTAGTGTTATTTTTTCTGGATATCAGCATCTGAAAAAAGATAAATTCATCATACTTTTTAATCTCTCAGACTTTTAGAGAACCAGTGAGGAATTTCTACATCAGTGGGAACCTCTGCTTTTTCATTTAAGTCATATCTGATGGACGTGTTATGCTTGTGTTATTAATGTATAATTAATACTAGTATTATTAGTAAATTGATTTTATAATCTCCAAGCTGAAAGATATACCACCTGGTACACTGCAGCTAACTCAGGAGATACAGTTACAACAGTGTTACTACCAAATGGCCTTACGTTTGTCAGTTGTAAAGTTCACTCCAAATCCCACATTTGTTATTTGCTTGAAATAGAGCCAACTGAAGATTTGCTTCATCCTTCTGGGTTCCAGAAAGCTATCAGCTGTTTCATACAAGTGACTCTGCTGTCTCCCAGATAGAAGGTTCATATATTCAGCATCCAGATGTTTATAGAGCAGTGCAAGAACAGAACACACATAAAAGGGCTCTTCTCCTGTTGTAAGCTCCTGCTTCCAGCGATCAGTGAGACTGGCTGACATGAGGCTTGCATCTAAATGGCTGCATGAAACATCCACAAACAGACCTAATCTTCATTAATCTGCCTAGTTCCTTTCCAGCTCTGTCTATGATTTTGGCCTCCACCACGTCTCACAAGGATTCCTACAATTCAGCTATACATCATAAGATTTTCTTATGTTTGTTTTAAACCTGCTGCAGTACAATTTCTGTGAGGCCCACTGGTTCATTCGTGAAAAATGAAGACTGATCACTTCTTGCTCACATTTTCTACATCACTGATGATTTATCAAGATTTCAACACACCTCTCCCCAGCTCTGCTTACTGAAGTTTACAAAATTCTAATTTCATT
Organism: Numida meleagris; assembly: GCF_002078875.1. Taxonomy (NCBI): domain Eukaryota; kingdom Metazoa; phylum Chordata; class Aves; order Galliformes; family Numididae; genus Numida; species Numida meleagris. Next base: position 78,658,386 of record NC_034411.1, on the reverse strand, counting down.
TACTTTCAGATACCGGTTTTATGATCTTCTGTACAAAAAGATTGCCTTTATTCTGTCTGATTTGTACACTTGTTTTTAATCGAGGCATTTTGTGAAGTAGTTCAGTCCAAGTGAGGTTAAGAGAACAATTTCAATGTCAGAATAACTCTTGCAAAATCTCCAGTGTGGTAAGTTCCAGAACTGTACTGAAGTTCCTTCCAACACTTCACATCAATTCCCTAGATACTGAAAACCACAACCTTTACAACAAAAGTTTTGGAGAGAAAGATTTAGCATTGCATGGGATATCCTGGAAGGTCAGCATTGTCTTAGCAGACAGAAAGAAGGATTTCTACACCTAGGCTCTCTTCCTTCACTCCTGAAATGTCCTGAAATGTAGTTAATTTTTTCTTCTAATTTGGGAGTAGCATTAAAGGTATGCAAGGAACAGAAACCTGTTGGCAACCTAGATACTCAATGTTATCAATTAGAACGTTAACTCTTAAGACTAAAAGAAAGAGTACATGGGTTTTTGGTATAGGATTAGAACAGGAAAAGGAAAATAACTAAAAATACAGGCAAGGAACACCTCAGAGATTTACTTCCTAAGGTACATTATCCAGTCAGTGTCTGAAAGGATGATGATCTGAATGGACTAGTGATTTGGCACATAATTTCTGCATTTACATGGCAGAAGAAAGGAATAACTTTTTCTCCTAAAGTTTTATTGAAATAACCCCCTCTTAATTCCAGCCTGATGCTCCTGACGCTAAGGGCAAAGATACACCAACTCTACTGGTCTTTCCAGGATTGCGGTATCTCACACCTTATTCCCTGTGGTCTAACTTGCCAATCTTGATGTATTTTGCTGTCTTTGAGCTTTCTCTAAAATAATTCCCTGTGACACCCCCTTCATTTCACTTGCTTTCCTGCTACTCTGTGATGCAGTTCTTTACCTCTGAGATAGAAAAAGATGAAGTCGGTGCATTGGGCACATCACTGCCTGAGTAATACAGTATTGCTGAGCCGAGTATCATCATGGCTCATCAGGATCTGCACTACTCTGCCAAGTCACATCTAGAGCATTAGCCTCTACTGCTGTTTAGTTTGTTTGGGGAGCATTATTTTCTGTGTTTTCCCCTCATTTTGTAGTTGCATTTAAGTTAGATTTCCCTCAGGAGTGCTAAGAACTATATTTTACCAAATTTGAGTATTTTTTATTATTTCTCATTGGTACTTTTAAGATGAAATCAAGTTAAGATATGCTTTTACCTATGATTTACATAAAATAGAATCATGGAATCATCACTGAACTATAAAATCACAGATTCACAGAATGGCTTGGGTTGGAAGGGAACTCAAAGATCATCTATTTCCAACCCCCTGCCATGGACAGGGTTACCAACCACAAGCTCAGGCTGCCAAGGATCCCATCCACCCTGGCCTTGAACAACTCCAGGGATGGGGCATCCACAACTTCTTCTGGGCAACATGTTCCAGCACTTTACCACTCTCAGAGTACAAAATTTTCCCCTGACATCTAATCTAAATCTCCCCTCTATAGTCAAGTACTACTGAAGAAAGTATCCCAAGTTCTATATTGTAATTAAAGGAGTCAGGAAAATGTTAATTATATGTATAAACTAATTAGTGTTTGCAGATATAATCCTCAGGAGGGACAGGGTAAAATCAGTATATGGTCATGGAGAAATTAAATTTGTCTCAGGTTCAAATATGCCTACAATCATGTCTGTAACGTGTCTTATTTTCTAAAAATGTATTCCACATATTTCATTTCTGCCTTCTAATTCCTGGGGGGAAAAAAAAAACCTTCACAGTTAAACATTTGTCACTACAAGAATGCTCAACAGTATACAAATAAAACAATGAAGTCATTCACCACCACTGCTAGACTGCCATTCAAGAAAAGATATAGTTGAGCACACGTCTATAGCACAGTTTATCTGGCCTCTTTTTGCCTGTGTACCTCACCAGTGAAATACCCTGGCATGAGTTACTGTTTAGACCTACTACATAACAGCAAAGTTTCACAATTTCTATATGAGAGCACTGATCTGCAGTATCATGAAGGTGCTGGTTCATTGCCACAAGAGAGAGACATTCACCAGACTGAGGATTCTGATCCAAAGGACAGCAAATGATAAAGAAGTGAAACAGATACAGTAGTAAATTACACTTGAGAGGATCAGTGACATCTGCATAAATTCATCAAAGTGGTAAAAAGAATTTGAAGGTCAGTAGAACAAAGAAAGCATATGTGGAGGAACTAAACACAGTTGTGGTTTTGCACAGCTGACTGCTCTGCTTTGGATCACGGGAAGAAGAGTGATGCCAGAGGAGGCGGTTCCAGGAAGCATCCAGGACATGACCACAGCATCAACAAGCATTTTGAAGAAAGGGAGAAACTGTTATTTGGCTTGGGAGTTTGTGCTTTTTCTCAAAGTGAAGGAAAGGGGAAAAACATTTTAGAAGGTGTGGAGTAAAGAAAAGAGAATTCTTTGGTTTATGGTGACTCGGTACCTGTGCTTCTGAATAATTTGATTTCTGCTACTAACAAAGGAAAAGAAATCAAATAGGTTACATTATTTCCCCATTAGGTTTCCATTTCACTGGGACAGTTGATTCACTTTTGAATCTCACAGGAGATGAGTTGTGAGCAAAAGATTGCATCTCAAGCTATGAAAACACTACAAGAGAGGACTCTCTCTCTCTCTACATGTATATATACATGTATATATATGTACAAACATATATATCTCATATACATATATGTATATCTCTACATATATATACATATACATATACGTACATATATCTACATATATATATCTCATACATATATATATATGGAGAAAGAAATAGGAAAGGATGGCTAAAGGAACAATGGAAACTGAGATTTGAGAGGACATAATAAGATGTCATTATCAAAAAAAGTAGTACCACCAGTCCTACCAAATATTTCCTCATGTCAGGGAAAATTCACATCAATCTTAATGTAAGACTGGACTGGAAAATACCATTCTAAGACAGTGTCTACTGTCACAGATGAGCTAAGGCTTGTGTCAATAAAACTGTCTTTTTGTTATCTCCCTTTTTCATCCTGCTTACAAAACAGAATCTTAAAAAAAAAAAAAATCAAAGGTAGATCCAGGATGTTTTTCTCCTTATCCATATGTATTCACCAAAAATAAGAAGTGGTGGATAATGACTACCCCATTTCTGTACCAATAAACCGCAGAACTGGCAATGTAAGTATTCAAGTAGCAGCATGCATAACATATGCAAAGATATGTGAGGAAGAACAATATTGTAGGGGAAAAAGTTTACAAATATAGTCTGCTTACCACAGCTGAAAGAGTTTGGACTGAGATGAGAGTGAAAAGAGTGAAAAAGGAGCAGTCATAAGGAACAGTTATGCATCTCCAGGGCAGGATTAGAAGGCAGAACAGGAAGCATTTATGCATAAAAAAGGAAAGTTGTAAAAAAGCCCAGACACTGATCATGAAGATCTCATTTATGCTGACATTTACTGGAACACAAGTGACAAGTAAAAGCATGTTCTCAAAACACTCAAAGCTCTTTCCATATGGAGATTTGTGCAAAGGCAACCAAACTGCAGTTTCTAAGTAAAGCTGGATTCTAGGCTTTATCTACAAGATGGCACATAAAGTTGTCTGAGCAAGCTCTGAGCGAAGGAATTTGGAGGCTAGAAGTGCTACATGTTGCAGCAATACAGCAGTTCTAGAATCCCAGATGAGTTTATTGCCCAGCTGCTATAGCAGCACCTTCATTTTTAGACCTTGTCATAAGTTTGATTGCAATAGATGCCCATAGCTGAGTGTTATTGTCATCACCATAAATGTGAGGAACAATTAAGATGAGGAGAAAAGCAAAAAGAACACTTCAAAAACTTTAGTGGTAAACAGGTAAAGAAGAAATTCAAAAAGTGTGAAGCAGAGGTTGATTAGTTGAAATGTGTAATTAAAATTATAGTATTCACTTATCCTTGACAAATTCACTGTCCCACCGAATATCCTCAACTTAGAGCAGACATAAAATGCCTTTGAAGGAAAAAATGAAATTGAAAAATTCAAGTGTTTCTGAAGAGTAGCACTGAAAGGGTTGGTCAAAGGGAATAATCATTGACATTGCTCTTGTAATCACTTCCTACTTAGATTGGACCTGACAGTTTCAACGGATAACTCTGCAACTCATTTAGCAGCAATATTTACTGCTTTATTTAGCTAGTGAGTCTCTCTTTAAGTTCAGGCTTTTTATTGCAATGAGGTTATCCAGCCTTCTGAATGCTTTCGTAAGCAGATGTGGTCCAAAATCTTGGAACAAGGGCAATAAAACAGTACACTGATGAATTTTATCTTTCAGGTTCTATCTACACAATTAATGTAAAGCAAAACTCATTTTACAGACTTCAGTTCTCAGTTTACAGCCAACATTTTTCCGTTTGCCCTTCTGTGTCTCTTCCTGTATTATGGCAAGTGTTTGCAGAGGACTAACTTGTACCAACATTGATATTCAAATATTTAAAAGTATTTATCAAGTAGAAAGTAAGCTCCACCTTGGAAAAATCTAATGATAGCAGAAGGAGAAAGAAAAGCTACTTGTTCTTATGTAAGGCCTAAGGACAGTACCTCAGTGTTAAGTGAAGTGGTTGAAAAGCATTGTAGATCAGGAAGAGGAGTTGGGGCAGTGCATTGCTCTCATACAGTGTTTCCTCAGCAAAAAGAATGATGAGAAAGAGCTGGGCCAAAGAACTCCTCCTCCTAGACAACTCTTGTTACTAGAACGCTGAAAACAATAAAAGGTTAATTTTATCACTTAAAAAACTAACCAGAGTTTAGGACTTTTCCAATAATGCAAAGAGGGTCATCGAGAGTTTCAAGTAGAACACACAAATTAAGATCCTGTACTAATGACAATTATGTAAATAACTTAGACCATGTATTTCATCTCATCAGATATGCTACTTGATCTTCTCTAAACTTTCCACACTGTTCTTTGCCAAAAAAATACCTCATCTTTAAAAAAAATCTCTGGCTATACTTTACTTCAGAAAAAAATGCAATAAATGACAAATACACGCATAAATATGTATAATTACAGATTCAGGCTGGAGGTTAGGAAATACCACTTCTCTGAAAGAGTGGTCAGGTGCTGGAATGGGCTGCCCAGAGAGATCGTGGAGTCACTGACCTTGGAGGTGTTAAGGAACATTTAGATATTGCGTTGAGGGACATGGTTTAGTGAGAACTATTGGTGATAGGTGGACAGTTGGACTGGATGATTTTGTAGGTCTTTTCCAACCTTGGTGAATCTATGATTCTATGATTATGCACATGCAAACAAAAGCTTACAAACTTAACTCATGTCTGAAGAAATTTGGACAAACATAGATCAATGTGCTAAGAAAAGGCTATTGATCAAAGTAGATACAAGATTATTGACCAAAGCAGACAAGAATATAAATTACTCCTCAAGGTCAATTTTTTTTTTATGTGAAGAAGATTAATATCATTACAGGATGCATCTAGATTAAAAAAAGTGACAAAAATGTTTAAAGGAACAGCAGAGAATTATCTGACCCCTATGATGTAACTAGGTGTGCAAACTAAGTAGGTGTTTCATCTCTCTTTATAATCAATAAGAAGAATCCACTTAAAGAAAAGAGTATCCACAAAAAATAGGAGCATCCACAAAGTTGCATACGCGCGCGTGTGCAAGCACTTCATATGGAGCCAGTTTCACAAAGCTAAGGATGTAGCTAATAAACATTTTCAGGATAGGCTGGCCCAGATAACCTGAACTTATGATTCTTCAGAGCTACTGATATTTATGTATAGCAATCCCTGGAACACATGGAAAAATCCTTGAGGAATGAAAAACTGCATGCCATTTACCAAAAAGCATCATGAAGCTCAGGATCACCTGGCATTAGTCTCAAGCAAAGTGATGGAACAGTTGACATAGGATTGTACTCACAACTAACTAAAGCAAAACAAATAGCAAGTTTGGAAGATAATCTGTACTAGTCACTGTGATTTTATGGAAAAATGGTCACAAAAACAAACAAATCTGATTTTAATTTTTGAGAGGAAATTACATACTTGATTGATAAAGACAACGGTATACTTTTTAATATTTAGGGTTTTGTAAAACATAAACCATTTTCTGTTACTAAACAGAAACATCTCATCAATGATATAAGTTAACAAATAGCTAAATCAAATGTAAAAAAGTAACAATTTATCATTTCATTGGGAGCATTCAACATAATCAAAAATAACTTGATAGTGCATATACACTGTTGATGTAGATTACTAATGGGATAAGAGGTCTAACTAAATATTAAATGATTAAATGATTGTAATGACTTTGTAGGATATTTTGGTACTTTGATGCAGAGGAAAAACAACAACATGTCACAGAATCATTGTTGGAGGTCACGTTTGGAGATTGTCAACTCCAGTTTCTCGTTCAGTGCATAGCAATCTACAATTCAAGGCCAACTCAGCTGTGGATTTGTCTGGCCACTCATCCTTTCTACAAGCAGAATCTATAGAAGTGCTGTGCAGCCCTCCTAAGGAAAGACCCTTTCCTAACATCATGGTCACCAACCTTCCAGTGTGCAATCTGTGGCCTCTTTAATACCATCTGTTATAGATGAAAAGAGTTTATATCCATCATTTTTCTAACTGCCTGCAAGTCACTATAGACAGCTGTTGCACTGTGCCTTATCTTCTATCAAGTATAGTAAGCCCAGCTCCTTCAGCCCGTCCAGGAAGATCAAATTCCTTAGGCTCCTGACCAACTTGGCAGCTTTCTGCTTATGCTAGCCAGTCTTTTAATGGTTCTCTTGAATAGGTAATCTCAAAACTGGATGCCATCTTACATCCACACTAGTAGAAAGCAAAACAGAAAAATGACTTGTCTCAATCTGCTGGCTCTACTCCTTCCATTTCACTGCTCCATGTGGATACAACCTTGCACTCAGCTAACACTGAGCACTGTCTTTTTTTTTTTTTTTGCCCCTGGTGTGGAAATGTACACTTTTTATTGAAATTCATGATGATCCTGATGATCCAGTCCTTAATTTCTTGACTGAAGTTCTGCCATTTGCCATGCCCACCCTCCAAGTTTAATGTTGTCCTTTACACTTAAAGTTTTCCCATGAAAATATCTATTGATGTTTAACATCCAGAGTCTGGATAAAGTTATTGAACAATATGAGCCTCAGTGTTTATCTATTGCATTTATTCACTCATAATAATACTCATCTAATCCCAGTAGCCCAGCCTTTTTCAAGCCACTCAAGAGAGTCCATTCGTCCAGTCCGTATGACCCTCACCTTCTAAATGAAGATGTTTTCAAAGGCAGTAAAAAAAAGCCTTACTGAAATCAAGACAGATTGCATCTACTACTCCCTTCTCATCCAACACGGAAAGTAATTTAATCATAGAAGGCATCCCTCAAACTGCCTTCTTGTCTTTGATATACCTGGAAATGAATTCAAAGAGGACACACTCATGATATTTCTGTGGGCTGAGATGAGGTTCACTCACCTGTAGTTCCCAAGTCCTCAAGTTTCTGAAAGATAGGTGTAATATTCTTTTTTTCCCCACTCATCAGGGACCTTCCATAGCTGCTCTGATTTTAACAGGTAATAGGCAACCACCTTGCAATCACAGAACCAAGAAATAAACACAAGAGATAAATATGTCCTGACTCAAAAAAGATTTAGGTGTCGTGAAACAACCCAACAAGATTTCTCATGGTAAAGCAAGAAAGAAGAGAAAAGTAGTATCATATTTTTGTTCTTCTTACTCACGATCTTTATATGGAGAATTTTAAAGTGTATGCTGGAATATACTGTGCTTTTCTGTTGCCCCTGCTATAGAGGATATGTATTGCTAGATTCATCCCCCAGCATTTCAAAAAGACCCTCGAAAATGTCTGGAAATGGGAGCAAATGCCTTGCAGTCAGTTATAGCGTTAGCCTTGTAGTAAGAGTTTTAATGTTTGGTTTGCTACAAAGGCAATGTAGAGAGTTCCATAATTGCAGTACAAATGAGCCCCCAGAAAGGGGAGACTGTAGAGATCAATTTCTCTGCCTTACCAGGAAAGGTGTAACTAGAGCCATTGGATGAAAGCTTATCTGCATGACATTATTTAATCAAGTTTACAACACTTGGATCAATATATTAATAACTAGATGAAATTAGAAAAGGCAGATCTAGAGAACTAGAGAGGCTCCAGCAGCGGGCCCAGGTGAACCTCGTGAGGTTCAGCAAAGCCAAGCACAAGTTCATGGCAACCCCTACTATCAGTACAAGCTAGGGGATGTAACAATAGAGCACAGCCCTGCCAAAAAGGACCTGGAGGTACCGGTAAATGGCAAGTTGGATGTAAGACAGCAGTGTGCCCTCACAGCCCAGAAAGCCAAATGTACCCTGGGCAGCATCCAAAGAAGCATGGCCAGCAGGGTGAGGGAGGTGATCCTGCCTCCCTGCTCTGTGCTGGTGAGACCTTATCTGTAGTACAGCGTCCAGGCGTGAAGACCTCAGTACAGGAGAGGCATGGATCTGTTGGAGCTCATCCGGAGGAGGGCCACAAAAATGATCCAAGGGATGGAACAACTCCCCTACAAGGACAGGGCAGGGGCTGTTCAGCCTGGAGAAGAGAAGGCTTCAAGGTGACCTGATAGCTGCCCTTCAGCGTCTGAAAGGAGGCTGTAAGAAAGAAGGGGACAGACTCTTCAGCAGTGTCTGTTGTGACAAGACATGGGAAATGGTTTCAAACTAAAGGAGGGGAGAGTGAAATTGGATAAGGAAGGAGTTTCCAATAAGGGTGGTGAGGCTCTGGAACAGGTTGCCCAGAGAAGTAGTGGATGCCCCGTTCATGGAGACACCCAAGGTCAGACTGGACTGGGCTCTGAGCAACCTGATCTAGCTGTATCTAGCTGTAGCTGTCTCTGTTCATCGCAGACGAGTTAGACTGGATGACCTTTAAAGGTCCCTTCCAACTCAAACGATTCTATGAAGAAACCACAAATCAAGCAAGATGATAGAATGGCTCCTTTTGCCCTTTCACTCTATGAATCTTAAATTTTATAGCAATAAGAAAATTACTCTGAGTATGCTGAACAGAACAGCCAGTAAATCTGTATCAGAATATCAAATGTAAATCTTCTGACACTTCTTTCAGAATATCTGGCCTTCTTTCAGAATATTTCTACAAAAAGCAGTATAAAATAGAAGACCTTTCCAATAAATACATTAAAAACAAATCATTTTTCATGTGGTAAGACACTAATATAGTGACCAAAGTATTTAATGTAATATATAATTTAATCAAAAGACTTCTGCCTTCAAGTCAATGTGCAGCTGTAGACAAAAACAGAAACAGTGCTGTGTTGTATTACTGTAGTAATAAGAAAGAAGTCACTCAGATGTAGCAAGGGTTTATGTAACAAGGGTTAGGATTGAGAATATATTCTAGTGGTCAAGCAGACACCCACTCACATTAAAGTACAAGGTGCGCTTAAAAATTTAATTAATCCTTGCTTGAATAACAAATACACGGAGTTTTCAAATGGAAAAAAAAAACCACAAAACAAACAGAATAAGTCCTTTTGCGGCCATTGAGATAAAGAAGCAAGTTTCTGTGCAGTAATAACATGTTACTTCCTTGATCCACCAATAATGCTTCAGATCTTTCCCAAGCAAAAGTATTAGTAAACAGTAAATTGATCTTGTCAAATATTGGTCCAAATCAGAACAACAAATATAGAAAAAAAAACCTGAATGTATTTAAAGTTTCTCCTGCTTAAGTAATGTCAAATTTTCAAGCTGTTAGTGCGATCTCAAAGGAGAGTGGTGTAAAATCCCCAGAAAGTCTCTGGTAAGAAAATATCCCAAGGCATACACAAAAGGTTATCCCAGAACTTTTTCCCTCACACCAGACTGTGCTCAGCTGGCCATCCAGTGTACATGTAGTTTCTGGATAGTATGCCAGATAGAAGGCAAATGTAAGGCACACAGAAATGCGAAGAGAACTGCTGTAATGCAGTTCATGGGGAGAGAAATTAAGAGAAGCAGCATTAAAAAAAGTGAGGATAAATGAAGGAAGCATAAAATGAAGGGGGAGATGAAGACAGTGAGGTTAAATCACAATGTATAAAGCTGTAAGAAACAAGGTTTTGTTAACTTTGCTGTTCAAAGAACTCCTTGTTTTTTTAAAAGAGCAGCAATGCCCACATTCACTCCAATGCCAGGTTACCTTTTGAATCGTTAAGTCGCAAATGGCCCTCTTCTTGCTTGGCATTGTTGCCAGGTTGGAATAAAGGGGGAAGCTTTGAACAGAGGGACAAATGTGTCTCTGTCCCCTCACATCATACACAAAGGAAGAGAACAAGACTATAGCTAGATTAGAGAACAGAGGAAGAGGCCAAATTCAGCCCCATTATCCAGCAGGACTGTGGGAATGATGCAAGGATAGTAAGACATACATCCATTTAGAGCCTTTTAGAGCCCTCAGCGCTTCTTTAAGGCCACTGATCTGATTTACATGCTCAGTACAGCCCCTATTCAAAGAGCGTGAGCGACATTTGAGCCAAACTGCTTTGTTTTTCCTGCTTGCCTTCTACCGTAGAAATTTCTATTGCAGTAAATTACCATAGATAAACAAGATATGTCTTAAAAATTAGCATCCGATTGCCCTCAAATTAAAGCCATGATTTTGCTGCAGAGATCTCAGTCCAGGACCAAGACAATACTGTCGCAGTTTTACTGCAGGATATAATTAGAAAGTTGGCAAAGAATTTAGAATCAATTTTATTGTATCAATCCCTTAGTAGCATGAGGATCGATAGGTAATTGTATAGTGAAATCCTACAGAAACAACCTGTAAGTGAAATTCTCAGTATTCATTTTCCCAATGTATTATTTACCTTAGTTCAACTAACAGTAAATACACAAATCCAGGTGGTGAAAACTGGCATCACTCCACTGCAAATTATTTCTTTGCTTCTTGTGACTTAAACAAGAAGTAAATGAGAAAAAACGTTAAAGCTGTGAGAGGTGAGCAGATACTGCTGCGAACAGTAAGCCTTCCAACTGATTTAACATGGACTGTTCTAGAGAAAAGCTCTGAGCAAGTGAAACACATCACTGGACTCCAACAAACCAAACACAGGTGTTCAGTGCTTAAACAATCCCATCTGGCCTTCAGCTGCCAGATGAGAAGTACAAAGGTCTTGTGTAGGTCTTCACTTCTACCAGCCATCCCCAGGCAACAATTAAAGTACCTATGGTGCCCAGTGCACAATGAGATACCCTGCGTGGAGTCAGCCGAAAGAATACAAGTTGTAACAATTAGGACCCAAAAAGCACTACTCCCCTATTCCAATTCAGTGGTCTAAATACACCTTTGAAAAAAAAAAAATGAGAGAGAGAGATTCTCCTTCTGGAATAACAAATAGATACTCTGGTGAAAAGAGACAAAATCCTATTAAAAATAATAATAATAGTAAAAATGTAGAAGACGAACTGCATAAAAATTAGAAATACATATGCATGCACTCACAAACTTCATTTAGCCATGACAAGACAATACTATGTGTTGCCTGATCCTCTCCAATAGACAAAGTAGTCAAAGGAATTTCTGAACTATATGTCAAAGACACCCTATGACACAAACAACAGAAATCACTGACTTTTCTTCATTTAATAGGGATACTTGAACTTCTAAGAATATTATCAGTGGAATACTTCACAATAATTTGAATGTATTATTAAACACATTGCAAATTAGATGGAAATTCATAGAATAACAATAAATATTTTGAGAACAAAAAAGCTGTTTAAAACATATTCTAATACATCCAGAGTGGGCACATAAAACAAGAATAAGAAGAAGATTTGTGAACTTCTCTAAATTTTTAAGAGTGTCTCTAAACATCTTGAATGAAAAATAAGATTAATCAAACAAAATGTTTGTTCCCAGTCTTCTGCACATTACTGCACAAGATAGGCAAGTGTGGCCTAGAGATTAGGAGATCAACACCCAAAATCTAATGGCAAGATGGACATCATCCAGCATACAGAATCTTCTTCACTCACTGATATTTAGGTCACTGCAGAAATGTGCTATATTTCTTCTGTTAAATATGAAATTAATATCTGAATATCCTATCTTAGTCCTCTACCAAATACCACTCCCCATTGTCCAGGAATCTCTATACTCTACCTGAACATGACTTTCCTATATCAAGATGATAGGACTAGGTTTTCAGATGTCATCTCTTGCAGTATTTTTTCCATCTGCAGCATAACAATGGGCTGGGAATCCCATTCACCACAGGAAACTCTGACTGTGCTACCCTTAGTCACTGTTTTACAACTTACACCTTAATTTTCATTTAGGAGGAGCTGCACCTAAAAGCAGCTGGTGATCCTCTATGAGCACTTCTCTCTCATCTCCTGAAGTCGCAGCTCCTAAATAAGACAGCACACCACAGCATCTCTTTCTTCACAAATAGCTGCAATATCTTCATAAACCATCAGTAATTTGAAATATAATGCTCCAGCATCAACAGTCACGTGTTTTGCTTTGTTTCTCATTGCCTCTCAAATATTTTTGTTTTGCTAATTTGTTCTGCACAGAAAATCTCAGTCATTTACCGCTTACAGGTCTGAGTGCTCAGATCTTTGATAACGCAACAGCAATTCCCACCTACAATACACTGGGTTCACAAAAATCTATTTATAGGCTAGTGATTGCTGAAGTTAGTAAAATAGATAGGATACTCCATTACAAGGCTAGGTACAGATAGTTGCTGATAACCCAAGTAAGCACATTTGCATAGATTATTGACAAATGATATCTATGAATATGAGAAATCCTGTTTACCAGCTGGTCTTGCAGTTTATTTCTTCAGCTCTTTCCTCTTATTTCTATATTCAGCCATGAATTTTTTTCTGTAATTTATCTTTTTCATCATCTCTCCTTGTTTTTTTGAAGCATGGGTTCAAATAAAAAATGATATCAGGGGGAAGTGGCTCTCCTTCTATATAAAAGGGCTCAAGGTGAAGAGAGTTTTCTGAGCTGTACTGATGACAGAATAATTTGGAGCCCACAAAAATTCAGTGAAAATCTCATTATTTTCTGTGCTGCGTAGAGTCCCTTTGACTTAAGCACAAGAAAGAAGCAGAAAATATCACATAAGTTAGGATATGCAGCTTGATTAAGACCCAGTGAAGACTCATACTTAGCTTTTCTATTTAAACTATTCCATATTTCTATGTAAGGATAAATAAAAATAATAATAAACGTTAACTAGCATTTGCAGAATATTTCCTGCATTTGTGCAAACACGCCTCATTTTTCTTTGCAGAGAAGCAAAAGAAAGAATATTTAGTTCTTTTGAAGGTATGGTTGTTTGCCTAGGAATACATCTGTCCTTTGAGAAAATCCTTTAAGTATAAGAGTTAGCCATATATTTACATTTCCATCTTGTTTTTTTGTTTGCTTGTTTGTTTTAAAACCAATAAAAACCACCATACTGGTGGTGAGTCTTGTTTTCTTCAAGTCCTTGAGCAGGAGAAAACACTGATTCCTTTTTAACTTCTAATTGAAGATCTTACTCTCAGTTAAAACTCAGGCTTGAGATCTGAGTTACAGAGTTTTAAATAGCTAAGAACTGCCGAATGGTAAAACACAGTGTAAGGATTACTGCTATCAGTGGATGAGCTTGTATAAATCACACTGTGACTTCATGTTCTGGCTTTGCTGCAAGTCTTCATGTAGCATCAGAATCTTTCATTTCTTCCAGGAAACTCTGACTCCACTAAGCTGCACAATGTAGTAGGAGATATGAGAAAATATATATTTCTCTGAAGAGTGGAAGGAAAAACTAAAGCTCTCTTTTGAACTGTGTTCTTAACAGTTGGCTGATTAAATGGACAAGATGTACTTTAAGAAGTTGCATTGGGGCTTAAGAAAAATAAACCATCTGGTTCAGTCTTCATATATGTAGCCATTTACTGCACGTGTTCTGAAAATAGCCCAGCTAAACAGGATGAAGAGCTATTTAAATATGAATATTTCTAGTACTGGAATCCAAGTCAAAAGAGTCAGGCCCAGAACTTGTCTACACATGGTATGTGTTGTGATCAAAAATATTTCTATTTGCAAGTTTTAACACAAAACCCTGGTACCCAGAATGAAAGGATTCTCAGCACTTATTCTCTGTGTTCTCTGGATTTTAATTTCACTAAACTTGCATGAAGCACTTTCTCTTCTTTTTTGATTGGGGCAGATAACTGGGAAGGAGTTAATTTTTTTACCATTCAGGGGTTTTATTTTTAATTAATGTTTCATTATTCATCATTCTATTTCAGTTGTTTCAGAACAGGAATTCTTCTTTTCCTGCTTATTTTTACATGCTTTCTTATGTCTTTGATCATAAGATTAACAAAATTAAAATACTCTATAAAGAAGGGTTACTTCAAATCCTTCAAATGCTTTTCTTACAGAAAGATTTTCCATAATAAAATAATTTTAGTACAACATTAAGAAAAACATACCAAGAGTTTATCCATTAGACATCAGTGGGCTACTGGCCCACAGGAAAACATTAGTACAGATTGTGGTGCGATTTCCAAGAAGAATTCAGGATGCTTTATGTCCAATTTGGACAACTACCACAGAGGCATGAGTGTCAGCCAAAGACAAAGATACACAATCTGTAAGTGATAGATTGCATCACCACCTGAAGTAATAACTGATGTCCAGGTAACACAACAGGACAGATTCAATTCCTCAAAGTTCTTATCTTACAGCTCACACGCAAGAACATGATGTGCAGCTGAGGACCTGGCACTGACCAAATGAGAAAAGAAGATTTCCAGCTGGATCGGTGAAACACTTCCTTTCATCAAGGAGCAGAGTGTGGTTAATGTCAAAAGAAGCATTCAAATGTACTAGCAGAGATCTGACATTCCCTCACAAGAAATACATGAAAAGCATCCAGTGTGCAACAATACCCAGCTATCCAGTAAAACCTCTGGATAACAAATTTGTGGCAAAAAAAAAATTAAGAAAGGAAAAAAAGTGTGGAAGCAACAAGAAAAATGCCAAAAAAACCCTCTAAAGAAATTATTGATAGAAGACCAGTTAAACCTTTGTTTTTGTCCTAAAAATGCTGTATTGTGGGATCTGATATATCCCAGATAAAGATGCAATGAAAATTGTCAATCTTCAGCTGCACAAAGGTTAGAAAAAAGCTCTGAAGACTGACTAGAAGACTAACTATAACCTATGGGGGAAGCTTCTGAAAGAGGAGGACAGAGACTACATAAGTGAGAGTAACCAGTTAATTGTCAAAGCACTGATGAAACAATCATTGTAATGATTATTACAGAAGACACCTTCAGTGGAAGGACTGCTGCTAGTCAAACTCTGCATGTGAAGTGGGGATCAGTATCTGTGCCAACATATATGTTCCAGCCAAGTATTCATTGCAGTCTGAGGGCAGAACACATACAGAGAGGAAATGAAAGACATGGAGAGGAAACATATGCAAGGCTGGTCACTAATCACATAGTTGAAAGCCCTCTTAGGACTGTCTTATCACATCATATTGAGAAGACTACACTTGCTGGGGACATGAGCAAAGAGACTGTAAAACCTCTTTTTTTCCTCATAACAGTGGAAAAAGTCAAGACTGTAGGGGGGACGGGGAGATAAATGGTACAAATAGCAAAAAGAGTTGGCTCACGTCCTCCTGAACTCTTGCCATAAACAATGTCTGGGAATGGCCTGAGGCTCCTCCAGGATAGAAGCTGTGCTTGTTCCAATGGCAGAAAACTGAAATTTCCAGCATTAGCTCTGTGTGAATTACAACAAGGTCAAGCCGCCCAAACCTGCGCTTTTCTGAACATCTGGAGGGAACAGAACTGAAATGCCCACATCTAATTTCATCATTGCTATTGTCTCAAATCCTCAGTGAGCCTCAGAGAAGGCTCTGACTCAGCAGAGCCAACAAATGCCCTCAGAAGTGGCCTGGGAAGAGTGCTGGGTGGCCAATACAGAACACTGATTTTAACCTTTACAATGCCCAGGCAACCCATTTATTTTCCCCCCTTTTTCAGCACATCTCACTGCCTGTCTCCTCACCTTGCAAAATCAGTGATAACACCTAAATCAAGAGACACATTGTTTTGCTTTTAAATATACTGTTCGAAAATATCCTGAGTACAAGAACAGCTTAAAAACTATGATTTCAAAATACTGAGTGAATGTCCCCAATAGTTACCATTCAGATGATGGGAGAATGATTTTTGAATACATCCTGCATTCTTTGTAAAAGTTACATCAGCGTAATATAATAGCTCTTTTTTTTTTTTAAACAAATGGCACGCTTAAAACTCCAGTAATACACCAGAAACACTGGAAACACTAATAACATTTGGATTTTATAAAGATGAATTAACAAGTAAACAGGAAACCATTGTTTTGAAAGTCTCATAAGGCAGATAAGGAATGAGAGAGCTCTGGCCTACCATATCTCTCTTCACATATTTCTATACATACCTAATAAATACATCTTACATAAACACATGTATGTTTGAGCACACATGTACATGAAAGGACTCAAAGAAACAACTTCCAGACTAGCTTAAGTAACAAACACAAACAATTTCAGTTGAATAGGATACTAGGATAGCACAGTTAAGCTTTCAAGGTTTAAAAAGTGTCCAAATAAGTCTGTACAAAAACCTTATATTTTTCTCCTCTCTGCTACTTGCCAAGACAAATTTTCGTTCCAGTATCAAATCATACATCTGTTTTTCCCCACAGGGTCTCTAACCATTTAGCGCACAGGATGGACTGTTCTCAATGAAAAAACATTTAATGAAAACGGATAAAAACATTTACATGTTTAAATACGTAGGCTTACAGCTTGTTTACTATGGCATTATTGAAAATCTGTTCTAAAGACAAAGTTACTTTCATAAAAGCTTATTTCCATGGAGTTCATCAGCATAAGTATTTTACATTAAACAGTTATTATTTAAAGAACAAGGAAAATCCCATACAACATTCCCAAACAAACAATTAATTAGAAAAAAATAAAAGCACAGCCTTAAGCTCACAACCAAGTACAAATCAATCTTCTCTCCTTCAGCAGTCCCCCATCCTGAACTTTATCTATAAAGAAAAGAGGAAGGGATCTTGCAGAGAGCAGCTGCCCTCTGATCAGCAGCCCTGATTCTACCTCTGAGCACTGGGCACCCATGGAAAATTAAATGTAAAAAAGCGGAAAAAATGACTAGTGCTCCTATAGTCAACAACTGTGTGTCTGTGCATATATGCATACACAACTGCTCTAGAGGAAGAACTCCTCTAGAAGGTGCATAATGGCAGCATTCAGCAATTTTCAGCTGAAACAAGACTTTGAGAAGCTTGAAAGCAAGGAAGCTCAGTCTCCTGATTCCCTTCTTCCTCCTTGCTTCCTCACGATGCCAATATCCATCTCCTAACACCAACTCTCTGCTCCTTTCCTCCAGCAGCCTGGTCTCCTTCTCTCTTTGTATATTCTCATGCCCTTGAATCAAGAGTTTCTAGTAGCTCTTGGTCATGGTGAAGCCCCATGGATCCCATGCTACCCCCATCATTCCCAGAGGGGAGGTCCTCAGCTACGCTCTGCTGCTAGGATGCAGGTGCTACAGGAGCAGTGAAGAGATGGCAAGGATTAGGAGGAGCACATGCATTACATGCAGCAACATCAGAGAAATTATCTTCCAGCTGTTATAAGTCTGACCATCTGAAAAGAGGATTTCAGACATACAATTACAGGTATATTTATAAAAACCTTCCATGCCACAAACACCCTCTACTGCCCTTGCTCCCAAATCAGCAGGGCAAAAAAAATACTTGTTTTTGTAAGAGCAAATGGATGAAATCTTATTACAGAAATCCCAGCCTTTTTGTTTTTCCAACTGACATTCCTTACTCTATTCCCCCTTCCTGCCACCCCCCATAAAAGAAGTACTCAAACATTTCTTGTGGAAAGATAAAAAAAAATTAAAAAAAGTTGGAGAAGTTATGAGCAAGAGAAAAGAGTATTTCACAACAGAAATTGTAAGGTAGCCTTAGCTATAGCTAACTGCCATGAGTTAGAGTGAGGAGCAGGATCAGGCATTCAGAGTCTGCCATGGCAGGAGCAGTTAGCAGTGACTGCACAGCTTTTGGGAAATACATTAGTCAAGAAGTTCCAGCTCTGTGGTCTGTGAAGCACTTGCCTGTGGTCCACAAAGAACAGCATGGTTATAGGAAGCTATATCTCTTCATTTCCCACCGCTAAGTTGTATTAAATGATCAGGTTTCCTAATATTTGTTGTAATGTACACAGGCCACCGCAGGAAGACATGTTATTGTAGCTGCTTGGAGGAAGAGAAAGTTCCGTCATCATAGATGGAAAAAAGTATGTCCTCAAGATAAGCCTTCTCAGAAGATGGGGTTTCTTCTTTGAAACAGTGGGGAGCTTTGCATTAGACCATCAATTTCATCTGTATTGGTGGAATACTTTTAGATGAAGAATTCTTTCCCAGACCTTGTGCCTCCTTCCATCCTGAAACAAGTTCTCTACTGCACCAGAGGAATACCAGCAAAGATACTCTTTGTGAACCCCAGGCCCTACTGACTTTTGAGGGAGTGAGGCTGCTTTTATCTTTCTCAGTTACAACAGAAACAGAACCTCCAATATTATCTTGCTCAGGTTTATCCTAAAACATTTATCCATGGAGAAAATGAAAAAGTAACAAAGAAAGCGTGTCTCTCCTTCACCATTCACTGTATTCATGTAGGTACTTTATTGTAAACATTAGACGAGGGAAAGGGGGAGAAAAAAAAAAGCAAAATCAGTAACTATCTTGTCCACATCCATGCAGAAAAGAGAACAATGCAGAGTAGATCTGAAGAAGCAAGGCAGGCCAAAAATAAGCAGTAACTACATAGGCCACCTCAAGAACATAAGTGTTTACAAATATACATAGGTAATTTCAAAAGTAATACCTCTTATTTATTCCCATGTAAACTGTGCAACAGATACAAAGAACACAGTAACATTGTCTGATAGAGCAAATTCTCAGCTACAAAGCATTTTCCAACGTAGTCACCACCATTAGCTGTACATGTTCACCAGTGATGAACAAGAGCCTGCATGCCACCCTTATAAACATCTATAGGCTGTCCGCAATATGGATTGTCTTTCATGTTTCTGTCATCACTGCTGAAACACACCACCTGCTGCCTCACTGTGCTCACATCCACTGTTCGGTATCCATCAACATTCAGCCAGCACTGATGAATGTCAATGAGTGCCGTTTTTTCCACATAGAGAAATGCAGTGACACATCTTTGATTCATATGCACATCTAATTCAGGTGCCATTTTTCCGTCTGTCATACAGCAACAAAATGCAATGGAATATTGGTGGGAAGGTTCAACCTCTACTGCCGTACCACCAACATCTTCCTCTGACGTTGTGGGGTCAACATAATAAAATAGGAGGCATTACTTTCAGATCCGCCCTCCTACTACAAAATTAGAAGTCCTCAAATCCAGAAGAAATGAGTTGCCACTGAGTGCAACCTTATCTCTTTCCGCTGTACGCTTCAAAATTTCTATGTCAATAATGATCTTTACATCTCGGTTTAATTGCTGATCTCCTCTCTTTGTTCAGAGGAGCACTTTGAAAACATGGAGAATGAGATGGGGGGGGCAGGAATCTGTGATCTTCTTCTGTGATACATATCTGCCACAGACAGCCAGAAGCAAAGAGGAAGAGAGAATAACCATGGGTGCAGTGCAGTTAATAACCTTAACTACAACCATTTTAATATTTGATACTGTCCAAGTGGAAACGCATATATATACACACACTTCTGTGTAGATTTTTTTAATTTATAAATTAATACTGCAATATCTTAACAAATCGTATATATATGCAGACATTAATGCATAAGCTAGTAGATTCCTGTAACCACTGTAATTTTTCGATACATTATTTAATCAAGCATTACATATGGTATCATAATTTACCTTGAAATTAAACTTGGAATCAAATTCCTATACCTGAATTCATTCCAGCACTTCAGCGTTCAACAAATACTACTTTTGGAGACAATTATGGAGGAGGTCATAGTGTGAGAATACTAAATTTTCTCATTAAAGAGAAAAAACTTCCAACTGTGGGAACTATTAATTTTTTAAAAATTATTTTCTAGAAAGCTCCCTGGTAAGAGGCAGCTACTAATTTTCTACTCAACAATTCAAGGAAAACGTTCTCAATAGCCTGCCAATTGATAAGAAATTTATCAACACGCTTTAAATTCAAGAAAAAAATATCATAAGGAAGATCACCTATGAAGAATCAAACAGCCAAAATCTGTCAACCCAGAAAAAAAAAACAGGATAGTCAGACATCTAATCAAAAAATCAATGTTCAGTATTGCTGTTTCAGACAGGAACGTGTTACCCACTGAATACAGAGTGAGGGTTCCTCAGCAGTTGACTGTTTCTCATTTTCAACTAAGAACAGTCTTAAGAATCAAAACCAAAGTTGACATGCTAGCTTGTTTCAGTAAAATAATCATCTGTTTGCCAGCTTCAGAACAGAAATCCTTAAATATTTCAATGAATTACATAGGAGCAGGCTGTTTTTTCTTTTCCATACGACAACCAGGTCGACTGGGAAGCAAGAAACATACGTCAGAGACAGTGGTTTTGGCTCTGTTTCTAAGTTTGCCTTCAAACTGAAGATGACAAAGGCCAAACTTCAGTCTTGATTAGATACTCATAGGTAAAAACGGTTATGTATCACTTGTTTGTTCTTATTACTACTATTATTGTTAGCAGTTCCTTTGTCTGGTAGAAGATAGAGGTTGAAAGATTTCCCTTGAAATGTCTTCGGAGGTCTCGGTTTTAATTCATATAACCTAATTTCAGTTTCTGAAGCAGCAGATGCTCTGCTTTCAGGCAGCAGACACTATCTGCCTCCTCAGTCATACAAAAAGGTCTTCTGTCAACTACAGGGAACACAGTACATACCTAGATATATAATTCAGATGTTCCGGTTTGGGTGGAGGAAAGCCAAAGCTAAGATTACACTGTAAATTTTCCATTTTTTTTTTCCTATTCCTAATGAACTTAAACTCTAACTGAAAGACAGAGAGAGCAACCCCAACTGTTCTGTTATTTCTGTTTTTTGATTTGTCAAAGAAAAATAATTACCACCTCTACAGGATAAGCTTACCTCCACCACATACATCCTCCCATGTCTTAAGAGGCATAGGAATGGTCTCCTGCCTTTCTCCTTCAGTGCTGGTTGCTCCACAGTGTAGCCTGATGTCATTATGTAATGCCATGGATAGTACAGCAATAATAGCAGAATGACACAATCCTAGGCTACAGCAAATAAGAGCAAGCCCAAATACAACACTCCTTGACACAGAAACAAAGGAAGAAAAACCACTTACCTTAAGAAAGCCTCAGGTAGGCAAGGATCTCCAGTGAGATACCCTCACCTCCCCTACCAACCTTTAAGTGAGTTCTGGGAAAGGGTGGATCCTGGCTCCATCCCTTCCAGTCACTCAGCTGCATTGCATGCACCTGAGCTCCCCAGGGATGGCCCTGCCTTACCATCAGGTGGCCAATCACTGTTTCAGGCTATGACTTAGCATTTCTGCTACACTTGATAATGTCTGAGCAAATGTCTCATTTCAACAAGATCATCTACAATGCAAATAACTAAATCCAGCCCTCAATTAGCTGGTTTTGGCTGCACAGCTTAGTACAGAACAAGGTTCATTAGTCATTCATTATTTCAGGTCAGGTTGTGTGTCTTCCTGCGGTGGATCCTCTAGAAATTGTATGGTACAGCTCAGAAATCATCTGATGAAATCAGACTATAGTACAGAAGATAGTACAGACACTGATAGTACAATGCACTGTCAGAGTATGCAAGGCTAGAAAGACTGGTATTAAGAACTTCCGTCTGTTTTTTGCCTATTCTTTCCTTCATGCTTTCTGTACAGGGATATTGAAGGAGTCTAAAGAGGGTTTTTCCTGGATACTTGGTCTTTCAAAGGACCCCATCAATAAGTGTAGCAAGAAAATTCAAGGCAAGATGGGTGCATAAGGTGCTTAGAATTATAGCTAGAAGTAATGTCTAAATCGTCTTGTTTTAAAGCGAAAGGAGAAATTATTCCAGTCTCAGCTCCAGTGTAGATCTCCTAAATGAACTGAAGATAGAGAGGAACTTAAATCCAACTTCATGTCCTACTCCATTTTAACTAACCAAACTTAGGTCAAAACAAAATAAAGTTTGTTTTTGTGGAGGAAAAGAGGGCCAGAATTCCATTAAAAGTATATCCAATACTGATACAAATAGCAGTTTTAAACTATCCATTTCCAGACCTCTTTCAGTGGTTCTGTGGGAAGAAGCAGAAACCATGGAACTAGTTAGTCATCACAATTTTAAAGCTTTTTTAAAGTAGTTCCAGTTGTTTATTATTGCTGATTTGATGAAAAGAAGCTAAAAAAATGTTCACTGATGCATGAGATTGGTATGAAACTTTAAAATGCATGCTGACTTTGAGGACTGGGTTTGCCATTGTATGAGAGATGCAGGCAGGCAGACAGAGTCTCTGAGAAGTAGCAACTGAAGAAAGAAACCAAAAGACAAAAACATGCCACTTTCAATCTGAGAAGGCGTAGGGGACCTTCCTTATTTTGATAACTTCCTCTTCCCATTTTCTTGCTGACACACATGTAAGCATACACACCCTCACAGAATGCTCCTGAGCCTGTAAGCTTCTATGAAGGTCTTTCTCTCTACTTTAATTCACTGAATTCTCTTTGGAATTAAAGAGATTAAATAAAAATTCCAGTGCAACAGAGAAGGCATATCTAAGGAATAAATGACCAGGGAGGGATCATGAACGAAAAAGTAAGATTTAAAAAATAAAAAATAAAGCAGAAACAGTCCCAGGTCAAAACTTTCACCAAACTATCAATCTTGTAAGTCTAAATTTCCAGCTGCCCATTAAAACATCTAAATTCTGCGTGGGCCCAGATACCTCTCATAGACCAAACTGTAAGGTCAGGATTTAACGCTAGAGGAAATACTACACAAATAAAAGTCCCATCACAAAAGTATTCAATTTATTCACTCACAAAAGAGGAAGAAACAAAACAAATATATTTCAGCAACAAATTCAAACTGAAGAAAGAGTACTAAAATTAGAGTAGTGCTACAGCTTATTTAAATTTTGAGTGTTTAGAAAACACTCTATATCCCAGCACTGTACAACATGGAGGAATTTAGGAATACATCAGGATCACACAACCTTTTCAGTCCCATATTTTATACACTTTTAGTTCATGACTGAACCCTTTTTCTGCTTTTCCAGTGCCAGTAGTAAGGTGCTAAAGCATTAAAGATAACAATAATGAGATCATGACTCCTATTAATTTGATGTGGGTTATCAAACCTAGGCTACCAGCACAAACAACCATACGACAGAGTTTTAAACCAGTTAAAAGCTTTGGTTCACCAAAATGCATACTATTCACCCTATAATGAGCTTCAAGGCTTTCATATACAAAATTAGAACCTTAAAGAAAAGCAATTATGTCACCAGAAGGGAGGAAGATTCCTGCAATAGTAGGCAATTACTCCTGTGAAAATTCTCAGAGATCAAGAGGATGTATTCTTTGCAGCTCTGGGATCCATACTGATGCTATGAGTTTCTGTTCCTACTTGAAAAAGGCAACCAGGTATGGGCTGTTTGGAGGCTGCCCACAAACTGAGTCATAGTTCTGTCCAAGCATGGACAGTGATCAAATTAAAAAAAAAAAAAAAGCTCAAACAACAATTCCTATAATTTTAAAAGAAACTCTTTTATGGCCAGTAGCTTAATGCTCAGTATAACTGAAAAATATACCGATGAATCACCTGAGATTCACAACTTTAAAGTGAAGTATCAAACAATTACCAAAGCAGGGTGGGAAGGATGTCTGCCTACTAGAAATTTTAACAAGTGCTACTGTTTGCACAGAAGTGCAATCAGCCAACACTGACTACATTTGCTTTCAGTCCTCCCTTGACAGCATGAATGAGTCCAAACAGCCAAAGTCTCAGATGAGTTATAAAGCTGACTACAGAAAACAAGGACGCAATTCCAACCATGTGATAAACAATCATCTAGCTAATTGATTATTATTTGTATTTTAGAAACCATTTAAATTAAGGCAAGAGGGAGGAAAATGAAATCTTTCCCATCTCCAGTATCAGTGATCCTGCCTGTGAATATAAATATTTCTTGGGTTATGAAAAACATTGATTTAATCTGTGAAAATTCTGCAATTTGCAGAATTTCTTTTTAATTAAAAATAAAAATTGAAAACTTAAGTTTTTAGTTCAAGAGTCAACAAGTCCTTCATCTCATCTAAAAATAATAAACAGAGCACAAAACAGTTTTATCTATGACAGAATTGCAGGAGATGAATTGAAGAATATGATTTTGAACTCAGCATGAAAATCTCCATCCAGATCATTGAGATGAATCTGAAACTAAGTTTACTAGTAGGTATGTAGGTTGCTCCCAAAGTAATACCTCCCATTTATTTCCATGGATACTACAACAAAGAACACTATTACTTGATAGAGCAAATTTTCTGCTACAAAACACTGTCTTTCAACATATTCATCACCATTAGCTGATTTGTGTGGCTGGAGGACTTCAGTGACACACCTTTGCTACATCTGCACTTCCATGTCAGATGTCATTTTGTCAGACTGCTCCTCTGCTGCCATCTTTCACACAGCATCAAAATGAAACAGAGTATTGGCAGGAAGGTTCAGCCTCTATTGCCATACCACCAACATCCACATCTGGCATTGTGGGCCAATAGAATAAAATAGGAAGCTCTACTTTCAAAGCAGCCGTCATAATTTAAATGTCCTGGCATGTATAGGCAAGAGTTCTACTTGTGGAAATATTATTCAGTTTTATCAGTACATATGAAGCCTCAGCTTAACATGAGATGCTGTTTGGGAAGCCACATTTCAAGGAAGTTATAATTTACCTGAGAATAGTCTAGGGGAAGAAAGAGGAAAAAAAAATGGAGGAGTGAAAAAATGCAAGTGTGGAGAAAAGACCAAAGAGTGTAAACAAAGTGTAGAAGACACCGTATGGCTATGTATATAAAAACAACCTATAATAAAGGTGAATCTTTGTTTTCAATGGACAGGAAAAAAAGTAATAGAAATTATACATATAAATAGTGTGGAAAATACAGTTAGATGTATTGAAAAGCTTTCTAATTTCAAGGACAGTGAAGTACTGAAATAGACTGAACACTCTAGGCTTTAAATGTTTGCATATATAAGTGTAAACATCTGTTAACTTGTTTAAAAGCCAACCTAATTCAATTAGCACAAATCCTTGTGTGGCATTTCATTGAGTTATTTAAACTAAAATCATGGACTCCAGGGACCGGAAGGGCTCTCAAAGAGGTCACCTAGTCCATTCACTGTCCCCAGGCAGGATCAGCTTCGCTCACGTCATCTATAACAGATGTTTTTCAGTCCTGTTTTTAAAAGACCACCAAGAATGGAGACTTGAAAACCTCTTCAGACAATGATTTTATTGCGAGACTGGTTTTGCTAACATGCATAGCCCAATATTATACAGGCACAGCAAAGTAGGAGCACACACTTTTAGATATCAAAGTGATAAAAAGCAGTATATTAGGCTACGCTAATTGCTTTTAATCATGTGAACATTTTTTATTACCATCTCTTAAAAAATTACCATGCATCATCTGACAGATGGTGATGAACCAAGAACACAAAAAACCTATTACAAATGTAAAATAAAATACTTTTGCTTAAACTGAATTTAAGCCTTTAGCCATCATTTGCCAGGGACTAAAACATGCATGTGATTAATTTCTTCTGCTCAGCTGGCAGCTGAATAAAATTGGGATAACTGTATTTTTTCTCTAAGCTCATAAGAAATTTACATTATAGCTTGATTTATGTATCTCTATTTGAGAATAAATTTATTCTACTTGCAGTACTAATGTACTTTCTCTTTTCTGCATACTCGTATGATAAATTCTGTAAGCTCTAATCAATTTTTGATAAAGATACCTAAGAAGTACATCCTGCAATACGGACAATACTCCCAGACACATATTTTTCCAAACCCAATTCCTGCTCATTTGACACAAAGGGAGAATGAAAACACCAGTACCAGTAACATCTGTCCTTACATTTGTATTTAGCAGTTATAGAGAAAAAAGTGCAAGAGAAAGTTTCAGAAGAATCTTTCTTTCCAAGCATTCTTTCTTTTGAATGTAAACCTAGCTCCCTTTGCACTGCATTGTTGCAGCATAATATGCATGCTACTACAATGCATTGTCTTAGTTATAGTATAATGTAAAAAGCAATTTCAATATTTGTTCTGTTGAGCGGAGATTTTTAATTCCCCCTTTCAAGTGGCAGGTGTGCGTGCTTCCCAGGCCCATGCTTCCCTCTGCCATTCTGTCATTAAGGCACAGTCTTTTCAGGTGAGAAGGCAAGCATGAAAGACATTTGTCATCAGACTCAATTGTACTGACAAAAAGAACTGCTGAGACATCCTCGGAAGCCTGCACTGTCCTGCAAAATCAGTCATCCTTTGACCAGCGTTAAGATATGTCACAAAGGCTTTCTTCTGCCTCCCTTAAAATTGGGCTTGTGTTCTTGGTTTCTTTCCACTGCATTAAAAACAAACAAACAAACAAACAAAAAGCCTGAAATGTTTTCTACTTTTGAAAAAATAATTACCAGTAATGGGAAGTCTCTTCGTCCTTTGTTGGACAGGAAGATGTTATGCATGTTTAACAGTTGTTCATGGTAAACTTCTATATCTCCAGGGGATGATTACAGAACTAGGTTTTCTTTCCTCCTAAAGACTTAATGTTAGAAGATGGGCAACTTCTTTCATTATTTCAGACAGTGGACACTTTCGTCAATATATAAATCCTAAGAATTAAGTAGGACCTAAATCTGCTTTGTAAAATAACTGGGTGAAAAAATTATTAGGGCTTCACTCTTTTTGAATTATCTAATAAATGATGTTAAAGAGCTTACCTGCACATTATATAAAACCATGCTATTTTAAAAAATATGTAGCCTTACATTAACACAAAGAATTACCATTATGTGTTATATGCCTTAGCATTTCATGTGGAGATCATATATTTTAGAGGGAAGAATGAGGAGAGGCTGCTTTCTTATGGACACACCTTACATGCGTGAATTGTGTGTTCCTTAACGTTAACAA
This sequence comes from Numida meleagris, assembly GCF_002078875.1. Classification (NCBI taxonomy): domain Eukaryota; kingdom Metazoa; phylum Chordata; class Aves; order Galliformes; family Numididae; genus Numida; species Numida meleagris. Next base: position 78,630,970 of record NC_034411.1, on the reverse strand, counting down.
TAGTTTTCAAATCCACCACTCAAATTCAAAACAAAACAAAACAAAAAAAGCAAGAGAAGAGAACGCTCAGCCAGGACAGAGTAAATATATAAAGATATCCTTATTGCCGCCTGGGCTTGGGGCAACGAAATAATCCTTTTGCATAATAAAAAAGCTGCTACTGCATGCTCATTGTTTGCCATCAATAGACATGTAATGACAAAGCAGCAACAAGATTCACAGCCCTTTGCAGACCAAACAGGGAAGTTAATGAAATCAGCTGGCTAGAGCGGGAAAGAGAAGAGGTCAAGATAAGCAAAATGCAAACTTCTAGTAAGCCAGGATTTGGTAGTCTCAGTCCTCTTACACTGATTAAGGATCTTGAGTTTTTCTCGTTTATAACAAGTGAAAGATTTCCTTATGATGAAAGGGTTACTACAATTATTGGCAAAGCCTTTTATTTTGTGGAATTTACCTATTAGTATGTTGGTACTGCGTCACTGCTTATGCATATTTAAAGCTGCCAAAAAACTGGACAGAGTAGTCTCAAAAGTGATTTTCACCCTCTCAGAAGAGAAGGCAGGGAGAGAATCTTGCTTATAGCTGATCTAAATTCAGGCTGTTTCCCAGGTTCCAATCTTTATTTAACAGAGGACAGTTGCAAATAGCTCCACAATGTTCTACAAGGAAGTCATCTTCATACCACATTTAAGGAAAATAATGTAAGGGGCTTTCTTACAAAATACCAGATTAAAGTAATTGGTGATAAAGGTGTCCCTTATCCAGAATCAGAAATCTTTGGAAACTATTTTGCCATTTTTATTATTCTTTGTATTATATCAAGGACTTAGGGATAGCTTGGGGAGGACTTACTGAGCTCTAAAGCAAAACACATCAATATTAATGAGCTGTGTATTTGTAGTATCTATGAGGTAATACAGGCATAAGGCTGCTGTTATGAAATTTTAAGCCATAGATAAATGTTCCTAAGAAATTCATTATCTGAATATCTGGATACACATCTCATACTCAACCGAAAATCTGATTTAACAAATCTCTGTCACGTGGATGGTCATGATTTACAGTGATGACTGGAAATTGTCAGAATGGATGCAATCATTAAACCCTATAAATCCCAAAGCCAGGCATTTCAACATCCCATCTATATGAGGAACTGCTGAGTACAAGAGCAAGGGAATGTGCAAACAAGACAGAATCTCTACCAGTTTTATGTAGGTGGGAGACATGCCTTCAGACTTTTGGACTTCTGACCTGACAAGTAGGAAACATACATTTAATCATCACTATCTAGCTTCAACGTGGAAATACAGACCCTAAGCCACATCCTCCTTGCTTTCAAATAAGGTATCTTATGAATAAATCCCATGCATGTTATTTCAGTGCATTTTATATTAAATAATCTGTTTTCCGAAGATTAGCTTTTTCCCCTCATGTGTCATGGAAACGTGGTAGATCATTAGTAGATCATTTGAGTAGGCCTAATAGATTTAAAAATCTTGCTTTATGGTTGTACCAAGTCAGCAGAAGAAACATGATAATTCATAATAGCAGGTAGACACTAGATTGAGATTCTTTTTCAGCTCAATAGTTAACACATCCTTGGCCACTTTTATGCAGATATCTTAAGAACGCACACTAAGATCCCCACCTCAAAGAAGAAAGCCCTCTGAGATTGTGCAGGACACAGAGAAGAACACTAATGACTAGTTGGCCGGGTTACACAGGCAGAAGCTACCATTAGCTCAGTCCAAGTCCAAATTTTCTATACTTACTATGGGATCACAAGATGGAGTAGTTGTTAAACTGGCCTCACTGCTTGCTGATGTTGAACAGAGATCTTGGCACTCCACATTTTGTCTTTTCTCTCATAGTAAGGACATTCCAAAAATTTAAATCAGATTGTCGATCTTGAAAAGCTACTAATTTAACAGCTCATGATTTGAAGCTAAACTACTATTACCATCTTTTTAGTTTCTTTTTACACAATCTGTATCAACAAGCAGCCATCAAGCTGAATTTTATGAAGAACTAATAGTTTTGCCCTAATGAAAACATCAGATTTTTCACTTTTAAGCCTATTTGAATACGAAAAGAGAGGTAAACCTCCAGAAAAAATATATTTTTCCCATGTTTTATTGAAATATTTTAATGAAAAAGTCTTCCTTTTTTGCTTCAGTGGAATAAATAGAAAATGCATGCCATTCAAATACCTATTCGTTCCTATGAGTTATTATCAGGGTAAGCTATTCATTAACTTCTCATTTGTATGTGGATAATCAGCTATACACCAAATTACTACACGTATTCCCAGTTTTTCCAGTTCACATAGAGTTCCAGGCCACTGCTTCATTCACAGTCATCAGTCATTCCCCTTCCATATGACAATACACAGGAGGAAAAAATAGAATCAGCCTAAAAAAAACTGTCTTGACAAGCATTAGGTGGAATGTTTGCACTTACAAACAATTTGGCTATTGCTTCAGTCAGTAGATCACAGCTCTAATGCAGATTATTCATCTGAGCTTTCTCCGGAAGAATTAAGAAGTTCTTTATAAAGAAGTTCTTTGTTCTTTCACAAAGCACTTCCTTTTGTTCCACGATGCCCCTGGGTTCCCTTTGCTATCAACAGCATTTCAGATTAGTCAAACAGAAAATAAACATAACAGCCAGAATGTCAGGTTCAAAGCATTAACATATTCCTCTTTTCTCTCAAGTTGTCCAAATCCAAAAATTGAATTAAATTTCTTGGACCATCCTGAAAGACATGGATGGTTAGAGTATTTTAAAAGAGTACTTTTGGAAGCATTTTTAAGCATACAGGAAAACAATTTCCTTACTTTACTTTTTTTTCCTTAAGCAAAATAGTATTTTATGAAGATAAAAAAGTTCATAAATAAATGACTCAGCTTTTAATTTATTTATGTATTCATTCATTCATTCCCTGTGGCTTCACCTTCCTCTCTGAGACATCTGGTTCTGATGGAGTACTTTCAGGTTGACAGACGAGAGAGAAATGTGTTTGGTTGTAAGAGTCAGACCTATTGGCAAAGGTTTAATTGTCCTCCTGAATCCATTTAAAAAAAAAAAAAAGCCAGAAGAAGGCAAATCTTTAAACAGAGAAATAACCTCAAGTATTGCTTTTCTGCTTTACTACCTACAAAGCAGTTCACACGCAAGTGGCCGGTATGCTGTAATTACCAGGAACAAATTGCACATGTCCCAGACAGACACTGAGGGAGCAGGAAGCATATTGCACCCACCAGAACTGTCTCACCATGTTTAATGGTTCTGTGGCTCAATTTTGTGACAAAAAATATTAATATCTATAACATCCCCTGGTAAGTAGTTCTCCAGAGTTACTACATACTTAACAAAGTATTACCTCACTGGCCAAGTTCACTCAGTGTTTTGTTGCCCTTGTATTGAGGAAATCCCTGAACAGTTAGTTATTCCTGTTTCATCTTGCACATAATGCTTACGCCTGTATAGCCTTCTATCACCTCACTCCACACTGAAGACATCAAGTCTTAGCCCATCCATCTTTCCCTCTCTTTTCCAGCCGTAGCAGATCTTTTTTAACTGGACAACTTGAGATTCAAAAAAGTATTTCATAAGTAGAAAAAACACTGATTTATTTAACATTTCATACCGATTAGTAATTCTTAGCACTGTTTGCTATCCTCCCTGAGAAGGAATGAATGAATGCTTTGGTTGACACTACTTCTGTTCCAAAGTCTTATTCTCAGAGACCAATTCAAATTGGCCTAGAGAGAAACACAGGGCAGTCAAGACTTCGATTGTTTCTCTTTCCACCTTGTTTTAAAATTGACTGGATCCAGCTTCACCTATATTTTTTTTTCCTCAGTATCAGCAGTTCCTCCTGTGATGCTTTTCCATTGACCCTTAACTACTCTAAACAATTTGCTGCCAAAAACACACTTTGACAGTTTGCTATTTACCAAACCATTTAGTAATATGTTGAACACAGTAGATCATTGCACAGATTTTTGTAAGGTCCCATGAATTAAATGACATTTTGTCACTTTTAAATAGTTTTTATCCTTATAAGGACATTACCTCTTTTGTCACAGGAACTTGGATTCTTCAGTTTTCAGGAAAAGATCTTGTCAACTGCATTAGTAAAAAGATCTCTACCATATTAAGCAAGTCTCCTCTCCTTTGTCCTCAACTTCTGCTATAAATTCTTTAAAGAAACATTTGAATGTTCTGTCTACAAATACCATATTTGCCTTTAACTAGTAGCCTACTCGCAAAGAGAGATGATATCCGTCCACATAAGTCTGATCCAAAGCTTTACTTCCTCAAAACTAACTCTTCAGCTACTTCCTTAGAGTGATAAGAAAACAATGGTTTCATTGGCATGAATTTAGTCAAAGTGACAGGATGTTGGCGGTTGGTCCATTCTGGCTATTTTGACTGAATGAGCAGCTTTCGTATGGCATTTTTCTTCATTTTGTCCTGCCAGTCCTATATCAATACGAAGACATAGAAATTAATTCACACCCCTGATTGCTGTTGATGGGTTATCGTATACAAATAGTCTTAATACAATGTAAAATGAGGATGTGATTGATGTAGTGACAAACAAAAGTATAGACACACTGACTAAGAATTTTTTAAGGAAGAATAAATGGAAACCAGTTTTACTTGGATTCCTTGATGACAATGTCATTTAAATACAGTCATCTGGATGTTAACAAAATTATAGTTTGGCAGCAAATAAATAAATAAAGTCATACAAGACATAGGAATTCTTCTCATCTTGTGACTGAGAACCTGGCCAGCAAGGTTCTGAACAAATTATTCATCCCATATGTTATTCATAACATTTTGTTGCTCTGTTTTATTTAAGTTGTCAATAAATCAGCATACTCCATAAGACTGGAATGGTTTGGGGCCTTACTTCTTGCTATTGCCTGTTCATGTATAACTGCTGCAGTTGCAATAAGATTATCAGAGAGTGTGTACCAGAATTAATCCAGATCACATGGTTCAGGTAATTAAAAACCTCTGCACTGAAATGTCTTCCATGAAAAGTTTCACTTTCAAAAAAAGATTATTTATGTATTGATGAAAATGAAGCACTTCCAAAAGAACAATCACAATTCTAGGTAAGTCCCTGAAAAGAAACCTGAAGTTTATGGTCCCAAAACAATGTTTGCCTCTGCACCAAGAGAGCATCTCACTTGTTTTCTGCACGGGTCAAAGCATGAAATGCAGACTTGGCTGACCTACTTTTGAGAAGTTACTCATACTGGGGTGTGTTCCTTAGTAGTCTTCTTTTTTTTTTTTTTGGAAGTAAACTCCAGCTAAAATCAGTTAAGTATATTAAATAGAAATTACTGGCATGATAATTTGTCTCTGTTTCCTCCTCACACCCTTACTCCTTGTATGATGCAGCTGAGAAGTGGGACACTAAAATATGCTATCTTGGCCTGTGCAGCAGCCCCCAGAATAATACTCTATTGCATTAATATTGCATTAATCTCTCCAGCTGGGGGTAGGGGAGAAGGCCATTTTAATAATGTAATGGCTATGATATGTTGTTCTTTCCAGAAAGGAACACATACATTGCTTTTCATTTCTTTTGTTATTGACTCCTCTTCATTCTGGTCTTTATATTGTTTGTCACTTTATTCTGCTATTGCAAGGTCTGGGTTGGACATTCTTCTCAATTTTTAGAGGTAGCAATGGAAAGGAGGAGCTAATCGAGATCCAAGAGAGAAACTTTTGAGTAGGTTCACAAATGAGGTGTGTTCTGCCTTGCCTACGAAAGCTCAGTGAACCTCACTAGTAGATACAAGGATACCATCAGGAACTGGGCTTAAAAGTCACACTGCTCTTTCTAACATGTGATAGTTCAGAATACTGATGCTGGAGACGCCAGAGTGGTTTCATTTCCCCATAGTTACTGTAAACCTTTCCCTTTACACAATGTTGTGCTATGCTATAAATAACACACCAGCTATAATAATTAGCATTTACCTTATAAAACTGATTAAATATTTTCCTAGATTTCCCATATTCTGAGTACTCTAAAATACTACAAACTGTGATTCATTCACATTCAGCAATGTGAAATTTAACTCATCAGGTTCATAAAACCCCAAAATACAGCCCAGGTGTGTGGGCGAGGTACCTCAGGACCTCAGACCACATTTTGTTCTAGTCTGTTGAGCTAATTTTTCCATGAGTAAGTAGTCAAGTGAATAGTATTTTTGTTTTAGGCAAGTTATTGTAATCTCTCTTACTCATTCTTGCAAAGCTTATGTTTTCCAACAACTTAATTTGGTGATTGCATCTCTACTATCTAGAGTATTTCCTGCTTTGACATATCACTCATTTTCACACAATTTCTCTCTGTGGCGCTGTTTTCCCTCACACCAAATCACCAGTTGCTTTTATCTCCTTCAGTACTTCTTTGGTTGCAAGCCACATACAGAAGAAATCTTGAAAGGATTTCTGGAGAAGTTAGAACTTTAGTTCCCTTCACCATTGTTTCTAAACAGAAGAAAAACCCAAATATCCAAATTTCAGATCTGAATGATCATATTTTGATTCCAAGCAGTTGATTTCTACCCAAAATGGAAAGTGTTCTCCACTGTTGGTCCAGATTCCAGGCTTCCCTAGTTCTCTGAGATGGTAGCACCAAGGGGAATGGAGTTATTCATGTTTCTTGGACTTCTAAAATCCATAAGTCACCTATTCCAATTGCAACACATTTGTCATTAATGGACAGTGAGGGGGATCTTTGTCAGCTAAGGGGATCTTTGTCAGCTAAGGGGAATGATGGCTCTTGGGGACTGCCATACTCCACTATTAGATCTGATGAGGGTGTGATATTAATAAAGGGACTCTCTTCTGGCCCACTACAGTCCCATCTTCCTGAAGTATTTTATTTCTTCCAGCCATTGTACACACTAGTCCCTCTACAAACTCCCTTTGGATTCCCAGATGCTTTTTACCACACTGTCAACTATTTCAACTTTTACTTGTTCTGCTAAGGATCTTCGAGCTGGCATGTGATAACAGAATTTGGGTGTTAACAGTCTGAGCCTCCACATGCTTCCTTCTGACCCTATTCCCCTGACTTTTTATTTCTGCTTCCCTGCACATTCCAGACCTGCACTGTTTGAGAGAGTTTTAAAAGGTCAAAAATCAGTACAACAGCATTGAAATGACTGATAACCATTTTTCCTTTCTTTCTACGTTCTTCCCTTATTTTCAGTCCAACTTAGGTATTGTTTGTTATGCATGAACTGCTTGCTGTACGGAGAGGAAATGAAACATCTGGCAGTAGTTTTAATGCAGTATTTTTAAACCCTATCTCAAACCAAGAAATAGCCTGCCCACTGAATTCAGAGTACAGAAGAGTAGATATTTATCAAAAGGTATACATATTAGACCTTGAGTACTGTGTTCAGCTTTGGCCCCTTCATTACAAGAAAGACATTGAGTTCCTGGAGTTTTTCCAGAGATGGGCAACAAAGGTATGAGGGAAATGGAGTACAAGTCCTATGAGGAGCAGCTAAGGGAACTGGGATTGTTTATTCTGAAGAAGAGGAGGCTCAAGGGAGACCTTATTGCTCTCTACAAGCACCTGAAAGGAGGTTGTGGTGAGCTGGGATTCAGACTCTTCTCCCAGGTAATTAAAGATAGGACAAGAGGGAATGGCCTCACGTTGCACCAGGGAAGGTTCAGATTGGATATTAGGAAAAATTTCTTCTCATAAAGAGGGGTGAGGCATTGGAACAGGCTGCCCAGGAAGGTGGTGGAGTCACCATCTCTGGAGGAGTTCAAGAAACATGTAGATGTGGCACTGCAGGACATGGTTAGTGGGTATTGATGATGATGATCTTAGAGGTCTTTTCCAACCTTAATGATTCTATTCTATGATTCTATGATACTCATCAGATGTTTATGCTGATTGTTGAAAAGATGTTTTCTGATTCAAACTACATATTACAGTGTGATGCTGGACTCAGGGTTTCAGAGTCTCTCTGGGTTCAGTCTTTGTGGGTTCAGAGATGGCACACAATCTGGAATAGTGGTGTTCTATGAATACGAGAGAAAAGGATAAATCTATCTGCAGGAATCGGTGGAGAATTTGCTTTTAGCGAAGTTAAGTTTTAGTAAAATTAGATAATGTAGAAATAATAGTCTCACTGAAGTTAGAAATTGTCATACTTCTGTCAGTAGCCCAATTCATGACATTGTTACATGAGAAATCAGCTGCAAAGTAAAAGCAATTATAGATAAGAAAATGCTTTGAAGAGGAAGGAAGAGAATCCATACCTAACAAATTATCCAAATCCACACTCTTTTAGCATTTTTTCTTGTATCTGCAAAAGTCCAGTAAATATGTTTCCAATAGCTTTAAAGCATCGTGTATTGAATAAATCTTATCAACAATTTCAATTTGTATTAATAGCAATAGCAACATGAAAATAATTACTCAAGCATGTACTTTTAACACATACACAATTTTAATCTACTGTGGATAAACATGCATATTTTCCATCTCTATATGCACCAATGAAAAAACATGTTGAACAAAAATTAAATACTTCAGATTGACTTAAAGGGACAGGATATGCAGAATACATTCTTCCTCATTTAGAACTGAATTTACAGAATGGCACTGTGGACAAATTATATCACCACTGCATTATCAGGGGCACACAAAAGCACGCCCATGAAAAATAAGTCTGGTGGCAAATGGTACTCTCTGAAGCTAGCACCATAAAAGCCTGGATATATTTCCTATTAATTCCCTCTTCCACTTAGAGTCATATATGGATTTAATATGTGGATTGTTTCCTAAGGTGATTTACATAAACTGGTTAAGATCACGTAGTCTGAGATACTTCAGAATAAAGCTTCAGTGAGATTACGTTTCTAAAAAAAAAAAAAAATGGAATGTGTTACATTGAAGAATAACGGACATATTAGAGGGAAAAGTGTGCTGAAGAAAAGGGAAGTTTTATTTTCCACGTAATAGATGCATCATATTTTGAGAGCAAAAATAGAAATCCGCTACAAGAGCAGCATGTTATACTATAGGCATTGAACTCGAGAATTATTCAGTCTCAGGGCAGAAGAAAAGAGTGTATAAGAGACAAAGATCGCCTATCTAGCATTGTTCTGCCACCTTCTGTACTTATTTTAAAAGTCTCATATTAATTCAATCACTTTTTAGAGTATATCACTAGCTGCATGGATGAAAATATCATGGTTTCAATAAATAATGCATAAATTGTAGTTTTGTCACAGCACAGATCTAGATAAAAAATAAACGGTCTTTGGAAGATGATGTCAGGAAAAATTTAAAACCTTCTTTGGCTTCTATAATATCAGTGATAAACTGAAAAAAATTCATACTAATACTAGTACATTTAGTACTATCCCTGTACTAAACTATATCATCATGTAGTCTACGGGTAGAGAGAAGCAAGTAAAAAATGTTGCGTCTATCACATTTCCATTTCTCCATTTCCTAGCAAAGAACTTCCTAGAAAAAAAAATCTTCACAGGTACAATCAAAAGCCTGCAACACTACTCTGCCTACAGAAAGAGCCCACTTTCGAATGCTGACACTAATGTTATTAAGCAGCAATGCAGGCTTTTACAGTTTATAATTCTGGGTGTGTGGAAACAGAGCTTGTTTCATGTGATCATTCCAGAGCCCTGCTAAAACAGGTCCCCAGACAATGGGGGCTGTGACCTGCAAGCAGGAGATTCACATATAACATGGCAGCAAACTGCTTTAATGACAAGCCTTGAGTACATGATCACTTCATCTGGTACCCAGATCCCGGGCAGTAGAAGCTAACTGTGGTCTAAGTAGTAGTTCCTGCTCTATGCAGTAATTCTATAATGCATACAAGACAAATTCTACAATAATTCTGGGAAACAGTAATTTATAATTTCTAGAAATCTCTTATAGGTTATACTTCTCACACACATTTTTAAGTTCCCACAGTGGGTAGTAATGTTCAGTTTTCAATGGATGCTGCCTAGGACATGGAAGTTAAATTGAGTGTACTAGCAATTACTGGATGATTATCTTTAAAAGTGATGATGTGCTGGATTATTTTTGTTTTCAATAATGATGCCCTACACATCTCAAAGAAAACACCTTCTCATTAGAGTTTCATAAAAACAAAATATAGTTCATGCTCTAAATATGCTAGAAAACTTTGCCTATTGCAATTTAACTGTTCATCAAGTTCCTGAGGTTTTATATTCCCAAACCATAAAAAATTTTATACACATACAAACACATAAAAAACCCTGCATACATCGTTAAATTTTCAATACCAATAAAAATAGAGCATGAACATTTGAAGCCATGACCAATACCCAGCTTTCAACTAGTTAGGCTTCATGACTTGCAGCAAAGGGGTATCTCAAAAACAAAAGCTATTTAAAACAGGAAAATAGACCTTAAGCAATTACTAAGCGATTAAATATATCAAAATAGGGAATCCCAATCATTGCAGAATGTAACTATGGGTGGCAGCCATTGCTGAGCTTCAGATGTTATAGATGTTTTTACAGAGGATTTATATGACGTTAGACAAGGCAAAACATAAGGTTCTCTGCTACTGCTGCTATTGGATTGCTGTTTGCCTTGCATTAATTTCCAGTCAATCTTCTTCGCACTTCACTCCTTCATCATGACTGTCAGACTGTTTAATGGTCCTGGTTTCACAGCTTCTAATTGTTAGATGCGAAACAAAAGGCACTATTCAGAAAGTAAGGACTACTTCTTCCCTAGTTCTTCATCGGGAGTTCATGGTATAAATAATATTTGCTGTTAGTAAGTAAAAGAACATAAACAGAGGGAGAGTAGCAATTTCTCTAATACTATGGAGTACACATTAATGGAAAATATACAGTGTAAGATACAAACGCTTTCTCTTGATGGTTCAGATAAACTTGTATCATATTTCATGATCTGTCAGTGATAGCCAAAAGTTAGATCACTCTCTGCATATCCTCTAAGCCCGTATCAATTAACTACATTTCTAGCAGTGGTTTATGCAGCAAAAATGGAGAAAAGTAGACATCCTACTTGCTTAAATTCATTAATAGAACTATATTCATCCCTGATTACACTGGATTTTGCCAGTAGAACCTATCTGCAAGGTCTCTGCTAGAGAAGATACAGAAAGAAAATGTAGATGGCCTAGAACTTGCCCTACATACTTAACACAGACAGATAAACAAGGGGTCAGACAGTCTGTGTGGTAAAAGGACAAGAAACTCCAGGACGCACAAATTTAGCGCATCTCTGTGAGAGAAGCCTTTCCAGAACACACCTGGCAAGAAGAGCTCCTTATTAGTATGCTGGCAGCCCTCTCTTACAGATGAACCTATGTTGGCACAGCTTAGTGCAGGGCAATTTCTCTGTCTTGTGACAAGTATATCAGGGCCTTTTATTTTGCTAATGAGCTCTGTCTGTTTTAGTGACTCTATCTGATGTGCTGAAATGGAAACTCTGCTGCTGCTCAATTACTGTTAATTTTTACTTGGAACAACTCCCTGAGCACTTCTGATCCAGGTGGAAAGCAGCAACTCCTTTAAAGGGTGACCTCAATCTATCAGGAAACCGGCTTATATTTAGTTTGTGATTGCTAGATGTGCAAATGGTATGGTAAATTGAGCTTGCAGTTTCCCAATGAATCAATCAGAAGATCATGCACTGGAAAAGCGGCATAATGTTAAGGCATTCACTTGGCAACAAGACTGTCAAACTAAAATGTAAAGAAATGCATGTATAGAAAGAAATCCTTACCGTGCTGTCATCTTGTTTTAAAATAAAGAAATAATTCAGAAGCCCAGATATTAAAAAGTATAGGCACACATAGCAGGGAATAGCCATTTGAGATAAAATACTTAGCTAATATCATAGCAGCAGTGCAGCAATTCACAATTAATGAATTCAATACAACAGAAGTTCAGGGGCAAGATGTCATCTTCAGTATATATCTCTAATCTTTATTAAACTACATGACCACTGTGTTTGGAACACCAGCACTATGGTACAATACATAGTGTGCTGAGTTCACACATGACCACAAACCCCACTTCCTGTTGCTGCTGTCAGCTCTCAGTTCCTTGATCACTTCTGCAACACAAACCACAACAAAAGGTTGTTTCTTGTCATGTCTCAAGAGGAGAAAGCATGGCACATATGGCTTAATTCCATTAACTCTTCAAGAGTAACCAGATTCCTCTCTTCACATCCAAGTCTTATTCGAGAAAAAGCATTGGTATAGCGTCTTGCGTGATGATAGCACTGGAGGGAACTCCTAGTGGCAGTACTCAAGGTTCTGAGTGGTGGACTAACTCTGATGGTTCTTCCTGTGTCTCCAAGGTTTTTGTTCTGTAGAGAGCAGAAATCCTCTACAGAAGAGGAGTAAGTGGCAAGAAACACATAATACCAAGACTCCTAGCCCTTCCCATTTGCACATACTTCCCTACCCAGTGGCAGACAAGAATCCCATAACAGTACTGGTTTGCCATCGCGGGAGCAGAGCACAACATCTCTCAGGCCCATTAAGTTCTGCTCTTCTTGCAAGGACAGTAGCTGCAGTATTGTTGCCAAATGACAGTCTACTGCCAGAGAAAAATGGCGAAGATTTGCACCAGTGTTGCTTGTTTTCCTCACTTTCTGCACCATGAAGTGGATTGGGTAATCAGATTCCCACAACAGTAGCAAGCTATTCATTAAGACAATTTAAATACAGGTTGTGCAGCAGCCAGACTATGTAGGAGCTCTACAAGTACCAGTGTTTATAACGCCTGAGTCACGGGCTAAAATAAGCCTCAAGGAAGGAAGCTACAAATGCTTTATGGTAAATACCCCACATACACATTTGAAGGAGGAAAAAAAAGTAAGAAAAAAAGAAAACCTGCTCATCTAAGCTGAACAACAAGTTGGCACCAATATGATCCTTGAAGTAGTGACATTTGTTCCACAACAGGAAAATGGCTCAAGGACAAACCTTTCCTGACTTCAGAGGAAAAGGAGAAGGCTACACTCTACTTTCTGATGCTTATTCTTCAGCATTCAAGAGCTGCTGGAAATCAGCACTTCATTCTGATTTTCATGTCTGCACTATGTGGATTATTTATTATTATCGTTGTACTAAAGAACATGGTTTAGTGAGGAAAGATTGGTGATAGGTGGATGGTTGGACTAGATGATCTTGGAGGTCTTTTCCAACCTTTGGGAGTCTATAATATTTTTCCAGATCTGCTGTATGGTATGATCTAAAAACATATGTGTCCACAGAGCAGCCGAGGCTCACCCAGCTACATAAAACCTGTTGCTAAGGAGTTGAAGACTAAATTCTCAAAGGGCAAAAAGAAATCACATCAATAATCTACAACATCCCCCAAGGTCTGTGGAAGTTGTTCCTACTGACAGTGTGAATTCAGCTCTGCACATCCATACAGTCCACAGTTTTGTGGTCCACAACTCACAGCTCTCCTCTCAAAGTTCCATGGGCTTCTCTGAGCTACTGTCCACTAAAAAAAAAAAAAAAAGAGAGAGAAAGAAAGAAAGAAAAGAAAAAAAATATGTTTCACAATTGTTACTGTCACCATTAATCATATAAATCACTGCATGGAACCGCATGTACTCCTAAAACCCATGGAGCTATTTGCAAATTAAAAACCATTCATATCCTCCAACACTAACAAAAATGCAGTCGGACAGTAGAATGGATGATGAAAAATAGAGAAGTGCAGAGCTCTCTTCTGCCACACCTTACTCCTAGACTCAGCTGAAGGCAAAGGATAGTGCTATCTTAGGGTTGGAAATGCTCTGGGCAGGTTTTGGCGCTGATATAGTCTATCCACTGGTGAAGGTCATCTTCCCATCAGAGAAGTCACATTGTTCATTCCCCAGCAGAGTCTAAGAATAAATTAATATTCCTGTAGCAAAGACTACAAGGATAATGTGGCCTCAGAGTAAAGGCAGTCAGACTAATATGACAGCCTGTAAGCATGAGAACTCTCCTCTTGAAAGAAGGATACCCCGTTCTTGGTTATCTTGGTGGGCAAACATCTCCAATTTCAGGCTATGAAGTAAGACTATTCTGTTTCTTGTCAGAGAAAGAGAAAGGAAGATAGAGAATATCCACTAAGAAATCTGGGACTCAAAAACATATTAGAAAAAAAAAATACGAACATAAAGCATTCTCTGCTTAGTCACTGCTTCTCTGTGCAAGATAATCCTTCACTAATACAACTTGTATTTTTTAAGGTTTCGTGAACTGACATACTGTTCTGACATTGACACGTCAGGTCACATTGTTAGGCTCTCATATATAAATGACTAAAAACTAGTCATATTTGTCAAACTGCATACAAAACAATTCCATTGCCATGAAGTAATTCAGACATGAATTGGAAAAGGCACTTGAAAACTTTTCTCAAGGAAGTTCACAAAGACATCACAGCTTTGCTGTATTTCCAGTCGGTTACAGAGTTCTGTTCTTGCTACAAGAACGGTCACTTTTGTTTGATATGTGGTTTATTTATAGTAAAGGAATATTTTTTAATTCCAATTACTGCTTCTAAAATCTATTCTTTTTCCTCACTAAATTGTGCAATATTGCATTTCATTTTAAAACTGAAAAATACATTGGCTGAAGCTCCTGGAAACATTTAAAAGAGGAAAGTAAAAAAATGAGTGACACAACATAAGAGATTTTAAGAATGTGTGATTTTTCTAATCATAACAATAACATTTTTAATAACATAAAAAACTCTTTATGTAAATTTCCTAATGGTATTTTTAACCCCTTTGTCTGATTTTCCTCATTGTGCTAGAGTTTTTGTAGGTCCCACAATACCATAAAGGTATGTTCCACCATGTGCTGCCAACCATGAGAGCAGTACGCTCAGGAATGAATGTAATTTCTTTTCTTACCCATAGAACATCTCTGCTTGAGTCATATCCCTGGGCTTCTACTTACATTCTCCAAATCTAAAGGTTGTTACAGCATAGTCAGAAACCAAGTGACCCATGCATACTGCTGACAAGCTGGTGCAGATTGTAGGGAATATGCAACTCAGCCCGTATGTCCTGGTTCAAGGATTTTGTCTGTGCAGGCTTGCTGGCCTAGAACTCTTACATATGCATTTTATTGTCTCAGTGAACAAAAACAAACAAAGAGAAAATTGCAGACTTTCTAAGGAATAAAAACAGTTTCATTATTAGCACCTTCCAGCTTAGAAAACCAGAAAAGCCTGTAAGCTCCTTGAGCAAATCTTTTGTGTAAGAGAGAGCGGAAGCTCATCCATTTTCAAGTGGATAAAATCCTTTCCTTATAAAAACAAACTTCTGTTGTAAAATCAAATTTTATTAAATCAAACTTCCACTGGTAACAAACACAGACAGACTAAGAAGTGTCTCAGACAGCATCTGCCTTTTACTGGGAGCAATGACTACCAGAACGATCATGCCAAAGTTGTCACCTTATATTGGAGGGTTCTTCATATGGTCACTTCAGTGAAACATAGCCCTGGGAGAAAAATTCAGAATCACTAAAACAAGTGCTCATTTCCAAACTGAAAACATTGGCACCTGGTCCATAAAGAAGAATGCAGGCTCGTTCTCTGAAGGATAGTCATGAATGCCATGGCGTGTACAGTGTGACCTAGGGACATTCAGAAGGAAAATGCTGGATATTATGATGTCTGAATTGCCTGGAGTCCAAAGCTGGGTCATCTGAATTTTCACAACCTGGGATTTGTGGCATGCAGTGCAACACAGCTGATACCATGACCAGAGTTTGTAGAGATCATGATTGTTGCCTTTTTGCATCACAGAAGTTAGAGCATTAGTCCATTCATGAAATGGAAACACTGGCTTCCAACTCTGTCAACTGAGGAGATTCAAACCCATGTCATCTATCTATCAGCAGATCTTCCTACTCACTATGCTTTGCTTGGTTGATGTGGTTTCTGTTCCATTTTTTTTATTTTTTTTATTTTTTAAAAAGATGAGACAACGCTTAGCCATGAAGCTCAGGATCACACAACCAGAAGGATAAAATGCAAGACAGGCATAGCTTCTAATGCTTAGAGGCTATGATACTTCCTAGAAGAGGGTAAATTTGAATTCTGCTTCCTTAAATTCTGAGGTTGGTTTTTGGTTTTTTTTTGTTTTAAACCAGCCACTTGTCTAATGGAAAATGCATGCAGACTCATAGAAACGTAACCCTTCACACACTGTCCCTTTACCTGAGCTGCTTAATCAACAGATTTATGGGGAATTCCAGAGAAGCAATATGTCTGAGACACCCCTGGGAGCACAGGGCTCTGAAGTTCAGTTGCCAGAATTAGCAAGATTTGAGCATCATTGATGGCTGTAGCCCTGATTGGTCCTCCAGACCTGAGTGCTACATACCTGATCCATCTTTCTCCAACATCTCAAATAGTTGGCCTGAACCCTCCCCAAAGACCTCTGCTGAGCACATTCATTGTGGGTTTTGCTTTGAGTTCTTTTAAGTTTAGCCTACAGTTCAAGGTTAAAGATGCTGCAACCACTGAAAAAGAAACGTCATTTCTCAACTACTAGATCAAAACAGATATCAGAAGGGAAGTTCTGCGGTTTGAAAAAGAACAGATGTCACCCTAGATGCAAGCCTTGAATAGCAAAAATACATTGAACTCCTGCCCATGCTAGCATCAACCAAAGAGAAGTTATAGAAGAACAGGAAGCATGCATGGAAATTCAGGATAATATTGTCAAATGGTAGCATTTGCTATAACATCCCTTCCTTTCCAGGACAGCGTGCAACTCTATGGAGAAATATAAGTTATTTTGTGTACAGTGTAAAGCCGCAAGAAGCCTCAGGACAACTAACCTCTGAAAATCAAACCAATTTTTAGGTATCAAAGTCCGAAAATGTTGGTTTCATCCAATCAGATATTTGGCATTACTTGAATCTGGCAGAGAACAAATATGTATTTTTCCCACCACTTCAAGATTAGTTCTCTAAGAATTATATGCTCTTCATCTCCTCACTCCTGAAAGCACAGATAATAGCCATGGTACTGGAGCATTCATAAACAGGCTCCTGTGCCCATTTCAGTCTTTACTAAAATTAATATTTACTGGCAAAACTCCTTCATGGAGTTTTGGAGTCATGGATTCATGACTTCAAGTTCGGTGAGTTTATAAGCGAAGAGATCAAGAAATCCATGAATAAAATAAATCCCCTAAAATCCTGCCAAATATATTATGGGATTCCCTAAAGGCTTACTTGAGAAAAAGAGAATCATTTATTTTTCCTCACCAAGAGCCAAAACAACAGAAAGAGTAACACTGCAGATTCTAAAAACAGATGACAAAGAAGTAAAAAAAAAAAAAAAAAAAAAAACCACACTAGTTTGAAGTGAGCATTACCAATGATAGTTCCAGCATACCAACAAAATTGATATTTAAATTGATTCACTGAATTCATCTCAGTGCACGTTTCTTGACCAAACAAATAAATAAATAGCACCACAGAACGTTCAGGTAAGTCAAAGGTATAACAAGTAACTGCATATCCAGTCTCTAAGAAAAAGCTGGGATTAATAGCAAAAAAGGAGTAATAAATGAGTGCCAGATATAGAAAGAAATAGTTCTCAGTATCAGATATGTATAAATTTGGGTAGATTATTATCACCTTTTTAGCATATAATATATAACATTTTTAATTTGCTTCAGTAATAATTAATGAACTGACAATAAATTTGAATTTGCCTAAGGTTTTTAATGAAGTATGAATTTCTGTCAAATTTAATAATGGAATTAGTTTAGTATTCCATTTTGTTGGTTCTTTTTACTTCAAAGTAAAAAGTTTTATCAACTTATTGTTAATAGGCTCCTAATTATGTTTCGTGAAAGCCAGTTGAAATAGTGTTAAAAATAGTGCTTATTACTCATTTGCCCCAACTGAACAAAGACCCTCTTTACACCAAAACCTGCAAACAGAATTCAGTTTGACAGCACAGCTCAATATATTAGCTTAAACAAAAAAAGAAAACACTCTATACATGTACATTTTATTTAGATTAATGCATGCAAAGATACAAAATTCTTAAAAGATTTATAGGCAGGAATATTAGAAAAGATAAATAAGCACGAAGTATATTTTTGAATATGAACAGTTTCAAAGCTTTCATGGGTTTTTAAGTTTAATTCCTTCTTAGCAGCAATCCCAACCCTGGCTAACTGAATATGCATTGTCCTTTTACTATGATAAGCCCAAGTGAGAACGCTTCCCTGAAAAGCCCCAGCCTCATATCTCACATGCAGCAGACTGACATCTGCTCACAGATGTCACCACTGGAGGTTGTTTTCTTACCTCTGGTACTAAAGCTTGGCTCCTGGATAATGCACAGTGGGTAATGGGGAAGGATGAGAACTTTTGGTCCGAGAGTACACCAAGCGGAATTGCATAGGGTCTCAGTTTATTTCCCAACTGGAATTAACTTTTCACTTTTTCTCTCTGCCTGACTCTGACCTCGTGCTAGTAAGGGACTCTTCACAGCCTAATAGAGCATGTTTTACATCCACTGACATCAAATGAATAAAGCTTATCAGCTTTTTTCCTCTTTTCTATACCCCAGCTGTATGAGCAGTTGATTCCAAAGGAGTTCTAGGAGTTTTCTGCCCTCTAATAAAGCCTGACCTTGATCACATCAGTGGGGTATGATCACAACTATCACTGTCTCCCCTGCCATTGTAAATGAATAGTAGCACTACTAGTCACTAGTACTAGTCACAGTGACAATGTTCAAACAAGCCACAGCATCACAGCGACAGGACACAGAGAGGTAGCCTGACACATTCCATAAATCAACCTGATCCCAAAGCTTGTCCACCTTCCACTTGCTATGTTGCTTCCAGAAATAAGTTTGAAATTAGCTTTACAATTTTAATCGACCAAAATCCAGAAGTTATACATTGATTGCCTGAAGGAAGGCTCCTTATAAGAGCCAAGCATGATGACCAAGGAATCCAAATGTGGGCTCACTCACAAGCCACAGTTAACTTGCCTGCCATAGCATCAAAGTTCAGAAGAACAATAAACAGCTCAGATCTCCCACTGAACAAATGCCAGCACTTGGCTTTCTCAAAGTCTAAAATAGAGGAGTCTCATTTCAGTATTGGAAAGTCCAATCAAGGTACCTACTATACAACATCACAATATTGTTGCAGTCATCAAAACAAAAAAGTATCGCAAAACACTGATGGCAAAACTCTCAGGTTTTTCCCACATCTTCCTTGCCAAAGATTTCTAAGTAAATGAACAAAAGCAACATAAAGAAATATTCCTCTGAAGGAAAGCACTCTACTCCAGTGAGCAGGAGACACAGATGAAGGCAAGGACTACACCACAACACAGTGACCCACAACATGTTCTGCGAACAGCAAGAGCTTGGCATTGCCAGTCTGCTTCATTGAAAATGCTTTCTTCCAGAACAGAGTCACTTGTATCCTTATAAGAGTTCAAATAGAAAAGCTGTAGTATTATTATTATTTCTCTAAAAAAAATAAAAGTACACTACAACTTTCAGGAGACTGATTTATGCATTTGCCAATACAGAATCAAGAAGAAAGTATGATCCTTGCAGAAACAGATACAATGCTTGATGCTATTCAACGCCTGTGTGAGACTTGCACATCAAAATTTTCCTGCTTCGTTTCTTCTGTGGTGCAGATTTTATTTTCTCATATGTTTAACAGGCAGTTTAGGTGATTTTTGCAAAGGTATTTAATCTATTCATTGATGATGGAGGAAGGCAGCAAATGGCAAGTGAAACTTGCCATTTGTGAAATATACAGACAATGAGCTGGTCTCCTCAATGTCGAGATGTTAGACAGGGAAAAGATGCAGGCAATACTAAGGGGAATAAACAACATATTTTGTAGTCTATTCCAGCATCTACAGCAGAGACCTCCTTCTGTGGCTTGAACGTAGCCTTTCACCTTGTCTTTCACCCAGTCCTCTCGGAGACACTATTCAGCTGAAACTTCTCATGCACTTTACTTATCAGATTTTAAGCCATTATAACTCCCATCAAGATAGGGAATGAAAAAGTCAGCATGGGAATCAAGGCATTATTACTCAGGGTGACTCATTTAAGACAACATGGTTATGTTAAGTGACTATTTTAAGATACTATGATTCAATTTGATTTGAATCGCTTCTTGTTGAACTTGTAACCTTTCACTCCACCCTCTGTCTCTTGGGCCTACTTCTTCTGAAGTCACTTGGATTTCTGCCATAGCACATACAGCCTGCAAGCAACGGTGTAGAAAGCAATACAGAAAGGTTATGTGATGGAAAAAATTGGCACTCTTTTCAAGGAGAAATAGAATAATTACCAATTTTGCATTTGAGTTTCTAGTACCCTGTTTCTCCATCTTCTCAGATCTTGGATCACACACAAAAAAGCAAAGATAAGCTTGATTCAAATAGTATTGTTTATAGAACCATAACTTTTACTGGAATTAGTGTCTCAGGTCCAGAATATTAGATATGTCAGACTCAGGAATGAAGTTCACTGGCACACATGAAAACCAGTCAATCTTTTATCCACACTAGGTTAATTGTCTCTTAGCCTGTGTCACGTTAGTAATCATTTCCTTTCAAATACTCTCATAAATTTTACTTTAACTTAACAGGAATCAGGGGCAGGAACACCACAGGATATCAGAATTGTATTGTGTGGATCCAACTTCTGCATCTAATAATAATTCATTTTAAGGCAGATCTCCCATTCTTAGCTTCCTAGTAATATTTGCCATTATTATTCAAGGAAGGCAGGGAAGGAAATGGAAAGACAACTGCATAAAGTTAAATCCTTACTCATATCTGTAGTCGTTTGATGATCTTTCTCACCTTTGATTTCCAATAGTATCAGCTTAAGTAATAACTTGGAATTAAGAAGCACATAGATGTGACAAATGTTATTACAGGAGCTATATTCAGAGGAGAATAAATACCATACATAAAACAATACGTATGGACAAAGGAAATGAGAATTTCCCAGCCTTCTCACCAGTTTATACGTAAAAATTTGGTGAGAGATGTGAACATACTCCATACGCAGGACTACTTAACCATTATAAGTTTAATAAGGGGTAGAAAGGAATGCATGGTGCAAAGGTGTACCCTGCAGTTTCCTCAGTGAAATTATATTGATGTAAAAGGAAAATGAACATTTCTTCAGACACCTGCTGACCCTCTCCTCAGAGAGGGAGGTCTGGCTTGAAATAAAAAGAAATTGTTATGTAAAGTGGCTTTTTTTTTTTTTTTTTTTTAAAAAAAAGTGGACAAGAAGTGACTCCGGTTTTCCTGTTTCACTAGCCACACCTCACTTACTTGGCAAATACAAATAATATTATTTTTAGAAAGACTGAAGGAAATTCAAGACAAGTAATTATGCAGCCTGATAAGTTTTAACAACAGCATACAAATCAAACAGCTAAACAGCACTAGGTCATACACAGAGTGCAAACAGAGTAGTGAAGACCTTTGTCTTCAGTGCAACCAGCAACATGAATGACTTATATCACGAGTATCTACAGCCAGAAGGGATGTCACAGAAGAAAATGTTATGGAAGAGTGTGCGCTATGGAACGTTCATAACTTCATTTTGTCTAGCGTAGTTGCAGATCCACTTGACACCAGTTACATTAAAGGCTTGAAATGATAGCTAGTTGGACCTCTACAAAGCTTCTAGGTATCATAAACTTATCCCTGTCTCAAAATATGCACAAAGTAGAAGTTTAATAGCCAATCATTCTCAGACGTCCCAACAGGATCATTTCCTTTTAGCTCTTCAGCAATTCCATTTAGCTATAATTTTATGTCTTCACATCCAAGAAGGATGGTCCTGATCATTTGTTCTGATTTCCCAGATAACATAAGCCCATCATACCAGCTCACCTGGGACCTGAACTGCATGTACTGAATTCCTCTCCAGGACAAATCTTCCAGGCAGACTCATAAGTCCCCCATTAAGTAATGCATCTTTGGATTGTGCATTCATGTTCTGCAACCTGCACTCCACTGAATTCATCTAATATTGTTACTGAACTGTCTTAGAAAACCACACCGATAGTTTACAGACCTTTATCCCAGCACCCCTGAATTGTCACAGCTGATTCAATCAGCACCTCCTGTTATACAAAAAGTGAAAACCTTGTGTCCCTAAACAGCACTTTGGTTTAGCAGGAGAAGGACTACATTTAAAAAACAAACAAACAAACAAACAAACAAACAAAAAACCACCACACTCAAAGCCATTGATAGGATATACTGGAGACTCTATCTGGACTCAGTGTGTGTTTTTCACCACCAAAATCAGTGACTAGAAGAATCCAAAGTTTTCATTTATACATATTTCTTCTTCCTGTTGACACACATAAAAATGCCACGTTTGGCTGCAGCTGCTAATACATACACACATGGAAAAAAAGTAAGGCCTGAGACTTCAATTTTTTTCAGCACAGTATCTAAAAATTTGATTTGCAGAATTAACACTAAGGATCAGGAAAAAACTTACCTCTGCCACTGGAGAAGAAACAGTACATTGTAACCACAGATGTTTTTACTGCTTAGCAAGTAATGGATAGAAAACAGTGATTTCAGGCACATTTTCCTTAACAAAATCCATTTTTTTCTGAATACTTCAGGCTATCTCCTTCACCTGCTTAGACCTAAAGCTACCAGAATAATATTTTTCAGACCTAATACTAATGGAACTGGTTGGTGTAATGAGTAGGGCCAGGGCTGAGGAACACCTGTACTTCTTAGAACTCCTGGACCAAGTTAGTCTACGGGACTGCCTAGGATAGTTGATGTACCAGAAAAGCTACAAAGCTAATTCATCCTTTCTGAGAACTGCTGTTTTCAAGGTCATAACTGTTCTTTGCTGGATTTGTTTTATTTTTTATCAAAAAGGAACAACATTTTTATGTTATAATTTTGTCTGCCAGAAGACAACATAGGGCCTGATCCTGGGAAGTAGTGATTAATCTTTGCCATGGGAGGGACTGAAAGGAATAATTCACTCTATTTGGCATAGTAGTACTTGAAGTTTTGGTTTTGACCTCCCAGGTATTTTACCAGGCAGATAGTCCATTTTGAAGATTGAGATGCATAAACCTTCCTAGCACCACTGAGCAGTGATACTCATTCGGCCACGTATCCTGCCGCCAAAGTCCCGTCAGGCATTCATTCTAGTAAACAAGAGGTATCCATTACTTCATAGACAATCTGGCTCAGATGCTAATTAGAGAAATTTCAGAATACTAACTGGAATCTAAGACAGATTTTTTTCTCCTTTCTTAGCTTCTTGCCCATCAGAAGTGGATATTTCTTCCACTATATTCAGAGTTTTCTAATCACTAATCCGTACATTTGAAAAAGATTTTCTGGTGGTTTTGTATTTCTTGAAATGGCCACCTTAACTAAAAAAACATGATAAGAATTCTGATTGCTTAAAAATCATTTTCCTTGTGTAATTATTTTCTACCTTTCTCCTTGTCAATTTATTTAACGTTGATAACAGGTTATATTTTCACATAGCATGGAACAGCAATCACAGCAAAACATTACTGTTTGTCTTCCTAATTCACCTTGAACTACTATCTCCCATCAACCAGAAGGAAAACTGGAACTTCCCTCCATACCTATGTTAATCTTTACAACAACTCCTCTTCAACTAACTTAAGAAACTTCAGTCTCCCAATTTCTGCCTCTTTATCAGGGATTATAGTGATAGAACCAGGGGAGTCTCTTCCAACCTAAACCATTATATGATTTCACAGAACATTTATACTTCTTTGCCTTCAGGAGAATGACATAGTCAGTTTACAGAGCCCAGCAGTTAACTCACCTTGAGCACTACCAACCAAGGAAAGCTTGTTAATACCCATGTTTTCAGAGATGTAGTTAACTAGATATTAAATTCCCTAAGCACACGTAGTTACAGAGATATTAAGTTCTCTAAATCAACAGAAAACAGACAGAGGCACATATTATAGGACCCTGTTGTAGAAAGACTTACAGGCGTATTCCACAAAGACCCAGGAAGTAGATGGAGAGAAAGATAAGATCAGTGAGGGCAGCCAGCTGTCAGAGATGAAGGTAGAAAACTATAATCGGCTATTTGAGGTTTCATCAGGTGATGCCACCAAATTTAAAGGGCTGGCACTAGAAAATCCATGCTCAAGAACTGTTTCTGTAAAACAATATTTTTACAGTAACAAGTTAGTATGAACTAAAAGCAGTACAGACGCTGTTGTGAGAGGAATGCAGAACTGTGTCTGCATGTTGTTACACACAGCGTAAATGTTAGTGATAATTCACAGGAAGTACAAAGGCAGAAAGGAGACACAGCAGCAGGTTCCATAGGTTGCTTTGGTTATGAGTACTCCTTTAAGATCTTATTGGTTTCCATCGGTTTTGTTATGCTTATGCTTAAGATACTTTCAAATGTAGGGCAAGCATTTCATATCCCTCCCCATTTTAGCTATTAATGAGAAGAAGGAGGGATTTTTCCCATCTGTTCTGATCATCAGAAATGACTGGAGCTATGGTTGGTGGGCAGTTACAAAGGGCTTTACAGCACCCTGGAGTGCAGCTGCACCACTAGAAGGACTTCTAGTGTTCCTCCTAAGCGTAATTCACGCTGGCCCTCACTGATCTCTGTTCTACTCATGGGTGGCAAAAACAAACTCCCTAGTAAACACCTTTACCAGCAGAGCCAGCCATGATGAGTCCTGCAGAGGTGCTACAATCAGAAAATTCTTTATGCTGCCTTCTGTTACCACTACAACATCTTCCAAATCAATACTGGTAAAACAGCCGTGCTGAACTGCTGGGTTCATGAGAGTTTTTGTAAAAGAGAGGAGTGTTTTCGGAAGAAGGCCTAGGATGCTGATTCTCACAATTCTTTTGCCTTTGTTTGTGAATGCAAGGACAGTAGTTATCTGCAATTACAAGAACGTAGAAGAAAAAAATACTTCTGGCCCAGAGCTGTTCCCACTCAAGCTCTGCCACTGAACATGCTCTAGGTATCTGGCTAAGGCAATCTAATGCAGCAAAAATGGCTATTGGCTTTATGTTCTAATTTAAATTTCTCACTTATCTTCTCTATGCAGTCATTAAAGCACCTTTTTCATTTTTAAATCAGGTAAAAAATCATCTTCACTCCAGTGTAAAGGATGAAACAACAAAAATATCAGCATCTGCCTAAGTAATTTTTAACGAATTGAATCCTTTGTCCAACAATAAATGAACTTGTCCCTTTGGCATAGTAATACAATCTAATGTTTTATATTTGGATTCATTTCAAAAGCTGTCTCTGCATTTGAGTGCTTAACCTTTTATGTGCAATTCTCCTTTTTTAAAATAGATTTTAAACATTGCATTAATTTCTTTCTTAATTTCCGCCTGGGGAAAGATTTCTTACTGTAAAAGACCTGGAGCTAAACTGAGAAATCTTTGCCAATCCATAGTTTCATTTGCTTTTATCTTGCAGGAATGTAAACGGTGTATTTCTTGTCATGGTTTGATGGACACAGTCTCTGAGATGCTCAATCTACTGGTTCTACTCTCACACACATATTTTTTATCAGCTGGGCCGTGCCACACTTTCACTGTGTTAGGACTTCAGGAAAGTGTAAAAACAATTTTGTTGTCGTAACATTCTTCTAAAGAATACTTAGCATGTATCCTTAACTTATACAGGTTTTAAATCTAGGAAGCTTGGGCTCCTTTTTTCATTATACATAACAATTAAATGATAAATACTTATGAATGTATATTTCATGCATTAAATTAAACCAGTCATAAATGCCTTTACAAAACTACAACATAATTTAAGCCCATCCACTCTTGTGAACCTTCTTAATTTGTCACATCACAGTCATTGACAAATGCCTTTGTCTCCTTGTCTCCTTTTCATGATATGCAGCTATTTCTGGTTTTGTTCACCCAGTGCCAGACTCTGATCTCAGTAACTTTGGTGCAATTCCAGCGTAACTCCAGAGTGGCCCCCAGTGCCTGGATGAAAGTCTGATACTCTGGTTTGATCCAGATAAAACAGTAGTAACGCTTGCTGGCAGAAGGAAACATTTTTGGGGATTTGAGAAGGACCATGACCAGACTTCAGACTGAGGACAAACACGCATATCCATCTGCTGTCAAGACAATGTGTCGTCTCAGGGCCTGTTGGGTTTGGCTGCAGTGGGCCTGCTGTCTGTCCCTGGCCTGGGCTTGTGGGCTCTGTTCTCAGGATCCTGCACTCCGGCTTCCATTCCTGCTGCTGTCTCCTGGAGAGAGACAGCTGCCAGCCCCAGTACTCTGTGCAAGGACTCTCTAGACCAGCTTCTTCCTCTTTGGCACTGGCCTTGCCATGCCCTTGGGCAATCGGCCCTTTCGGACAGGGCTCTGCTGTGGGCTCCAAGAGGCGGGCTGTGCTCTGCAGAGGACAGGGACTTTTCCAGGATGTTGCAAAACATCATGGCATAGGCACACATCTTCCTCTTTGAGCTATTTAATTATTTCAGTTGCATCCATGATGAATACGTGTGTATTCATAGATTTATTATGATGAATTATAGCATGATGAACATGAAACCTGTACATTAACATCAAACTGTATCTTTGTGAGCCATCTGACTCACTGATGGCAGCTTCCCGTCAGTGGCTATTGAGGCCAAAAGATATAAAACCAGTTGCACTCTGACAATGCATCTTGCTCTTTATGGAAGGAACTACTGCTGGAGAAGACTGTCTCATGTACGTTTCTATGAAAAACTGGAATTTTTCATGAAAGCCAGTGGACTGCCTGCATCAGAGCTGATGTTTATTGAAAAAATAATTAAAATCTATTATGTTCAGTCCTGTCTTTTCAACCCCATACAGTTCTTCTATAGCAAACCTCTATTTACGGCACCTAAAAGACCAGTAATGTTTTTCCTATTCAACACCTCCACAAGCAGATTTGTCATGTTTATTACGGCCTTTCCTCCTCTGATGTTTTCCCTGCTATATTGTTTGTGTTCCACAGAAGACTTTTAAAACTTTTCACTTACCTGCTGAGACTTACTCCTACTCAAACACCGGATCAGTCTAACAAAGTAGCATGCTATTTTGACTCAGCCTGCAGCACTTGCTTGCTGCTGGGCTGTTACACTACGAGCCTGACTGGGGTCAGTTGGTGGCAGTCCATTTCAACTTGAAGTGCAAGTCACTGCTAATACTGGCTTTTAGCATCTGCTTTGATTTCCCTGTGTCCAGTAACAACATGAACTTCACTTTTGTTCTCCACGTACTGGATAGCTTGGATGCTGGTTATGTCTTCCACAGGAACTGAAGTCCTCACAGCCTAAAATAAGATGACTTGCCGTTATGATGCTATGATAGCCGCTTAGCTTTGCAATTTACCCCACTTATTTGAGCTGCAATACCTTGTATCTACTCACTTTCATGACAAATACTGCTTACAGGAATGGCAAAAGCAAGACACGGGCTGCTATTTATTCCTTACAAGTGAGATACTGTTTAACTGATTTTACTTCTGTAGGAGATACATGTGAAGACTTCTGTTATACTTGTCCTTGAATTGTGCTTTCACAGTACTTGAGAAAAGAGATGGGTACTTTAAAAATGCCTCTACTAGTCACAAATCCACAGAGTAAATGACACACAGATGGGCACACAGAGCAGCACACCCACCTTGCCCTGCATGGCTCCCCAGTGTCTTCTCCCACAGCTTGGACAGACGGAGCCAGCTTGTCTCCACAGGCATAAATACCCCCTCAGACACCCATAAGAGTCTGACAAGGGCTGATTCAAGCATGTAGGGGGAAGACAGATAGCATACCCACACAGCTAATCTGGCAGCCCAACTCCTGATCTGCACTGTTCTTCTGATTATTGCCTGCCAGGATCAAATGCTCACTGCATCCATTACAACCTCCTCTTTTTTATGTCCCAGTTCAGGAAATCATCTCTAATTATACAAACATTAATGTATGTAGACAGGTATCATTAAAGCTGCCTAAGTAGGGCTGGAGGTGGTTATGGTTGTACCCAAGCAGTTGTGTGGAGGTGTTATGATGATGTGCAATAGCTGGGTACATAAATTCAGCCTGAAGGTGGGGAGAGCAAGGTATCATAAGAATTGAAACTAGTCTTTCATTCTAGCAAATAAAGAAGTCCAACTTCACTCAAAAAGAAAGTAAAATGAAATTTAAAAAATCTGCAGCATAGCAAAAGAGGAACCATCTGTGTGAAGCAGAAAGTAAGATTTTGTGCAACATGAATCATTGCTTGTGTAAGCAAATACTACTTATTTAAGGCTTATAGAGTCTCAAGATAAACATCTGAAAAGCTTCAGAGGCCTATATTTATCTCAATTTATTTCAGCTACCCCAAAGTCCAATGCTCAGCCTCAGCACGTAGCTGGGCTGCACAGCGAGGCAGAAACCTCCTGGAGAAGTCCTGAACTAGAGCGAGGATTTCTACCTGTGGACACTGTATTTGTGATTGGAACAAGTTTCCAGTTATCTTACACGCTCCTGATACCTGAACACATTCAGAATGTCTTCCGCAATGTGCAGTTTATTACTGGGCATTTTATTCCCATAAAAGTCAAGAAAACTCAATTCCTTTCCAGTGTAACACCCATATCAATTTCAACCTAGCTCTACATTCCCAGGGAATCAGGGAGAACTCTTCTCCCCTTTGTTTTCTGCCCTAAATCAGATAAATATTAGCATGAGAGAAGGCAGATTATTGCTAAATAGTCCACTGCTTTGCCACTGAACTGAGTAATGAGGGTAGCCCTGCCTGAAGGCTGACTTTGTACACTTTAATCAAGAATAGAAGTCAATGGTGAAAAATTGAAGTTCCTATTTTTCCAGAGCATGTAATTTATCTTATAATTTAATCAAGACTAACACATTGCTTTATCTTAGCGTATCATTTGTCATAAAAAGGCCAAATTTCCCCTAGGATTAGGACAGACTGAAGACTGTCAGAGTCTCAGGAGATTTTCAAAACCATGTAACACTTTTGAAAACACCACCAAATATGTTCAGGCTTCTAGATGTCCTTTCAAAATCAGGCCCAAACCATTAATGCCTAAAAACAAGGTCAGGGATGGTTACTCACACTGTACCAAATCAGCAAAGAAGCAAATGTAAAATGAATGAATGAAAGGAAGGAAAAGAAAAGTAGGGCTGAAGCCAAAATAGTAACCAACAAGTGTGCATAAAGGAGAAAGGAAATTAAATTTATCCCTTTGTCAGACAAAATCACAAACTTGCTGTCACTCCCTGTGATTACATCTTTCAATCTAGCCCCTCCTGTCTGCTTCCAGACAGAGAACCAGAGGTCCTGTGCTGTCTTCTCACACTGCTCTCAGGGGCAAAGGGACAAGAAAACTGCTGTGTTTGGCTATCCTGGGCTCTTATGTAGGTGTCTGCAAGGATGGGCCACATCTTCAACATCATTATTTAGTGTACATTTTTGGAGCCACTCCAGTCGGGAAAGCCAGGGCCACAATTACAGCTTAGCTCTCATTGTAGATATGTTGCAGCTAATTGGAAGATGTTATGCAGACTTCAAGGAGATAACTGAAAATGCTAGGAGGTGGCACAGTGCCCGCTAATGCTTGAGGGGCTTGGTCTTTTCCTCCAGGGCCCATCTTACTGCAGTGGCAATGAATTGTATCATGATGTGCTGTGGGTAAAAGCAAGGTATCAGCAATCACAGCTGTCACTCTGAAATCCAAATTGCCCCTCTGAAGTACCTTGGGAACTCCCATTACAGTCTCACAGCTGGCAAGAGCAGTCCTTCAGCAAATCATGTAACATATGTCATCTGCTTATGCTCCTATTCTCTGTGGGCATGTAAGACTACAAATGAAGCATGAAAGCACAATGGAATCCATTGGGAAAACAGCAGAACTGGAAGGGAGATTGCATTTCTATATTTTAATTCTTATTTCCAAATCAGGAGTAAACTTACTCTGGGATCCCCTGCAAAGGCTGCATGAAGCAGAAGTCAGGAAAGTCTGCAAAAGCAATTTGGCCATATTGGCACAAAGAAGAAACAGTGGGCAAAAGGCTATGACAATATTGTTTGCACATCATTGAGATGGCTTTTGTCAAAGAGTTTTGCCTAGCACAGCCACGCTTCCGAGGTGGATGGTGACAAGGGTTCAGCTCCAGAGTATGTCTGTGTGAAAATTAAAACCAAAGGTTTATGTTTGGCTGCTTTGCTGGTATTTTACATAGACAATTCTCTATGTCAAGCAGATGCTTATTTGGATTCTGCCACCCATATCTTTTGTGTCACCTAGACATTTCTTCCAGATAGAGAGGACTGTGGTTTGGAGTACCAAGTTTCCTAGATATTACCTTTAATCTGCACAAACCACTGCAGTTATCACAAAGTGTTGTACATCCGGGATATCTTGAACCTACAGCACTTGCACTGTTGGTCTGAAAAAGAGCTGAAAATCAGCTCCATCTCTGTATTCTTCCCACACCCACTGGAACACATTACATTCACATTTCACACAGAAGACATGACTCAGAACCCCTTCTCCTGACATGTCATTACACCACACTTCCAGGAATTTGTTTATATTTGTAATTCTTGAGTTATCAAGCATTAAAAAGAATTGTATTGAGTTGCATATGGAACACAGGAAATACTGAAATTTAATGAAGAAAAGCTTTATTACTTTTTCTCTCTCACTCTTTTCAGGTCTACTTACCAGCACTTAGAAAAACAATGAGCCAATATTTCTTTGATATATGCTTTATAATTAAGCAGAATCATACTTCAAAAATCATGGTATTTCTATAATAGGTCAAGTTACCAGCTCAGCTGAGTTGTATGTTTGCATGTAATGTATGGCTACCCTAACCTCAGTCTGTTTGAATTACCTCAGTTATCTAAACTGTCACGTCTCTTTCATTAACAGACACAAAAAACACTGTAAGTGAACATATGTTATCAAAGACATCCAAATGCCTTTCTACCTCTGTCACTCTAAATATTTTATACCCAGCCACAGGCCTTGTAAACCATGAGAACAACCAAATTCTTGTTTCAAAAAGATTAGCATTCAAAAATTTTTAAAAATATGTAAAGCAAATTTTAAATTATTTGTGAAAATAGAAAATTTTTGTCAAGATAGTTTTTAAAACTTTAACCAGAGAAATACTAGTACACATAAAAAGATATTTTGATTAGTTAGCAATCTCTCTCATTCAGCATGAGGGCTTGGATGAGGTTTAAGCATCTGCTAGTGGTTGGACTTTGGTGAATACTGAGGGTGTTGAGGCATGGGAGCAAGCTGTATGGGGAAACTGTGGATGCCCCATCCCTGGAAATGTCCAAGGCCATGTTGGATGGGACTATGAGCAACCTAGCCAAGTGGGAGGTGTCTCTGTCCATGGCAGGAGGTTGGAACTATACGATCTTTAACATCCAGTTGGTGGATGAAAAACTTAACATGAGCCAGCAGTGTGCTCTTGCAGATCAGAAAGCAAATGGTATCCTGGGCTTCATCAGAAGAGGGGTGGCCAGCAGGGAGAGAGAAGTGATCCTCTCTACTCGGCCCTCATGAGGCCCCATCTGGAGTACTGCATCGAGGTCTGGGGCCCCCAGTACAAGAAAGACAGGAGAGGGTCCGGAGGAAGGCCACAAAGATGATTAGAGGGCTGGCACACCTCCCCTATGAAGACAGGCTGAGGGAGATGGGCTTGTTCAGCCTGGAGAAGAGAAGGCTGTGGGGTGACCTCATTGCAACCTTCCAGTACCTAAAGGGAGCCTACAAACAGGAGGAGAGTCAACTCTTTACAAGGGTAGATAATGGCAGGACAAGGGGAAATGGTTTTAAATTGAAGGAAGGAAGATTTAGGCTGCACATCAGGGGGAAGTTATTTACCAAGAGAGTGGTGAGGTGCTGGAACAGGCTGCCCAGAGAGGTTGTGGATGCCCCGTCCCTGGAGGTGTTCAAGGCCAGGTTGGATGGGGCCCTCTGCAGCCTGGTCTAGTATTAGATGTAGAGGTTGGCGGCCCTGCCTGCAGCAGCGGGGTTGGAGCTTGATGATCCTGGAGGTCCTTTCCAACCCAAGCCATTCTATGATCCCTTCCAGCTCACGCCATTTTATGATTCTGTGAGGATTATGAATGCCCGTAAACCGTTGACACTGTGACTTGTGCAATACCGTGGTGCACAGCTGAGAAGTCCTCTCAGCTCTGCAGAGCTAACTGCAGGAACCATATAGGGCTTTACTGGAGACTTGGAACTGGAGATCACCCTGCAATAATTTTTTCCTAAAATAGAAACTAGCCTATGTGACCTGAAAGAAAGCCCTTTAACCAGTGTTTTTAAGAGGCCAAGCAGGAAAAAAAAAAAACCACCACATTAGAAAAGGAGAGTCAGCAGCATTTAAATCTTGAGTATCAGAGAGGCACAGAGTATGAATAGAAAACACTCTGCAGTGGGGAATGAATGTACAAATGTTTTTCCCCATGCACAGCCTTCCTGAGGCAGGCAATGCTGATAAAGTAGAGGCAGGGTAATCTTTAAGGTTTGAGCTTGCCAGAGGTCCCAGCCTTTCCCTCAGCTAGCGCTGCTCAGCAGCAACAAAGACCTGCTGCTTTCCAGGCTGTTTCTCCACAACCCCTTTGTAGGCCAAGGGGGCCAAGCTGTTCTTTGTGCCACCAAGCTGTGAATAAAAGCCTCGATCTTGAGTTTCATTGGATCCTCTACTTCCAACTCACAATTTCACCTCAAAAACTGTGGAAGCAAGTAAGACAGCAAAGGGGTTTTTCCCCCATGACACTGTGCTGTTGGTTAAGTGTATGATGAGCTTTTTTCACATCTCACTGAAGCCAGTTTATGGGCTTTACAGCAGGCAAAGTCAGAAGCTATTAGAGAAGGTATTAGGAGAGTCACTAACCATGACATTGCCAAAAATTTCAAGTGAATGCATTGAATCACGGGTCTTGCTGTTATGAAGGCTTCTCAAGAAAAAAGAACTAATAATGGCATGTATCTCCAGATACGAGAACACAATGAAATTCTGCTTAAACAAAACACTCTTCAGACTTGAAGTCTTGCATTCAGTGGACTTCTTAAGAGCTCACCTAAACAAATGGTCCGTAGAAGAACATGTGCCATTTTTTATACTTTTTTCTCAGTCAGACTCTTCAGCATGTTGCCTGAGCTGGCTAACATGGGGGGCACATTTTGCTAATTTTCTAGGGACAAATTTGATAGGTCTGGTGCTATTTGGACTTCCAGGCCACAACCATTAGTAAGGGCTTTGCTGCACAGAGCTGTACTGCTAACTTGGACCCATGGAAAACTGTTATGAAATGGAGCATCACCTGTATTGCATCTCCAGAAGTTCTGCATAAACAGGAACAATTTCTCTCTTTGTTTTCTTCCAATACATTGATGACTTTTCTGTGCGTGTGTAACCAGATCTGTGTGAAATGATGGGTAGTAGCAGCCCGGAGAAATGGGGGGAAAAACAGCTTTTATTCTCTTGTATAAAATGTCAAAACATGGATCAGACTGGCTGAACATCCAGAAATTCTTTCCATCCCATCCTTGGATTTGCCAGCCGTTCTAGGATGACTTTTTTAAAAAATGAAGACAACTTACGAAATTGTCTAGCTTGAGTAAAGACAGATATTGTTTCCAATAGGAGGGGTGAGTTTATTTTGGAGTTTTAAATTATCTGTTTTTAATGTCTTATATTCAGGGATTGCTTTTCATTCCAAAATAGTCAAAGATGCTTTATATCATATAAAAAGGTCCCTAAAAAGTATCTTCTTTGTTTGTTTGAATGAGACATTATCTTATTCTTAGCATTTAATATAATCCTTTCAGTGTTCAATAGATCTTGTCCAAGTTGCTGATCATGTAAAATTCCAAAATATTTAAAAAGAAGCCAGAAACAGTGCAAGAATTAATAAACAAAATATGACCGCCCAGCTTTATGGCAAAGCAAAGTATCCATTTGGGTACTTCTTTTTCTTACGTAGGCAAAAGGAGGGGAAAAAATATAAGTTGATAATCCTTACCAAGGACAACTGGTGGAATTGCAACCTTCATCAAATGGTTCTTCAGTGACAAAACTGAGAGGGGGAAAAATAAGTGATGCAGAATTTTTAAAGATTTATCAAAGCAACCCTCTTCAAGATTTCTTTCACTGCTGTTGTAATCATTAAAAAACTGGTAATTCTGATTACTTACTTGATGTTGTGTGTAGCAGATACAGAAAGTTATGACAAAATTCTGTCAGGAGTTTTCTCTGGTCTTTTTGTATCTGCATTCAGCAAAACTTCAGGAATAAACATAAGAGCTTTTGGAGAGTCCGTGCTGTGTATGCCTAGCACATGTGAAGCTTTAACGATTAGAAACATGGCCAATGAGAATAAAAACTGCTGTACATATATATATGCTGCACATACATGCTATGCTGAATGCACAAAAAATATTTGCCATCTGGAGAAGTCATAGATGGAAAGTGTTTGTATGCTGAAATGGCCATAAAATAGGAAATCTGTCATTATTTTTCCTACCTTTGGCAGCAGAGTTTGTCAGTCTGTCTTTTGTTGAGAATGTTTTAGTTTTGAGAAGACACCCTAACTTTGAGGCCCTCAGCTTCATAAAGTTTTTGCCTTTCAGAGGCAGGCAGTGCACGTCTGAAAGCAGCCGTACTTTTGGGTACAAACAAAAGCCAGCTGTGACCAAGAGCAAAGTGCAGATCTCCTGAGCAGTCTACCAAATGCTCAGAATAATCCCCCTGGATAAACCAAGTCTGGCCTTTATCTTCAGCATACTGGCAAGCAGGAGGAAACTTCTCCCACTTCTTTGCCAGCCCAGCCAGGGACTTTGGGCAAGGACAGATGGCTCAGCTGGATTACTGCTGTAGGACAAGAGTATCTGGAGAATGAGCAATCCTCAAGAAGGGAGTGCAGGAGGGAACAGATGTCACAAATCAGGTACTTCTAGAGTCTCTAAAGCAGGAAAATGCCTAATACAAATTTAGGGTACTTGTTTTTGTTAGGTCACTCATGGCGGGTCTATAACAACCTTCTTCTGTAACAGGAAATGTAGCGGAAGTAGATGTAGATAATACGCAGTGTATCATATAGTGCATTATTTTGTGTTATTCACTGAATCCTCAGCTGCAGTCTGGGGCCTGAGGATATTAAGTCATCCATGTGGATTAAGCAGTAGCTGTTTTTATTCAGTTCCTCCCAAGGAAACAAACCAGGTGGCTTCTCCAACAAGACTATTTTCTGTCGGAAGACAGACTTACAAAGGAAAAGTTTACCTGAAATGACCTTAAACTAAAGATGTAACCCACTACCTCCTGCCCATCAGCTTTATAGCAGCAGATTTCTATATAAATAATCAAGATGAGATCCAGCTGTTGGCACCTATAGAGAATGATGCCAGGTCATTACAGGACACCATTTTGTGCATAGAGACTGTCTAACCTGAGTACCTGAAATAAGCTTACATTTCTAAGATTTTGTATTACCAACTTTTCCATAGGAAAGGTGATATTTCAACTAGCAATTTTCAATTGCAAATAAAATATAACAGCTGGAAAAATATACATACTGGAATTCACAAAATTCCCGTGAAAACAAGAGAGGAAGTCTTCTCCTAATTTGAAGTTGTATGTGGAAAAGACATTAGATATTGTCATAATCTGAATTGAAGCCCGATATCTTTACCCTGTGATTAATGTGGAAAAAACAGTGACTAACGGGTAAAAGTAATGTCTATACGAGCAGTCTTCAACTTTTTATTTCAGCTTCTCAGATTGTGGAACTTTAGGTACCAAAGTGGAGCACATATCTGGAAAATCCAGCCTAAAAATGCTACTGTTTAAAGAGAATATCATAGGGAAACATATTTAGTCTACTTTTTCTTTTTTTTTTTTCCCTACCTTTCTTCCTAGCAAAATTGCAAGATTAGTGAGATCATAAAGAAAGTGAGCATAGCTGGGATAAATCCTAGATAAAGATCCAGACTTTGAGATGACAAGTCTAATCCAAACCTCCTCAAGTCAATCTATGAGGCAGGTGATGGTCAAATGTTTCGCTCAGTGAAGAGCAGGAAGAAAGTCCACAGATTCATATACTGCTCTGACTCTACTTCCTAACAAATCTCAGAAGAAATGCAAGACATTTTGTTCTCATGTAAGGGAGTATGTGCTCTGTATGGCATGAGTATCACAAGTAAGAATTAGAGTCCAACCAGCAATCCATCAGTCAAAACCAATTTACTTCAACAGGTTTGGGGCACATATTTGGATCCTGTGGACTATGACAACTCTTGGTTAGCAACAGTGATGAAATTAAATGCCATGCTTCTCTGGGGTCTAGAAAAACACGAAAATATTGTGGCAACCAAACAGAAATAATCGTGCACAAAATACACTGAGATCTGGATTGCAAGGCTGCTTGCAAACCTTTTTTTTCTCTCACAGTAGAAACTGTAGGCATCTTGGAGAGGCTGAAATTACTGAGTCTGCAAATAATTGTGCCCTGGAACACTGAAGGCCAAACACTAATGGAGAAGAAGTGGAGAAAGCCAAAGGCACCATGCCTTTGCCACAACTGGTTTTAATTGCTCCAATTACAAAACAAGAAACAAGCCCAGGCCCTGCTGAGGCCAGTGGTAAATCACTGGGCTTGACCCACAGATCTACTTTTCTCACTATTTACTTCTCCCTGCTTTCCAGAAAATGGGCATTCCTTTTAGCAATATTCTAATTCCTCATCAACATGTTACTGTTACTTGTCATATCTAGAGAATACTTTAATCATGTATGGTTCAATTTACAACATCAAATATTGGCCTCAGTGTTACTTTCAGTTTTGTGTTTATTATCTTTCAGATGTCTCATTGCTTATACTTACAGCTTAGTTTCTTTTTCATGCTTTTCTTCGTGACATGACCCCCTGCTATTATCAGCTGTATCACAGTTTCCACTAGGCTAACAGGATGAGACAGACTGGGAACAAGACCAGTTCAGGTAAAATACAAACTGCCACTCATTAACAGAAGCAATGGAAAGTGGACACCGGAAGACAGTCTCCATCAAGCCTGTTAGAAAAGGAACAAGACTACGAATGCCACATGGTCAAGACCAGCTCTCAAAATTAGACTCATATTTATAAAAATCTGGCTATTGCTTCATACTCCCACTGCTAAAGCCAATGTCATATGCAGAAAGTGCCCAGATCTTGCAAAGAGCTGGAGTGAGAAGTTCTTGCAATAGCTTCTATCCTTTTGCCTTGCTCTGTCAGGTCACAGAACTCTGCATCCTGTTGTATATTTTTAAATAGGTAGTTGGTTATCAGTTGTAGTCAAAGGCTGTAAGGGAATGACAGATGAGATGTGTATTGTGCATGTCAAGAGAAGTGAACTACTTCAATAGAGAAGTGAACTTCTCCAATAAGCACTGAGCTTAAAACTCTGCTTGAACATCTAAGGAGGAGGCAAACCAAATTCACTGAGTGACCAGGCTCTGTCAGCAATGCTAAGAGTTCAAACAGAAATCTTTCCCCTCCTATCACATATTCTAATCTCTCATTTGCACCCATCCTCAGCACACATCATTTCCAATTAGATTTGGATACAAAAGGCTAATCTATCAGTTTTGGAAAGCAATGGGTCTCCTCTCACATGGTCCAAGTGGGTAGGTGTGAGACATTTGCTTTGCAGCAGCCTGACCAGCCAGGGAGGGCAGAGGACTCTGGGGGCAAGGAGCTAATGCAAACCAACTTTCTTCTACCCCACTCAAAGGGCTTGCTACAGGAAAATATGCTAGATATTTGTTTGATTTGGCTGCAAGTGCACAATAAGGAACTTTCTATGGACAGCTGATCCTGCCTCTGGGCAAGGGGATAATGCAGAGTATGCTTGTGGGCTCTTCCCATCCATTTTTTCTGATAAAAGGATTATGCAGACTGACAGTATTAAAAGCACTGACACACATCCCCCATTCCCAGAAACAGCTTGAGAAGCCTTTCACCACTTCATCTACTCCCCATCCCAACATGCTACAGCAGGTATTTACAGCAATGGGCTTGGGCTCTGTCTGAGGAGGACCTGAGCTGCCTGGACACTGCACTGGCTGCTCCCAGCAGTACAAGGAGAGGATCTTGTCTTCATGGGCTTTGCACGGTCAGCAGCATTGCACAGGAAAGGTCCAAAGCTGTGTTAACCTTCCTGACAACATTTCAGTTTTCTCAATACACATGATGGAGGAAGAGAGTAGCTCAGGAAGGAGGAAGAGGACGTGAACATGGAGGAAGACATCAGATCATCATTGTACAGCAGATGATGCTCACCCATGAATGGAGGGCTCTCCAACTCAATGGGCTTTTGCTGGGAAACGAAAGTTCTCCATGTGGTCTTTGTGACAGCAGGACTCTGACAGCAGAAACCATTTTGAGGGTAATTGCCAAAAATCAGACAACTGGAAAGAAACTTGGGAAGTGCCCACTGGGGAAAGAAATCCCCATGCCTTTCATGAAAAGTTAATAAATGTCAGAGAAAAAAACTGAAAATATAGGAATGGCTGTGACAACCAACTTTCTCTTAGAGTAGCAGTGCCAGATTATTCATGTGGTTTTCCTATTTGTGTGGGGTTTTTTTTTCTTATAAATAGATAATAAAGTGTTTATGAATGAAAGGTAGACTGGAAAAAAAATCAACTTGATACATAAAATTAAGTTTCGGTGCCAAAATGCTTGGACTTAGCTTACAAGGAGAAAAGTACTTTTCAAGCAGGTGTCCTACTGCAAAAAAAAAAAAAGAAAAAAAGAGAAAAAAAAGCCACTAAAGATTAAGGAGGAAATAAATAGGATTAATATATGAAGAGTAAACAGTGAGGAAGTTTGGGCCATAAGAGATTTATAAGGAATATAAACTTGCTCTTGCTTTGCCAGAGGCAAATGAGCCAAACTGTACTTTATGTTTAGCAATGTAAGTGGAAAGCAACAGAATAGTAAAGAAACTTCCCAAGAGTTTTTACTCATAGCCCTCCTGGGACTTTCCCCCTCAGAGACCTAGATGTCCAGATAAGCTGCTGAATCTGCAAATTTTTATGATGAATGGAGGAAGTTCTTGCAGACAGCTTCATCGGCACGTGCTTCCTTCCTTCAAGCATGAGACAATCAGAGCAGATGACTTGGTTCTGTGCAGAAGCCACTGAACC
Source organism: Numida meleagris (assembly GCF_002078875.1). Taxonomy (NCBI): domain Eukaryota; kingdom Metazoa; phylum Chordata; class Aves; order Galliformes; family Numididae; genus Numida; species Numida meleagris. Next base: position 78,591,627 of record NC_034411.1, on the reverse strand, counting down.
ACCAGTGTATAGGCCTTCAGTAAGCAGTCTTCAGAATCACAACATTAAAAACAGTGAATTAAAGCTTAAAATGCATTATCGAGTTTTTATGTGCATACAGCCACAAGCACACATACATACACAAACGTGCACTCTCCAAGCAGACCAGAAAAATTTGCTATTTCAAAACAAATTAACCACACAGCTACAGATAAATATTTGGATGTTGAAATGTCAAAATACTAACTATCACTGTGGAAAACACATTTTTTTTATTTTTACATTTGCTTCATATTTGAAAAAAAAAAGTTGAAGTACATTTAAAATAATTAGCTCTACTTCAGATAGAATAAACTATCTCAAACAAAACTTAAACAAAATTAGCAGTTAATTATCATTAAATCCTCTGTTTCAGTACTATTTTTGCCCCATCTCTAAACCCCCCTTTTCATTTACAAGTGTGTTCATCCAAACCAGTTCCTTTCCCCATCCACTTTTCCAAGTTTTGTCCAGAACCCAAAAAGGCTTTCCTGGCTGAGCTCTAGGCTTACTCATCTCTACCACCCCCACCGCTGGCAAAGGCCAGCCATAACCAGAGGGACTCAGGGCCGTCTAAGCCCCTGGGCTCTGCAGCACGGTAGGCCACCTCTGCTTCCCTTGGTCACTGTCTTTCCATGCACATTAGGGGACATTCCCGTTCCTTTGAAGGCCCTAGCTGGGTGCCACAGGGGAGCTTAGGTGTTCAGATTGCTCTGGTCACTGTATCTGAAAGCAGGTGGAGCTCCTCCATGGGCAAACCAAGAGCAGAAAAATGAGGGCAGCTGCTGGAGTGCAGTGTGGGCCAGGCACAAAGGAGTGGAATTTTGAGGGAGAAAAAGGAACTACTTCAGAAATTGAGTGACTGCTGAGAAGAGCATGGAAAATGAGCAGCCAGATGGAGACCTGTCCCTGGGACTATGCCTGACACAATCTAAGACATGGTTGCTGAACTGTAAAAAAGATAAAGCTACAGGACATCCCATGTATCTGCAGGAACATAGAACAAAGAGGAGATGTGATGCAACCTTTGATTCTCTCTCAGTCTCTGACCTTCTCCTTAGAACCCATCCTAGTTTCCCTTCACTACAGGTTTTGGAATTTCAAAGACATCAAAAATTTCTGAGATTTTCATTACAAGAAAAGAGCCCAGGCAGGCTTACTAAAATCCCTAGCCACCTTAGGTCTCATCACCAGCAGTATACAAAATCCTATATCCCATACTCCCACCAAGTAACAACCAGTTTCTTCCTACAGCTCCATTGAAATTCAGCTCTCTTTTGTAAGCAAAAGGTTGACATAACCCAGCTCTATTGTAAGTAAGGTTTCATAATTCATTTTCCCCAGCGCACGTCTAGCATGTTAGTTGTGCAACACAGCTACTGAACAGATCAAGGCCAGCCACGAGGTCTCCCTTCGCCTGAACACGCTTACTCAGGGCACCGCTTGCCAGTGTCCTGCAGTGGCTGTTGACACCAAGGATGGACATCGTCCACACAGCATGTGGGTCTCAGGAGAAAAAAACCGATCAAGCTATACTCTGTATTGCAGACATCCTCCAGATCAAAAGGGATGGGACAGACAACATCCCCACAGCCTGTACATTTTTTACTCTCATCTGTCCACAAAAGAAAGTAGAAATGACATTGATTCCGTGCAATGGAGGAAAGAGTCTGAACCAAACCCTATTCCTGTCCTTTGGGGAAGTCAGCTCACACCAGTGTGAGAGGGACATAGTGGTGAACTAGCCATGTCACAGATTAGCAAAGCAGTTGCTTCCCAGAAAATTAGTGGGTTTTGGTTAGATTTGCCATTTTTTTTTTTGTTTTTACTATGTTTAGAAGAAAACTGGATCTAAACACATTAGTGCAAACAAAATATATACAATCCCAGCCTACCTAAATTTGAGTGTTTCTATCTACTGCATAATCAAAGTAAGCAACTTTTGAAACACTTTTCAAAAAAGTTATCATTCTGGCCTTTCCTGGCATGTTATTTAAACTACACCTACAAAATGGATTAATTTAGAAATACATATGTATTTCAGAAAATAAATAAAGTTCTTATTTGAATATGTTCCTACAGTTGTTGCCAAGCTCTCAGGGAAAAATATCCACAAATGTTTATCACATCGGAGACATAAGTCAAACTTTTGCCAGTGCACTCACTACATTATACGTTCCTTGTGACAGAGAGAGGGAATTATATCTCACAGAAGTATCTCATATTAGCCAGTAATCATGCTGTGCAAAGTTGCAGTTTGCACGAAGGAGATCACCACAGGCCAGAGGCCTTCCAGTTAGCACGATGCGAGAGCCTGCTGGGGAGGGTGAATGGGGTATTCCAGCCCTAATTCTGACTTTCCTGCCTTTTGTGGGTCTGAACCATATGTGGACTCACCCAGTTTCTGATGGGTGATTTACAGCCAAGCTGTAAACCCTGAGAATAAGCAAAGAAGATGGAAACATAGACTGCCCAGTAACCACAGCACATGGCTCTTGTGGGCACCACTACAGTCACAGGCCTACAGCTGAGTTTCAAATTATTCTATTGAATTACAGAGAGAGCTGTAATTAGGCTCCCCTCTCCTCAACCTCATTATATACAGTGGTTTGCTGCCATTAAACCCACTTTCTGACAACTTTTGACCATAAACTGCTTAGTATATCAAGATTTTTCTGCATGTTGCAATTTGATATATTAAGGAGGTAATACAGTTTGAGTAAGACTATGTGTCCCAGGACATTGATTTCCTGCTGTTAGTTTAGGGCTGAGGCTCTTTGGATTTACGTCAGTATGCATTTGGGGGATTCACTGGCCAACTAGTGGAGGGAACCCCGCAACACAGAGTTAATCTTCGCTTGTTAAGGAAATCCCTAAGCCTGATGTGTTTTTCTAGTAGACAGCTTAATGAAATAAATAAATAAATAAATTCAGTAATACCTTCATAGAAATAAAAAAGCAATAACCCCTGCCAAGACACCCACTCACTTTTGGGAAGCTCAGCTTCAAGAGGTGCAATGTATGAGCTCCATTTCTTCAGCATGTTTGTAACTCATGGCTCTGGAGTCATACAATACTGCTGCATGTTACTCAACAGTTGTTTCATTTCATTTCTTGAAGTGAATGCTATTCAATAGAGAAGAAAAAACTGTATCTGTTTCAGTACTGACTATATGGAAACAGGACTGATTTCAGGTCTCAGTGATACAGATATATTGCATCAAGAGCACAGCCTTTAAAGAGAGCAAATTATTTCAGCCATTAATGAAGGCAAGCTGAGATTTTGATACAACACTCTTAGCAAGTGAACAAACTTACAGAAATTGATATTTCATGAAAATTGACTCTTTTGGAAACATTTTTTGTGATGTACATCCCATTTCTTAGAGAAGCGAGAGCTTACTTTAAGCAAATGAGTTGACTTACTGTGAGAAATGTAAAGAAAAAGACAGAGCACATTGAAATCCCCATATGGAGGAGCTCTAAGGAAAGGGACTTGCACGGGGCTGTTTGCACAGTGCCTAGTACAATGGGTCCTAACCTGGTTATGCCCTTTAGTTGCTATTGCAGTGCAAACATTCAGCAACAAAGAAGTAGCAAGTAGTGCTAGGGTCAAGCGCAGCTACCGAATCTGCATTGTGTGCTCCCTGCATGCCTCTATGAGCACTGGGGTGGATGCTGCAACCTCATCCACAGCAAAACTCTCCTGTTGGTTCCAGCAGCTTTAGCTCAGGAGCCTGTTGCACCAGCCAGAATTCCATCAGACCATTCCCATCATTCCTGGATGTTCTTATTGCTGTGGGAAGGTATTTCTGAGAGGTCAGAAGATTTTCACCTGATAAGAAAGGCTCAGAGTTTGAAAAGCAAGCTTTTGGCAATGCAGAATATCTGTTGGACACCTTTCTACCTCTTATACAAAATATCCTCTGATCACAGAGGATCTGCTTGAAACAATACTTACATATTTTACGTCTGTCTTTAAAAGCCAGACCAGTTGTCCTCAGAGCACTCTACTCTCTGAGCTGGAAGTCTCGGATGGGGAGCGAAACAAACCCCCCATGATTCAGGAGGAAACGGTCAGAGACCTACTACTCCACCTGGACTGCCACAAGTCCATGGGGCCGGACGAGATCCACCCGAGAGTACTGAGGGAGCTGGCAGAAGAGATAGCCAAGCCACTTTCCATCATCTATCGGCGTTCCTGGTCAACTGGAGAGGTCCCAGAAGACTGGAAACTTGCCAGCGTGACTCCCATCTACAAGAAGGGTCGTAAGGAGGATCCGGGGAACTACAGGCCTGTCAGCCTGACCTCGGTGCCGGGGAAGGTTATGGAGCAGATTGTCCTGAGGGAGATCACGTGGCATTTGCAGGACAACCGGGGGATCAGGCCCAGCCAGCATGGGTTTCTGAAGGGCAGGTCCTGCTTGACCAACCTGATCTCCTTCTATGATCGAGTGACCCGTCTGGTGGATGAGGGAAAGGCTGTTGATGTGGTCTACCTAGACTTCAGCAAAGCCTTTGACACTGTCTCCCACAGTATTCTCCTGGAGAAACTGGCAGCCTGTGGCTTGGACAGGTACACCCTTTGCTGGGTAAGGAGCTGGCTAGAGGGCCGGGCCCAGAGAGTGGTGGTTAATGGAGTTAAATCCAGCTGGCGACCAGTCACGAGTGGTGTTCCCCAGGGGTCGGTGCTGGGGCCTGTCCTCTTCAATATCTTTATTGATGGCCTGGATGAGGACATTGAGAGCACCCTCAGTAAGTTTGCAGACCACACCAAGCTGGCAGGAAGTGTTGATCTGCCTGGGGATAGCGAGGCCCTACAGAGAGATCTGGACAGGCTGGATCTCCGGGCTGAAGCCAATGGGATGAGGTTCAACAAGACCAACAAGTGCCGGATCCTGCTCTTTGGCCGCAACAACCCCAGGCAACGCTACAGGCGTGGGGCAGAGTGGCTGGAAGACTGTGTAGAGGAAACGGACCTGGGGATATTGGTTGACGCTCGGCTGAGCATGAGCCAGCAGTGTGCCCAGGTGGCCAAGAAGGCCAATGGCAGCCTGGCTTGTATCAGAAATAGTGTTGCCAGCAGGAGTAGGGAAGTCATTCTCCCTCTGTACTCAGCCCTAGTGAGGCCCCACCTCGAGTACTGTGTCCAGTTTTGGGCCCCTCATTGCAACAAAGACATTGAGGCCCTGGAGCGTGTTCAGAGGAGGGCGACGAAGCTGGTGAGGGGTCTGGAGCATAGGCCTTATGAGGAGCGGCTGAGGGAGCTGGGATTGTTCAGTCTGGAGAAGAGGAGGCTCAGGGGAGACCTCATCGCTCTCTATAACTACCTGAAGGGAGGTTGTAGTGAGCTGGGGGTCAGCCTCTTCTCTCTTGTAACTAGTGACAGGACAAGGGGGAATGGCTTCAAGTTGCGCCAGGGGAGATTTAGGCTGGACATTAGGAAATACTACTTTTCTGAAAGAGTGGTCAGACGCTGGAACAGGCTGCCCAGGGAGGTGGTTGAGTTGCCGTCCCTGGAGGTGTTCAAGAAACGTTTAGATATAGCGTTGAGAGACCTGGTTTAGTGGGGTTATGTTGGTGGTAGGTGGATGGTTGGACTGGGTGATCTTGTAGGTCTTTTCCAACCTAGCTAATTCTATGATTCTATGATTCTATGATATGTTTTGGTCAGTAATGTGTATCGTAACTAATTAAAATGTATCAGGTGACCTGCAGCAGTCATCTTGACTACTCCAAAACCTCCAGAAAATGAATATATCCTGATCAGTGTTAAGCCTCTCCAATACTGTGGGAGCACTTACCAGAAAGATTGTCAGTAGTTCCTCATTAGCACCCAAAGCCCTTTTTCTTCTCTTCATAGGAGAAGAAGCCACCACTGGGCTGGCCACCAGTCCAGGCCTGCAGAGTCTCTGCTGCCTAATGAGTTGTCTTTATACAAATGACAGCAATAACACAATCCAAGGCAGATGCTGCATTCTTAATTCAGATATAAAATACAGATATTCTCCCTGGGGTCAGAGAAAGGCACGTGACAAGTGACATCTCTAAGACCCTGGAGACAAATATGGGGCTCTCTTGGTTTTGGATGAAATTTGATATGTTCCAATTTCATGGGATTTCTATGATTTTTGAATAAGTTTAAGCAATGTGACAGTCGTGAAGATGCATGCTGGCTGCAAGAAAGCAGATGCTACTCCCCCAGTTCCTGGTACACAGGACAAATGTCTCTGCACATCCCCACAGGGGACTGTAACTTCGGCTCACACAGGCACAGAATGAATCTGGCAGATGAGAAAACCCAGCCTTGAATAATTGACATCATTGGTGGCAGAGGGCTGGGAAGAAATGAAAAGCATGCTGGAAAGCTAAAAAAAAAATGTGCAATTCAATTTTACAGTTCCATAAAAAAAGGCAAGAGAGCATTTCACAGCTGGCAAGAAGGAAGGCCCAAGCTCTTAAGTTTCAGTTCCACCACTGGCTGACATTTATAGTATTATTTATAAACAGTCTTCATGAAAATCAGTCAAGTTGTAGTTCACATCACTATCACAAAGCAGAGCATTATCGTGTATTCACTGTTTTCCATATGAAAAAGCATGGGGTGAAGAGAATGAAATGTATATGCTTCTCCAGTATGCACTTCAGCCCAAAGCCAAGTGTTTGCTTTGCATAGTATGAACAACCTCCTACAACCCAGAGAGAATCTTTTAAGAGCTCTACTCTCCTCTGGTTTGGATACTGATATTTTTAATAAGTACCTTGCAGTGTACTTTTTTTTCCTCATTAATCATAATTGTTGACCTGCTAAAGCTTCAATTCATCTGTTACCCTGCACTTCTTGAGATGACCGAGGAACGGCTTGTACAAGCCTGTATGCATAATTCCCTTCGTCATGAGGAACTAAGTCGAAAACTTCATTTCAGATATGTCTGAATAGCATTTTTCAGGGCACTCAGGAACTCTGCTTACAGGGTTATGTTGCACACCTGTTACTGAAACTCAGCTAACAAACCATCTAGCATGGACATTATGTCAGTGGCTCCAAAATTCCAGGCAGCAGTTGAACTATTGATAGGTTGAAGCGCATGTGCTTCTGGTGCAACAATCAGGATGAAAAAGCAACATAGAAACATGCAAAGAACAGCAATACAGAAAGCAGAGCAAGAGAAAATACAAACAAAAAGTTAAAAAAAAAAAGTTTGTGTATCAAAGTTGAATTATGAACAATTGAAATTATAGAAAGATTACCTTGCAATTACTCTTCCATTTCAAAAAGTGCTGTAGGAACTCCATGGATGCCTTGGATTGAGGGGATGACTCAACCAAGGGAATTACAGTGAAAATGAAGGCCATGTAGCCACTGCAGACACAGGAGTGCTCTTAAAGCACTCCTTCACTAATGAAGATAAACGAGAGAAAAGTGTTGCAGAGCTGTGTACATCTCTATCAGGAACCTCTGACTTCCTGCTGCAGGCACCTCCCATCACCTTTGTTCAAATGGCAGAAGGGTAACTAGATGAACACACCAGAAGCAATAAGCTAGACATCTCCAAAACATATTTATATAAAGCAACTACCTTTGCCTTAGTGTGATTTTAGAAAGGACTCAGTTCTACAGCTTGCATGGGAGAAGCTGAAGAGAAGAGGGCCTGTGTAGCTTTAGACGTTGAGGTTTCCACTTTTTTAAAGCTTCGGCCATTCTGTATTTTTCCATGCCCAGGAAGACAAACTTAGTAACCAGGAGAACAGTTCATCCAAAAGAGTTGTCAACCTTCAAATCCAGAAGAAGTGTAAGCATGTATAGGCCTACTACCCTCTTTACAAGAAGAGATTTAAGCCTGTCAAGCTGTTACAGGAATCTGAGGGACCTTTTAACCCTGCAGAATAACTGTTTTGTGCACAAAATTTAAGTGTGTATTTGAGATTACGTTTTTCAACCGAAACAACAAAAAAAGATTTTCTTGTGTGTACTTGCATTGCATATCCTGATAGAATAGCCCAGCATGAAATGGTGGAACTGCACATCCACAAAACAATCATTCTGAGTAGCCAAAGGCTATATTGGAGATGAGTCTGTTTCTCATGTTTTAGTAGGCTTTTGAAGGGTTAGCATTTCTTTTCTAAAAGTGCAGATTTTGATTTTGTCCTCCCGCTCCTTATGTAAGGATTAGGATCCCACACACAGAGCTGCTTCTAACATGCCTCTATAGAAGTTTAAGGTTTTCATGCAAAACTACACCAGCTCTAATCACAGAATGCCAGAATGGATTCAGTTCAAACAGTCCTCTGGGTCCACCTGCTCCAACCCCTGCAGGGACACCTAGAGCAGACTGCCCAGGAATGTGTAGAGGCAGCTTTTGAAGATCTCCAAGGAGGGATAGCACTATCTCAATGCAATGGCTCATAGCTATAGACTGTGCTTGTCCTAAGGGCATGTAGCTATTTGCATAGAATTTTACTAAAAATAAATAATATAAAGGGAGGAAGTTGTGGCAGTTTCAGGAAGGTATGACTGGATCCACACAAACACTTGGGAACAAAGCATATGTGACTGTGCTACAAAAATCTCAGCAGAGGTTTCATGGAGGTTTCCCAAGAGCGGGTTTATAATACTGAACTCAGTATTATCTACTTAATGCCTTTCAGGGATTCCACATACATTTACTAGAGGATGCAGTTTGCCTTCAGTCTTGGGCAAAGAAGTTCCTGGGGATTTTTCTTTTTTTAAAAGCAATAAAATAAAAATGTGCTGCTGCAGCCAAAAAAAAAAAAACAAAAAACTGCAGAATGATCCTTATCTTTCAAAGTGACAGTTTCTCTGATTATGTTCATTTTAGCAGAGCACAAAGATTTGAGCCACTTCTCAGCTCCTAATTTAACATGGCCTCCCATTGTTGTGGCTGGTCAGGTGATTTAGGGTCTCACACCCTCATTTTGACTTCCCCCTTCTGCAGTCCTCACGGCTCCTCCCTCCTTAAAAAAATTCCAACCTACTAAAGCGCAGCATTCAGCTGGCTCTGTCCCCATCATATGTCATATTCCTGTTTGGGAAGGGGGAAGTCTCCACATTCCCAATACTCAATTGGCATTCATCTCCCCTGTCCCTCCCCCCCCCCCCCCCCCCCCCCAAAAAAAAAAAAAAAAAAAAAAAAAAAAAAAAAAGGAGAAACTCCAAAGGTAAGAGTAACCGTTCAGGCTTGGCTTTTGAGAGGCAAATGTCAAAAGACATTTGAATTTAGATGGTTTCCAGTCCTCCAATTTCCACTTGCGTCTTCAGGCATTGCAGGCACCTCTGCCAGACTGCCTAAAATACTTCAGAACTGAGCAAGCTAGCAGGAGGAAGCACTGGGCCACGTCCCCCTGTCTTTTCTGGCAGCACCATGGAAGGATAGGGAGGTAGGGATGCGGAGCGCATCTTCCTCTGGCTGCATCACTCAGCCTCCGCCAGCTGGCCTCTCAAAGGAGGCACTGTGCAAGCGCCCAGTGCTGGGTGAGGGGGCTGCTCCTGTGCCTGGAAAAACGAGCAGTCTAGCAGCTTGTTTGTTTGTTTGCTCTTCTGGGGGAATACAGGTTCACTCATCATTACAATAAGCACATTCAAGCGAGCACTTAGCCGACGCTAAGTCTTCCAAGCCCAGAGCTGTGAATGAATGAGGCCAGTAAAAGCTGCATACTGCAGAGTCTTAGTTGATGTTTTTCAAGTTTGGGCCAGACTGAGGCACCCTGGTTTAAAAAGTGTTGCCGTGAGCATTGTAAATTAATATTTTATTTTCCCTTGAAGTGCCTTTGGAGGAAATTAGCCTTCATTACAGAAGCATCTCCCCTGTAAACACAGCAAATACCTCTGCTGACAAGGACAGCACTGTAGGGCAGGCAAGGAGAGCAAACATTGAGTCTGGGGAAGAATTGGACTGATTCAGCAGCTGCATCCAGTGGGTAGGCGAATCCCTGCTCCCAAGCTGCAATGCTCGGCCTCTGCTACAAAAGGGCCCATATTTCTATTCAGGGAGCAGCACCCCTAGCCCTGCAGAGCTACTGAAACACCAGGACCCTTGTGTGGTTGCCAGCAGGGTGCTTCGCTGTCCTGAACTACCAGGTATCACAAGGAAATTTTGGTCACAGTACCTAAACTACAAAGATAGCAAGAGTACTGCAAGGTTTCAGAGCTTTGACAGAGCCTGACAAGCATTACACTGGTTTTGGTGCTGGCGGAGAGGTTTCTCCACAGCTCAGTGAGCCCTCCTGAGCTGGGCAAGGCTTCTCCAAATGGATTGCGCTCCCATCAGAAAGAAGCACAATGCTGCTCTTCCCAGCAAAGTACTGCCCTCATCCTTTTTTGATGAAAACAAGTTGGTATTCACCAGGAGCAAGCCAGAGCTATTTCAGACACGGAAGACAGAACACACAAATCAATAGAAAAAAATAACTTCTTTTTATTTACAAAAAAAAAATCCAAATATTGGATGCTGTAAACAAAATTCACAATCTGTTCCCTCTAGAGTCTGTTTTCCATCAGCTCTTTCTCTTTCTCTGACAACGCCTATAGTCAAAATGTTCCAAAAGAGCAATCCAAGGAGCAGTTTGCTGCAACAGGATGCCTTGCAGAAGGCAACAGTTGTAAGGAAATCTGAGGGAAAGCAAATCTGCACAGACTCCTACAGACTGCAGGAGCCTGCAGTGCTTCAGCCAAGCTGTCTTGAAATTTGCAGGCTTTTTTTTCTACTATTTATTTTGTTAGCAAACCATTATTACAACAGCAAAACAGTACACTGATTTTCTTTCTCGCAAGGGAAACTCTCTGCATAAAGAAAACCATACAAAAGAATATATTCAAATAGGAGCTGAATATGCAATTACAGTTTTTCCTTTTCTGTGCAGTTTTATCTAACACACTTCATTTTCTCAATTAAAAAAAAAAAAAAAGCTTTTTTTTTTTGAACTGGTAGGAGTTTCTGACACAATGCAAACCAAGCACTAAGAGGTGTTTAGAAGATTTGTGTGCAGGCCTTTGTGCAAGACAACACAAAAAATATTTTAAGTGCAATAAAACTAGAAAATTATCATCTTTTTGGTCTTCTAACTGCCCTTCTATTTTTGGAAGAAGTTCTTGCACTGGGGGAACAGCTACATCTAAGAAAAAAAAAAAAGCCAATTTCAAAGCTCTCGGTTGTTTAGCTCCCTGTTGGTTAGCAATAAATTCAGCTGCGGCACAAACAGTTTTACTGTAATCAGGTCAATGTTTTTAATCAGTTCAGCTCTTTGAAAGGGGCACTGTCTCTTGCAGCAAGTTGTAGCCTTACAGCTGATTGGATGAGAAAAATGAAGTCTACAAAGCAAGAATGCGGTTGTTAACTTTAAAAGTATCAGTGTAATGAAGGGCGGGAGGGGGGAAACAGTTAAAAAAGTCAGACTTTGTGGAGAGGAAGGTGTGCAAACCGCAGGAATAAACCAGCTTTGAAAAGGGGTTCTTATTTAACTCTTGGCCTGAGCTCATGCCTTCTTCCCACCTCTAACACCGGCCACCTTTTAAACTCCCATCACAGATACAACAAAGCTCCACCAGTTCCACCACTTGCTCATTAACATATGCAAAACAGATCCAGAATACCTATATAATATATATAAAAACATATTATATATGTATCAAAATGCAAACGCTGAAAGGTGCAGTTTAGCTCAGAGCCCTGCTGCATGCACTATAAGGTAACTAGCTGCTGTCAATCATAAAAACACAATAAAATTTGAGCGGAGAGAAAGTAAATCAAAACTTTCTTCTAAGCAATGGAAAAAGGGTCCTTCAATGGAAAAAATACATTGTCTCATGTACTATCAGCATTCTGTGGTTGTGGCACCGCTATAGATTCTCAGCCCCCTCAGAAGAACGGATGACTCATTTATTTGCTGCAAATAGTTGCGGCGAGAGAAGACATACCACATTACCAGCTGATCCTATTTCCCCAGCCCTCCCCGTGCTTCCGCTAGGAACCTTCCCCAAGCGGCCGGCAGCGCAATGCTTTGGCCAGCGCCTTCCAGCTCCGCCAGCCAACACGGGCCGGCATGGGCCCCAGCCTGCAACATGGGCCCTGGCCTGGCCTCAGAGAGGAGGAAGGCCCCAAGGGGGAGGAAGGCTCGGCAGGGACAAGGTCTCCGAGCAAACACAGCGAAGGGCAACGAAACAGATTGTACATTTCCTGAAGAATTCACAGGGAAGGTGCTTCTGTAAACAAATCAGGTTCCCGCTAGATTGCCTTCAGAGTTAAAAGTACAAAGCGTGACAAAAATAGATGTACCTTAGTAGCTCCGTAGGGAAAACACAGCCGGGACACGAGTCCTGTCCTCTCTAGCCCCTGCCTCCAAAAACATGAGACCACGCAAAGATGCAGGCCGAGTTTTCTCTCAAAACCCTGAATTCCCTTCTTTTTTTTCCCCCCCTCAGTAAAAAATAGCAAAATATCAGAGTCGAGTGTTATTTAGTCATCGGGGTTTCAAAGCCCAACAAAAATCTAACACCTTCAGGGATGGCACTGAAGTGAAAACAACAGCAGAGGTTTCACTTTCCCCCTGCTGGTCTTTTGGGAGAGGAAATGAAAGTGAATAGGTATTGTTCCAATGTAAAGTGATTCCATTTAAATAAAGTACAGTACTGAACTTGTAAATGCAGTGTGACAACCAGATCAAAGATGTTTAATATTTGCATAAAAATATATATATAATATATATATATAAAATATAATTTTAAGCAATCGTGCAACTCTTAAAAAGGGTTCATTTCACATTTACTAAATTCTAGTGGTCCTGGAATGCATCACGCATTCTATTAAAATACTCCTTTAAATATTAACAATTAGTGTTCAATCTCCAACTAATACAATATCCTTTAGCTGTCAGGGGGTTTAAATAAACCTATCTTTGATCCACGTTCCACTGAATTACACATAATGGAGGTATGCAGTCACAACATTAGTGGGTTAAATGTCAAAATGGCATTACAGTACAAAATAGTTAAAAAAAAATCAGCTAGTCATACGTTTCTCCGTTTGTGGAATTATTATGGCTCACAAGCAATCCACTGAATTACTGTAATCCTTGTTCTTGCAACCAAAGACATTATCTGAATCCCACCTTAATCCTGACTGGTTCATTTACTCCAAATTTCTCAGGTGTGGGTTAAAAAATCACTGCAAAGTGCCCACTGTCCTATGACATCCTGTTGCAAACTGGAAAACACATAGTACTTTATTTAAACATTCCTTAATTGCTACATTTTCCTAGACCACATTAATATATATTGTGTGTGTATATATATAGATATACACATATAACATGTACATATATACACACACAAACATATATACACACATACACACACGTACCTAGGATAATAGCACACCAACATAACATTTACTCTATACAAGTATTTGCCAAGAAAAAAAATAGGGCATTTCCTCCACCACTTATTCACAAGCTTATGGTTGTTTTGCTTTTAATCCTTGTGTCCCTGATAAAACAAAATGCATGGTTAAACCACAAAACTAGATTTTTCTCACTTCAAATTTTATGAAGGCATCAGGCACTTTTGATTACTATTGGTGTGTACAAATATAGCAACATCTTTCTTATTTTTGTTTTATATATATATATTTATATATATACTCTACTGTGTCTTCTTTGCTCAGATAACTTATTTGTGAAATCTTTGGTCCTTGAGCATACTTAGTTTGCCACAGCTGTTCTCCCTGCATTCTCACATTTTAAAAATGGGAGGCACACACACACAGCTGGAAATAATGGACTTTGTCATCATACGTGTTTCCATTTTTATAACTGTACCAATCTACTACTGTTCATTTGGAGCAAGCTGTTTCTGGTAAAGCATTCTCTATTCAAGCAAGCTATACATTCTACACTGTCAATCCATAGACGGCACTTGCTGCAAGCCCCAAATGCAGTAATTCCAATATACATTTTAATTCAGCTTATCACTGCTTTATGCCTCTACTTTTAATTCCTGAAAATATATATATAGAATTGTTTTTTTGAGATTTTTTTTGTTGTTTTTTTGTTTCTTTCATATTCTCCCTTTTGCAGATCCCATTCTAGAGTAATAAAAACAAAAGAAATAAGGCTTTCCCATCTTCTCTATGCCAAAGCTATGGGAGCAGATACTGCCAACCCATATTGTCATCAAGCATTCCTCCCTCACTTATCTCAGGGGAAGCTGGTTGCTTTTAATGACAGGCCTCTTGTGCTCTGGGTAGGATCCAATTATTTGGGGGTTCTTTCTAGATCATGCTCCCATTGTTTATTAGAAGAACCACAAGCTTTTACCAAGCTTGAAAACCAGAGCAGATCATCATTGCACAAAACACCCCATTTCAAAGGGGCGCATTGCCCCTTTCTACACGTTAGAAAACGTTCTCCCCACCGGGTCTACTAATTTTGATCCTTAATTACAGGGCAGCCAGGTAGAGTACGTGTGCTGCTGGCATGGGAACACCGTCTGCACCTGGGCAATATAGTAATTGCTGAAGTTGGCATCTGCTACGTATGGGGCTGGCTGGTAATAGCAGGTGACATTGGCCACATTGGGGATGATATTCTGCTCGGCTAGGACCCGGATGGCCAGCATGGTGATCAGATTCAGCGTCTGTCTCCTCTCATGTCCCATCAGGCACACTGTGCTCTCGTTCACCACACCGTGAAGGGTCATGAGATAGTCATACTTGCGGTCCTCTAATCCCACAAAGTGGTTCTGCAAGTAGGACTCCAGCTTTCTCTGCTGTTCTCCAATGTCTGAGAAGTCAATGAAAAACCTCGAGCACATGTATCTCTGAAGGGACTTAATCTCGGATTCGGAGGCAGCCCTAAAGCCCCTTACCAAAAGGTTGCAGTACTTCAGCAAACCACCTCCTCTGATCTCTTCGGGGTTTCTGGTAGCAATGATCTTATTGCAGAGGTGATCAAATGCTTCTTGGAAATCCCCATAGACGCTCTCACCGATGATGGTCGGGTGAAATGTCTCAGTCATCGGATTCTCTGAGCATTCATAAAAAAGCAGCAGGGAGTCCAGCTTGATTTGGAAGGAATCAACGCTGAATTCAAACTGCCGCCTCAGAGAGTCCACGAACTTCAGCTCCACATTCTTGCCACTGTTGTTGGACAAGGAGATGAGACTCCACCGGTCGGAATCATTGCATACTTTGACCATTTTCTGCACATAAGCTTCCTACAATTGGAAAGAGAACATGAGCAAACCCCTTAGCAGCAGCCACTTCCCGTCTCCACCTAGTCTTAGCAGCGCATAAAAGGAGCCTGTGGGCAGGGACCGGAGGGAACATGCAGTGTGGGAGCGCTGTCACCGCACAGGGATGTCCTGCCGGGGCTGTCGTGCGTGCAAGGGAAATCCTTGGCACCTCCGCTTCTTTCAAGCGCTTCTAAATACATTTGCATGCAAACCCGAAGGCGCGCATGCCAAATAGCCGTGCACCCGCACACAAAAGGTCACCGCTATTATATCTTTTTTTTTTTAAAAAAAAAAAAAACAGTTTCCACTTCCCCCCCTCCC
>NC_034411.1:78559217-78573851 GCF_002078875.1 Numida meleagris | reverse complement strand
GGCGCATGGGGCCAATGGGGGGGCACGGCGCTTTGACGCGCTGCCGCCCCGAGCGGGCGCTCCGCCAGGGCGGAGGGGCAAGAGGGGGGGCGTGAAGGCTTCCGACGGGGCGTACCGCGACCCCCCTCAACTTTAGGTCCCCTCATTTTAGCTCTGCCCATCAACCCTTCGCGGGAGGTGAGCTGGTGTGCGGGTGCAGTGCCAGCACTGTGCATGCCCCGAACCAGGCGAGCAAGCACGGTGCTTCCCCCCCCCAAAAAAGCCCCGAGGGCGCGCCCGGTGCCGCTGACCCCTGGTACCACGGGGAAGGCCCCGCCGCCCGCCCGCTGGCGCCGCTCGCAGCCGCGTGACAATGGCGCCCCCTGCCGGGCAGCGAGCGCTGCAGGCGCTCACGACCGTGCAGAAGCGCTTCGCTACGCGGCGGCGGGTGGGTTTGCGGTGTTCTGGGGTTAGGGACCCGAAAGGTGCGGGTTGCAGCCTGCGATCTCCTTCTGTCCCCACCGGGGGACTGCGCGGAGCCATTGCTGTACTGGGGACCCCTGTGCCTGCTGGAAAGTGGGAGGCCAGGAGAATGGTGTGCAAAGTTCTGTGCCAAGGTGGTTATTAAAAGAAAAAAAAAAAAAAAGAATCAGGAAGCTTTTAAAATCGGGATGTGTACACATGAACGCAGGCTGAAAGCAGGAGCACTGTATCTCATGTCCGCTGGCCATTTGTTTATTTAAAACAAACGTGCTACAAGGGGCAGCGGTGGCCTGCTGAAGGCTTCAGGCCTCCCAGCACCCCAGGGCCCTAGAGGTGCAGCCTCCCCGGGCCTGAGGGCCCAAAGGCAACATCATGTTGAGGAAACCATGGGGGCCACAGACCTGCCAGCCTGGGAAGGGCCCTGTACTTAGCCCAGGAGAACCACGGCACACAATGTCACCTGTGTTCATCTAACAGACCGAGCACTGCCCTTGGCCACAGGCCGGCTGGCAGTGTCACGGGCCAGAGAACTGACCTGGGAGGGATCCAAGCTGCCCCCTTATTCCAGTTTAAAATAGGCCATCCCTGAGAGTCCGAGCACAGACTTGCTAGTGAGAGGCAGCATTTAATTTGACTTCCCAGCATGTGGCAGTGAAACTTTAGCAATATTAATTATAGCAATGCCACAGAGCATATTGGTGTGTTGATACTGGCTGGTAGGATTTAATGCTATTTTATATGCATCTTATTTCTTTCCTCTTCTCTCTCAAGTTGATACTGCTTGCAAACTTCAGAAGGAAAATAGGCAGAAGCTCACTCTGGAGAACACTGCTCTGGTGAAGGAATTGTAGAAGTAACACTTTCTCAGTTCAGAAAGGTACATGGGATATTCGTTAGCATACTCATTTACTTTAAAAAAAAATAAACTAAGAATTATTTGCATCAGTGTCAAATTATTTTTACATCTCTTCCGCTACTTGATGGACACTAGATAGAGGCTGTATTTTCTTTGTTAAGCTGACTACATACAGTGGACACAATGGAAATAGAACTTTACCAGTGCAGGGGGTACTTTAGGGTAGAGGTGTACTGTGTATTTGTTACTTTTATGCTCTACTCGAATGTGAAATTTACTTTAAGTCATTGAAAATTGTAGAAAGAAATGTAATTAGGGTGCAGTATGTTGTGAGAAATTCAGTAAAATTTGTATGAGTTTCAGAAATCATGACTGATCCCGGTGATGCTCCAGCTAATAAAAGCATTAATTCAGCTCATGAACATGCACTGTGCCTTTAATGACAAATATGTATTTTTTGAAGGAAAAGGTTTTGTTACTTTTAATTGCCAATGTGAGAAGAAATTCTTTGACAGCATTTGGGTGGGATTACTCACGCAGGCAGTTTGCATTGCCCAAGTGGTTAATGGGAAGGTAAGATGTGCAGCATGAACTCTGCCTTTCTGTAACTCCGCACTAAATTGCTCAATTAATCCCTTCACCCCAGCAGCGTTCTCCATCTTGCTCCTGAACAAAGGAAGATTAACAACACTGTGTTTCCATGCGTGTTTGTGTGTTCTTGACTGACAGTCTTCAGTGTGAGCACTGCTGCACAGGACCAAACAGACTTTCCAGGTAAATTCTGCTGAATTGAAGAATACTCTGTATTTTCCTGATTGAACTCCATGCAAGTTGCCCATAACATCATCCTAGCTCCCTTCTGCCCACTACATGCTATCTAGAATAGGAACATGCATTCTTTTGATGAAAAAAAAAAAAGCAAACTGTTGACTCTTCATCTATGTCTGTCAGAGCTCCAACTCAGATGCAGTGGCAGCAGGGCCAGAGATGGAGGCAGCTGCTTTTGAGGTCCCAACCTCTACTGCCCACAGCCTGGGGTCTTTGGTTGGGCCCATCCAAGTTTTGCCTTTGTCTGGAACTGAGCATCCCCATCCTGCACATTCCCACACTTGATGGGTTTAAATGGAAGGATCAGGGTTTGCACTTATTGGCTTCTCTTCCAACACAGCCAAGGTACAAATGGATGGACAGACAGACAGTCAAGGGATTCACTCCTGAACAGCACTGCCAGTGCAGGCACAAAACTAGTGTTAATTCAGTTAGAGGTGTTTGCTTTTGTTAAAAACGTGATAAACATCAGTCTCATCACTGGATTGAAAGTGACAGCCTTCTGTCCAGGGATGATTTAGCAGAAACAAAAATATCCAGGACAAGTCAGAGAAGTCTAAAAACCTCCTTCAGAAGTTTAGAAGGAAGATACAGCAAAATGTTATCCTTACTGTGTCACAAAAACTTTTGTAATATCATTTCATATAGAGCCCAAGGGCTCTTAAAACATTAAAAATTAGACTTGTTTACTGCCTGCTAAAGGTGGAAAGATGGAGCTGGGCAGCAGTCATCTGCAAACTGAGTATTGGCATGCAATTTCCTTGCTGGAAACAAGATTGTCCCTAGCTGTCCTCCACCCAGTCAACTCATGGATTTCCCAGCTCACCTCCAGAGACACATTTCTGGAGATTTCAGGCCACTGTGTCCTCCCCTTCTCTCCACATCCCTAAGGGAGGCAGCCTCCATCTCTCTGCCTTCATGGCACTTGTCAGCAGTCAGCAGCATGCAGGGCTGCGGGGAGATGCCAAGAGGACATCAGCCATCAGGATGAGGAGTTCAGAGGGCTCTAGAATAATCTAGGAAGAGATTTTCCTTAGCAAAATAACTAATCATTCATTCTATTGAACAAGACATCGTACTTTCAAAATAAGGTCTAAGACCTAGATGTCTATACTAGACATACCTGCAAGCCTTTCCAAACCCTTATTCATTCATCACTTTCCCCAAAACTAGTCTGGGTAAAGCTTGAACATGGACATGGGGGGCAGAGTTCAAAGGCTGGTCTAGTTCAGTTTTGATTCATTTTATTCTCACAAGAGTGTTCAAGCTTGATTTTAACTCTTTTCAAAGACTGCCTTTGTATAAAAGAATCTTATAATACCATAATGTTCCATATATTTTATTGCCAAAATTTATTTCCGTATGTGATACCAGTAAAAATCATTACACTTTATAACGGAATAGTCTATACTAGGGGTTAGCACTGGAGTTAGCCTTGACTATTGTATACTCAATACTAAAGCCTTTTGAACAAAATGAGAATCAGAGATCTCTAGGAAATAATCTTTTCAAAGAAAAATAGAAGAAATATTTGTGCTTTGAAAGTACTACAGTCCTATTAGTTTTCTTTTCCTTCTGCCAGTTTTTACTGGAAAGACGTTTTACTCATCCTGGGAAAAATGTCAACGTTTGGACTAAATGCTGTGTTGTTTTGAAAAGGTGCAGTTTAGAGCAGGCCAAATTAGCAGATTTTTCTGATGAGCCTGCCAGAAGCTTTTTGCAACTCTGCTGAGAAAGTGCGTATAAAATGGAATAGCAGTGTTCAACACGTGCATTGTTGCAGCAGCCCCAGGCCAAGTTGGAGACTGGGGCGCCAAGCCGCTCATCTCCTGCCTCACCTAAAGAGCTCATAGCCCAAATAGAGCAGCGTCTTCTATTAGATAACACCAGCAGTGATTGTGCACAGAGGAAGAAGCGTTAGGGTCACCTGTTGCTTGGAAATGCTGGCCCTCAGGATCTGAATGCAATTAAAATGTGTTATCCAGGTGCACCTGTTCAGCTGGGAGCCAAGGATAAGCCTTGCTTCTCTTCAAGAGGCTGCATTTTTCATTGCTATGGGAGAGGCTTGAACACTTCAGTCCTCTGCCCACATGGGAAAGTGAAACTCCATGTTTCATGACTCATGCATTCATGCAATCCCAGTTGCATATGACTGATAGGATTGTATGCTGATTTTACTTTTCCATGTTTTGTTTATCCTACAATGCATTAAGCTCTTGTGGGAATACTCCAGTGGATTTCACCATTCAGTATTTTCTTCAAGAGAGATGGGAAAATATGTCATTTTGGTTTTAAACAAACTGTTCTGCATTTGGAGCAGCGAGACACAGCATGAAAACACACGATATGAAGCAACAGAGATGGGGTTAGCATTTTTTTCAGAAAGAATTTGTTTTGCAGACTCAAAGCTATAATTTACTTTCACCTGCTAGAAAACAAAAGCTGTTTCACTGTCAAGAGTATGACTCCTGGTGGACTTTGGGTACCTTTCAGTCTTGATAAAGGTTTATAAATGCAGGAAAATCCTGCAGAAAATGTCTTCCATTATCTAGTTACCTTCACTTCTACAAATGCACGTGATGTTCCTAGATGGGGGGCATGCTTATTATATAGATTGGGTTTGCTCACACTGATTTTCTTGGTGCACATTGAAATTGCATATATTCCCAAGGATGCAATTCTTGGCAGCTATCAAAAGGTGAGATACACACATTCAGTTTTCCTCCTGTTTAAAACTGCCAAATTTTTCAGGTGATAGATATCCCATACCTGACCCAAGCTGACTACTGCAGGTAGTGGGCTTCTGTGAAAGAAGGAGGAGTGGGCCCGGAGAGTGGTGGTGAATGGAGTTAAATCCAGCTGGCGACCAGTCACGAGTGGTGTTCCCCAGGGGTCGGTGCTGGGGCCTGTCCTCTTCAATATCTTTATTGATGGCCTGGATGAGGACATTGAGAGCACCCTCAGTAAGTTTGCAGACCACACCAAGCTGGCAGGAAGTGTTGATCTGCCTGGGGATAGCGAGGCCCTACAGAGAGATCTGGACAGGCTGGATCTCCGGGCTGAAGCCAATGGGATGAGGTTCAACAAGACCAACAAGTGCCGGATCCTGCTCTTTGGCCGCAACAACCCCAGGCAACGCTACAGGCGTGGGGCAGAGTGGCTGGAAGACTGTGTAGAGGAAACGGACCTGGGGATATTGGTTGACGCTCGGCTGAGCATGAGCCAGCAGTGTGCCCAGGTGGCCAAGAAGGCCAATGGTAGCCTGGCTTGTATCAGAAATAGTGTTGCCAGCAGGAGTAGGGAAGTCATTCTCCCTCTGTACTCAGCCCTAGTGAGGCCCCACCTCAAGTACTGTGTCCAGTTTTGGGCCCCTCATTGTAACAAAGATATTGAGGTCTTGGAGCGTGTTCAGAGGAGGGCGACGAAGCTGGTGAGGGGTCTGGAGCATAGGCCTTATGAGGAGCGGCTGAGGGAGCTGGGATTGTTCAGTCTGGAGAAGAGGAGGCTCAGGGGAGGCCTTATCGCTCTCTATGACTACCTGAAGGGAGGTTGTAGTGAGCTGGGGGTCGGCCTCTTCTCTCTTGTAACTAGTGACAGGACGAGGGGGAATGGCCTCAAGTTGCACCAGGGGAAATTTATGCTAGACTTTAGGAAATACTACTTTTCTGAAAGAGTGGTCAGGCGCTGGAACGGGCCGCCCAGGGAGGTGGTTGAGTCGCCGTCCCTGGAGGTGTTCAAGAAACATTTAGATGTTGTGTTGAGAGGCATGGTTTAGTGGGGTTATTGGTGGTAGGTGGATAGTTGGACTGAATGGTCTTGTAGGTCTTTTTCAACCTTGCTAATTCTATGATTATATGATAAGGAACCAAAAATGGTCTTTTTTACAGCTGCACATACACCAACAACTAACACAAAACTGTTATCACCAGATTAGAGTAGCTTCTGGTAATCTGGAGTGGTATGAATGCTCCAGACCTTTGGGCTGGAAGCAGAGAATCAGTGTGTCTCGAAGACAGATGAATGAAACCCAGTATTTTAGGGCTGTGCAAGCAGGGCCACAAGCTAAACACTGAACAGTAACAGACCAAAAGGATGTGACAGTCTTGATGCAAGGAAGCAAGCAACTGGAAGGTTTCACAATCTATTTCTGCATCATCGAGAGACAAAGAGGTTTTCTCTTGGCCCCAGTGTGCTACCATTTGCAAACCACAGTTTCTGTCAAACACCCTAGCCAGAAATAACCTTCCTGTTGCCCACGGGATGCCACTATGCCGGGCCAGCATGCCCTGTTAGCCTATCCAGATCCTAATGATGTCTTAGCATTTCCAAAATTCACAGAATCCCATCAAGGCTGAGGTTGGTGGGGACTTCTGAGACCATCTGTCCCAACCTCTTTCCAAGTAGGGATACCCAAATCAGGATGTCCAGGCCCACATCCAGGTGGCTTTTGAAGATCTCCTAGGATGGAGGCTCCACAGCCTCTCCAGCTGGGTGGCCCCCAGCATAATTGCAGGTAGTCGGTAGGGATATGCTTTTAATCTGTATTGTGTATTTCTCAGTCTCCAACCGAACTGTCGCCCTAAAACAAGAGGACACCCTATTTCTGTTTTGTTTCCTTCATCCTTTCTTTCTCCACCTCCCGACACAGATCATTTCCATCTGTCCACCTGCTGATGACAGCAGCTGCAGCAAAGACCTCATTCAGCACCTCTCTGCTCTCATAAACAGGAATGCAATTATGTACTTTACCAAAGCATCCACCCTCAGCACTCCTTTTTCTTTCATATGTCTCCTTCTCCTGCATGGGAAACCTTGCTCCTCCACACCCTGCGCTTCTTTGGTGTGCTAGATTCAAGAGCAAAATACTGCCTGAGAAGAGCATTTAGTCAGAGTACAGAGAAAAGAAAGTAGGCAATTTATCAATTACATTTCAAAGCAAAAGTAAGGCATTTTGTTAAAAAATTCCAAGTAGAAAAGAAAGTCTGTCAGAAATGCCAAAAAATGGTAAGGCATTTTTTCCCATTCATGAATTTTCCTCCAGGAACAAGAAAATGCTACAGATCAGTACCTGAAATGGCTTATTATGCATCAGTGTGCCCAGCTTCCACTTCACAGAAAGGTGGGGGAGGAAAAGGCTCCAGGCTGTGCTGCCACTGCTCTTCCTGAGATCCAGTGGAATCCCAAGTGGAGCCAGCTGCATCAAGGGCCTCCATCTCACACAGCTGCAGGCTGCCACTGATTTCAGTGCCAGGCAAGACAGGGACCCCAGGACTCCAGCTGCTACTGAGCATCACCTCAGCACTCTTATTACAAAGCTCCCCATCATCAGTACCATTTACTGCTGGAAGAGATGGGCAGCTGCACAGCAGCACCTGCAGCCCACTTTTTTGTTCAGAGGGGCTACAAACCCTTGCTGCTCAGGATGGTAAGGTTATTTTCTTGCAGAGCTATGCTGGAGTATAGCTATGTTCTCTGAGCTCTCACCACTGTGGAAGAGCTCAGAAATCAGCCAGCCTAAACAGTAGGAGCCTTTCCCAACTGGAAGGCACCAGAGCAACTCCTGCCCCTGCTCTGGCAAAATTTGGAGCCCAGCTGCTGCCTGCCCTTCCTCAGAGCAGCCTCAGCCACTCAGCCCTGCTGAGCTCAGCAATAGCCCAGCTGAGCTTTGAACCATAAGCTGGCTTCATGCATGGATAAAAATAGTAAGGCACAAATAACGTTTACACTGAAATAAGGGTATCCTCACATATCCATTCTTTTTCTCTATGAAGCCCTCAGATACATAAAGGGGCAGAGACAAATGCAAAAATACTCTCTCAGCCACAGCACTACATGGCCCTTTTAGTTCTCATCTATTCCTGGACAGGCTTCTTGGGCATGGAATGTTTCAGGTGGCGTCAGGCGAGGAACACCCCAGAGAGTAACCTCAGCCCACCGTGGGATTGTAGGAAGGGGCCAAAGCAGGACAGGAGCCTTTCTTTCCAGCTCTGATGCTTGAATGTTCCTCATCACAGTGGAAATCTTTAAGACAGCTCATCTGACATTACGCTGAGCCAAAATACGGAGAACAGTTTGTGAAATTTCATCCTTTTGAAACAGAGCCCTGAGCTTGCCTCCTACTCATACCCAAACCTAATCTTATCCTGAGCAACAGCCTCAGCGCACTCCCCTCTCCTCCTCTTGTCCTTCCCAGGCATTAAGCAACTTTGCTGTGCACATGCCACTCAGAATGTGAGAGCACAGAGTTGTCAACAGGCCTATGAGGTGACCTGGTAAATGACAGCAGAGCAAATGGTACACCAATACTACCAGTCCATTTCTTGTTCCTCTTCTGAGGACCAGTCTCACTTTTCCAGATTAACCCCCAGAGGTTCTTATTTATCAGCATAACATTTGCTTCATTTGCCACTAATTTCCAAAGAACACTTTGCCCAGGAGACCTATTGTCCTAATGCACAGTTTCAAAGAAAGATTTATATTTCCCATTCCAAATGCTGCTCTCATTCGGACTAGAATAACAGAGCAGGGGTTTGGCTCTGAATACATGGAACTTTAGGAAGACACAATCTGTGCTTGTGAACAGAAGGCTCAACAAACAGCACTGGATTGTTCCTGGAGTGGTATGCAGAAGTCCTCTGTTCAGGAGGATATTCTCCAATGGTCTTATCCCCAGCATCCTGGGGTATCCTCTAGGTAGGAGCCCTGTGTCTCTGGCCTGCCTACTGTGCCTTATTATTATTAGAAAGCTTCCCACGTGAGGCACTGCTCCAGCAACCATCAAACATGGTATTTCATTGCAAGGAACCAGTAGAGCATTATTCCCTGTCTGCTGATCACATCACACTGTGCCCGCTTGAGGCAGATAGCACATTTCTGTCATTTTAGGATGGGAAGAATCTGCTGCCTAATTTACAGCACTTTACTGCTCTGAAAAATGGCACCTTGATGGCTGCCAAGTAGCACATACCCTTCACTTGGAATGTGCTTGTTCTATACAAAATTCCAGCATTTGCCTTAGATTATGTCACCTGGATAAGTAAACTGGTCAAACTTTAAAGCAGCTGAACCCCTGCTGACAAAATGGCTGTTTTCCTATCAACTGATGCATGTGGCTTTTCATCACTCACTGCCTCCATCATCTTCACTTTGCTCCCACGGAACCTTAGCATTTTATCACAAACTGCACCACCCCTGGATGCACTTGTGGACCAAAGAAGCAGAGGCATGGGCAGCCCCATCGCATGCCCACAGCTTCTCTGCACAATGGAGCCAGCCGCTGATCGTTTCCATACTCACACACCAAGGCACGAGATTATCCAATGCCCCTGAAAGCACCACACCCAGCCAATGCCCTGAGCTGGGGGTGAGCAGAACTGCTTTCTCCTAACAGCAAAAAGGAAGCAGTAGACTGAAAAATAGACGGGAAATGATTTTGCCATTCTGCCCTAACAAACTGTAATCCTGAGCTGATTTGTTTTTAAGAAGTTCTGGCTGTGTTCCAAAGGGCTGCAAGTCCCAGTGATGAGCTATCCATTTCCTCTAGTCTTTTTAACATGGCTGCAACTGAACTTTTAAGCCAGATCATCCCAATTTACCAGGCATGAGATTATTGCTAGTGTGCAAAACGAGGTAGAGAATTAAAAATAGCCCTGCCGGTAGCTGTGAAGTCACTTGATCTAAGGCTTAGTTAGAGGTTTATGTGTCATTTGCAAGTACTTGAGTTCCAGAATAGTCTGCTTGGTAAGTCTGTGCTGCAGGGAGCTGTGCAGCACAGATCTGACTTCTTTGCTTTTCACAAGTCAGCTTAGGATGTAGAGGCATAGGGAAAAAAAAAAAAAAAGGCAGATTTTAGAATGAAGTAGCTGAAGTAGATTAAACTGCACGTGATGAAAGCAAACAATACTTGTAGACACTCAGCTCAGCTCAGCTCAAAACAGTTGTTCTGTGCATGTGTTCAATGCTCTTATACAGTGCAGCACAGCGAACATGTGGTCCTCGAAGGCAGAAGTGATTAAACTCAACTTCGTAGAAATTATGCAAGTGAAATTAAAAAATACTTAATGTTCTACAGGTGGTTTTTTTGGTTTGCTTTTTTTGTTTGTTTTTTGTTTGTTTTTGTAAAATGCCTCCATTTTTAGCTAGGGAATTAGTTGAGTAAACAGAGTTTAATCAGGTATCCAAAAGGAAGGAAGCAAAGTTCCAGGGTAAGATAATACATGGTCTTCCTTCCAAAATATATCATTTTAAATTAAAATATATATATATATTTCTCAAATTATTCCTTACTTTTTCCAGGCTGGATGTAATTCTTCCTTTTATCACTGGGCAAATGCCGTACATCTAAGTGCAACTCATAATTCTTCAGTACCTACAAATGAGGAACAGGTTTGCTGCCCTGGAGTGCAGGCCAAACAGACTGCAGTCACAGGACAGCAGAAGCTGCTCACACCTCCTAATCCCCTCTTGTTCATTGTCTCTTTTTCGCATGGATGTGTTTTCATTCCCACATAAAGAAGTGGGACTTTCAAGGCAAACAGTGCAAAAGGAAATTTAATTCACGTATCTCTTGTGCTGCTGAAAAGAGGCTCTGTAATTCTGTGCACTTTAGAATACATTAGCAATTTATCACAAGGCATGTGCAGCTTAGTCCTTCTGAGCAGCTGACTCTTTCATTCTTCTTGCTGGCTTATGACATCTTGTTTTGGTTGCTGAGATGCCTGAGGTTTTAAAGCAGAACTTCCTATTAATCCCAAATAGTACAAATGCAGCAGCCACCATTAAATACCCAGCAGATTTTCTGCCACTATACCTAAAGCATCCAGCATGGTTTCACTGTTTTAATACCACAAAGAGACACAAATCACAAGGAGTTGTGCTGGTTGATGGCACCTGACAGACAAATATGGCACAATGTCCCGAAGAAGAGCTCGATATTACATGAACATTCGGCATAGGTGATTCCACTTCTCAATTCTTTAGTTTTTAAGGGCTCCCTCCTCTCAGACCCATCCCCCCTCCCTTGAGCATCTTCCCAGCTTTGGATCAAAAATGCAGAATGGGAGTCCTGCTACGCTGTGACACAGGAGCTTGGGGGATCATTTCAGGCAGCTCAGCTGAAAATGCCTGCATTGTTCAGCAGCCTGCAGAGCAGCCAATCTCCTTCCCCCATGCCAATGGCCACTCTATGAAATGTGTGCTTTTCATAGATGTAGCTCTGCAAATTTCATCTGATACATAAATATCTGGAAAAATGAGGCCATTTATAAACACCTCCCGTACTTCCTCTTTTCCCTTCCTGCCCTGCTCCCAAGATATGCCTTTTGGCAGGGTGAACCCCACCTGTCTTATGCTTAGTCCACATGGCTCCAGACCAAACAATGAAATATTAAAGGCATAGTGCTGGTGGGCAGTGAGAGGCAAAGAGAAAAATAAAGAAATAAAAAAAAAAAAAAAAAAGGGAAGCAGTTGTAAACCTACTGGTAAACCTGCTGGTTTATGACTCGTCCAACATGGACCACAACCACCAAATACATTTATGTTATCTGACTTTCAGTTATTGAGTGCCCTACCCTTTATGTATTCATGGGCATTTTCCACCTCACCTTCCATTATATTTAAGCCAACCCACTGATTTCAAAACTTGACACCAAAGGACCTCTCTGGGGCTTCACAATTTGAGCAAGCTATGCAATCACAGCAGCGGCTCTTTTGATAGAGGTGTGCTGTCTCAGGATGATTTTCAGTTTGGTTGGGGCACTGCTCATGTGCAGCAAAGCAAGATTTTGTACATAAACACTGCACTGGCTTTGCCTCCCCTGTGTGTAGTCACACCAAGTGGGGACTTGGGTTTCTGACAGGACATTTGCACACCAAACACATTGCAGATGTGGAGGCTGCATCACTTCAAAGCCATTTGGCTACTGAAATGACTGGGGGCTCATCTGGTGGAGGGACACTGAGGAAGATGAGGGCATTTTTGTGCCAGCCTCGTGCTCTGCTCTTCCACCTTTCTGCTTGGGTTCTGCTTGTCAGAGTTGGATGCAGGGTTGCCATTCATAACTGTAATCTGGTGCCAATCCTGTAAAAGCTTCCTTTTAACAGAGATAAGATAATGCAGTCTAACAGTTCTTTAACAAAATAGGATTAATTAGCAGGAAGCTGGCTGCTTAATTCACCACTGACCTGTAAAACCTAGTAAGAATGAGGTCACCGGACATAATAGAGCTATTTAGGAGTTTAGGGCAAACTCTAATAACAGAAAACATCTTCTAAAGCTCACTCAGATAGAATAAAATTTGGAGGTAAGGAAATATTGCTTATTAAGGACAGATCTAATCTTCAAAATAGTGCGCTCTGTACACTCAAAAGTATATTCCTTCCAAAACAAACAGTTGCAACATCTAAACATTCAGTTGGTGGACACCAGACTTTGACATTCAAACCCATCGAGTTTTTGTATCCTTTCCCCCTAGGTTTGTTATATAAAGCTTACTTTTCTATGACCTTAATGTCTCACAAGAGCCTCACATTATGAGAATCTTATTTCATGTTTCAGTGCACAAGAATCAGTACTTCTCAGTGCATATCCTGAGCAATAATCTTGATTGAATGAATCTTAAGGATCAGAAAAAATAAATAGTGTACATGTATTTCCATAGCTCCCCAATTTCCATCCAGCTTCTACCTACTTTTCGACTTGCTTTTTCTGACAGCAGCTGTTTTCAAATTACAGTTTCTATTACTAATACACGTGTGCATCTATAGCATTTTTGCCAAAGCAAAGTTCCTGTTTTCACCCAAGAATCTCTTTATTTCTTCCCCCTAAATTATGTCCTGTCTGTTCCCCACGATGTTGAAAGTCAGGATTATCAAGCAGGGTTTCAGTTGATTATAGTGTACATCATCTTCCAAAGTGGTAGGTCCAGAGACATTTACAGATCAGAAATACCACCTGAAGCCATTCTCAGCAGATAAATGCATCTATTTCTGAGCACTGTGGTCATGTAAAAACCAGGCACAACATCCGAGCTACAAAGCAGTCAAAAAAAAGTATTGATTTTGATGTGCCAGATCTATTAGTGCTTCTGCTTGCAAAGCAGGGGGATGAACAGTTACCCCTTAGCTACCCATATGGGAACAAAAAGACTTTCCTCTTTAATTTTTTTTTTCTTTTATTATTCCCTCCATCTTCAAAGCCTTCATGTAGCAACTGGCTAGTGTCCCACCTCTGCTTGCCAAGGAAGCTTGAACATATTCCTTAAGATGGCCAAAAAGGTCGTTATAGTTTGAAAGAAAACATTTCTTCTACCCAGGAGCTCAGCACACCATGTCCCCATTTCTCCAGCCTGCTGCCAATATGGGGAAGTGAGATCTCTTTTCAAGTTCAATAACGAATAGTTTTGTGTGTCTACTACAAAAGATCAGGAAGCCAGACCCACTTTTTTATTTAATACGTGGAGCCAGATTCTCAGCTGGTATACGCTGAAATTGCTCTACTGATGTGAAGAAAAATATACTGAGTAACATCAGCCAAATTTCTGCTCTACATATTATGTTTGCAAAGCAAATGGCATAAATCATGGAAATTGTACTTACTTTTTCCATTTTGAGATATTCTTCCTCAGTATACCCTGGGAAAACACTGTTGCCCTGTTAAGGTGCTAAGGATTCAGTTAACAAGAAAAAAAAAAGTAGGGTCAAAGTGCATCCATAAAACTTCAAAACTTTTATAGTACTATTCATCTCTATTACCTCTACAGCCACAACGCCAAAGGGATGAAGAGTTCCTCATTTCTTCTCCCGTCTAGTATTGCTTTAATATGACAAAACTGTACATATACGTGGAGGGAGGAATGCACGCACACACACGATGCACTCCGCATTGTGATACACATCTCTCTTTCTCTCTGGCTTCCAGAGCTCAAGCTACTGGAATTTCCATCAGCTGAGTATATCCAAGTGGCCAGATGATTCATCAGCAGGAAAGGAAAATATCTAAACTTTGTCTTTTAGGGAAAGTTATTAGGAGAAAGCTTTGCACATAGCATAAAAAAAGAAAAAAGGGAAAATGTTTGCTAAGTTTTACTGAACCTTATTGAGCCATCATCTCTCAGCATATCGGTTTAGAAAATACATATCTGCAACTCACATATTCAGAAATCTACTTTCATGCAATATTTAGGGATGTGGATACAACTTTGCAAAAATTAGTGTTACTTGGTGGTAAATTATTAATGCTTTGATTCATTTTTTTTCAAGTACACATACAATCACTGCAACATTTGCAGTGAGTAAACAAGTACTCCCACGCTGCGAGAGAAGATAGGAATATGTTCAAGGTGATAGCACAGCTAGTTTACTTTGAAACTCAGATTAAATAAGTGTTTTCACTGTTTAGTAGATATCTGAGCTGGCAAAATGAGGGGAAAAGGAGGGAAGGGAAGGGAAGGGAAGGGAAGGGAAGGGAAGGGAAGGGAAGGGAAGGGAAG
>NC_034411.1:78345830-78558847 GCF_002078875.1 Numida meleagris | reverse complement strand
GAAAGGGAAAGGGAAAGGGAAAGGGAAAGGGAAAGGGAAAGGGAAAGGGAAAGGGAAAGGAGTTTTGCTTGCTATGAACACAGCAGACCTTATATCTCTAGTTTGCTAAGTAAAATATATCCAAGCATCTGGAAGATCTGATCACGAAATAAAGAATTAGCAGCCTACCCTCACACTCCTATGAATATTTTCTGGAGGAATGGAATCCAGATTATTGCAGGGAATAATCAGGCTTGTTATTCTTCTGGAAAACACTTGAAAATTGAACTTCTCTCTCACTAGAGCTCAGCAAGAAAATCTGTTTCCATCTCTCTCCTGCCATCTACCCTTCCCCCCACTGCAACCTCTCACGCCTCAGAAAAACATCAAGGTTTCAAAATACGGCAAATATTCAGGATCTTGAACACTTGCATTCTGAAGTTTTGAGAAAGCCTGTGAATAGTCTTTCCAATGATTCCTGGCTACTTCATTCAAAGAAAGAGGAAAGGGAAGACAGGGATTATCCTATGCCATGGTTACAGCCTTTCCATGAACAGAGAATCCCCTTCCAACAAACAGTTTGCTGAGATGGATGAACTCCCAGGACTTTCAGTTCCTACACAAATATCTCTGTCATCCTAGTATGAATGAATAAACTTGACAACAACAAGAGGTCTCACTCTAGGTTAACCCTCCCCAGCATACCCCAATTGCTCAGGCTATAGCTGGATAAACTTTAGCTGCCTCAGACAGAATGCAGGACATGAAAGAAGGAAACCAGCCCTGAGTGAGAACCAGAAACTCAGGAGCAGCTGGAAGCTGCCAATGTGCCTAATGTATGCAGTGCCTCCTATTCACAATGGTCACTTGCACAGCTTCCCCTGATATCAGTAGGACTCAAACAGCTCAGTAGTTTTATACGTCCCAGCAGGTTCATCTGCAATATGGCCAGACTGGGCCTTGCATTTCTATCACCCAGGTAAGGATTATACCACAAGCCACAACACTGCATCACCTAATGGAAGATCTCCTGCTGGCCTCACTCTTGAACACTTTCATTCATGCTGAGCTGCACAGGCTCTCAAAAGCATGGATCCATGACCACACTCAGCATGGAACCCAGCTTATGTTGTGGTTTAAGTCCAGAGCCACATGTTTGAAGGTCACTGACCCAGATCCTTCCCTTCTAATTCCCTTCTTTTTCATTCCTCTATCCAGGAGATACTATGTTTGTGGGCTCCATCAGCACCAAGAGTTTATTTTGGGCATTTGTTCTTCCCCCTCTTTGTGTCATTCATCTCTTGTCCTCCTGCTGCTTCCTTATCTCCTGAGCTCAGCAGCCTGGAGCTCACACTTATTTCAGAAGTGGTGCTACAGCCATCAGCTGAAAGCATTTTTTTTTGTCCTGAGCCTTGAACATCTGTCAACAAACATTGCGGGGGAGTGCTTCTTACCGTAACAGGTTGTGTGGAAAAACACAGTACTGCTGTTCCCTCCTCCCTGCAATCTTCCCCTGGTTTGATAAACTTGAACTGTCCTTCATCGAAGGCCTAAAAAATGGGTAAACAGGGATCTTTATCAAGTCAAAATGAAGGGGAACATTTTAGGGAGTAGGCCACACAACTGATGGGATTGTGTGCCAAAGAAAACCCTCTGTGTTGGCTAGTTTAAAGGGCAGAAATTATTGCAGCAGGCTGCTGCTATCAAATCCACCAAGACATAACCTCATTTATTAGTCACCATATTGCCACCGATGAGAAAATGAATGGAAATAGCAAAGAAAATCAAGTTTTCAAAGAGAAGGTCTTGACATAGCTATGTGATGATCCCTTGAGTATGCACTGCCAGACTGTGGGGTCAGTTCTTGCCCAATACCTTGTACATGAGAGACAGCAGTGAGGAAAAATTGGCTTAAAACATCTAACATGCAACAGTCTTGCTTTATTCTTTCATTTACTGGCCCTCTTTAATTAGAGATATGAGGGGCAACAAAAAAAAAAGCTGCAAAACATAAATCATACCTCATGGGTAGGGGCAACTCTGGATTTTAACTGTAAAGTATTTGACTAAGAATAGTTTATTTAACCTCTAGGACCTATCATGAAGATGTTTTGCTGCAGTGAAGGAAAAGTAAACATTGCTACTTTGTTGAAACCATTTATTCTAGTGAGTGTCTTTCCTTAGGGTATAAGTCACCAATACCCTCCAGGCATCACTTCTTCCGGATGCACTCAGAGTTTGCACTTGCACAGTAAGCGTTGAGATTTTAGAAATTTCCCCAAAATCCAGGGCCACTACGGCAGGTCCACAGAGTACTCTGCGCTTGCTCTGCTCCACTTACTGACATGATCCAACGCACACTGAAATCAGTGTGTGACTTTCCATCCACTCCACTGAGCATTAGACTGGGATACCCACACCTCTGCCTGCCTGTGACTCCCCTGTGAACTCGGCTGAACCATATCCAAAAGTGGAAATTGATACAGGCACTTGGAGCTTGCCTGATGCTGGCTTAAAGCAGTCATCTTTGCCACACTGATATTCAGCTTGTTCCATATGTTCAGTTTAATGTAGACCTTGCCACTGGTGGGGTTTTTACTGATAAATGTTTGCTGTCAGGAACAGTATTAATCTCAGGAGCTGGCTTTCTGAGCTATACAACATGAGCAGGATCAGAGGAGCTCAACAGAGGTAAGGATTGCTGCTCCTCAAGGGTGCAACAAGACTGGGGGCTGTGGGGAAGCAGCAGTGGAGAAAGAAGGAAGGAAGGATAAAGGAGGAGGGAAAAATATTCATTCCCCTTCTTTCTTATTGCTTTCTGGACATCCTTTTCATAACTGGAATTCTGTTGTAGCAGTGAGATCCACCCACTCACACTGCTGTGTGTCCCAGTGCCAGAGAAATGCAAGCATGAGTAGATGATGTATTTGTTTTGTGTTATTTGTTGTGCCATAAATATGAAGACATGTTACTGTGTTCTGGGACCAAAGATGTTCATTTGCTGTTGCTGCCATATGAGGAAGAAAATAAAAACAGTGGGGAAAATCCAGAGGAAACACGTGATTGTATCACCCATGTGCTCTGCACAGGCACTATTTCCTCTCTTTCCTGAACCAGAAAACAAGATTGTAATTTCAGGTACCAAATCAGACCCATAGCCCTGCTGAAGGTGTTTAGGCTGTGCTGGAGCTGCCTGGCCTGTGCCCAGTGTTGGTAGGAGCTTCTCCCACTCAGGTTGCTCAGCCCTACACAGAGGCTGAAGCCCCTTAGCAGACATCATCTGAGGCATGATGATGCTCACACTGCTGGGCAGCACAGAGCTGGCAGCTCTCGAGCTGTTCCTAGTGGGGTGAGCAGAGCCCTCCTTTATGTCTGCCTTCTCAGCATTGCCTCCTCAGGCAGAGCAGAAAATATGGCCTCAATTTTTTTTTTCCCCCACAAAGCCTTAAATAACAGAAGGAATTTTAGAAAAAGTTAAATTGGAATGGCTCTGAAGGTTTGACTGCTATATCCCATCTTCTTCTTATCCTCAGAAAGATGAGACATGAATTTTTATTTTGTATGCCAATGTTAGTTTAATTCAACAAAAGTTCTTTGGCTGAGTGAAAAATGCAAAATCAGACAGTTTTCTGCATGAGAAAAAACGAATCATTGCTGCCTTGATAGCTCATTTCGTTTATTAAAACTGCTGGGCCAAGATTTATTTTTAATGAACTCTGATCAGTCACAGCCAGTGATTTCACAATTCATGTTAGTACTGTAGGCATTTGTTGCACTGCAAACAGCTCATTTGCTTATTTTCTGGAAGAATTTTTTTCATCTGCATTGAAATTGGTCACACAGGCTTTTATGGGATTTTTTGAGCTAAGTATTTTTGTTCCCATGGCTAGAGGCCATATGTCAGAACCCTTTATTGTCACTAAAGACAAAAAAAAACCTCTTGCTTTTATTCTGCTAAGGCCTTTCCTTTTTTTTCCTTTTTTTTTTTTTTAATGTTTACAATGCCTTGACATCCTGTCTCACTAAACCATACTTCATCCTTCTGCTTTTTCTAAAATACATATGTGTGTAAGCAAAACAACATACTTTACAGATGGGGAAAGATAACACATGAATCAAACTGCATGCCAAAACAGAGACAGTTGTAATGAAGGTTGTAGAACCATGTGTCTGCATTATATCTTAGTTATTTATTAAAAAGGAGCTGTGAAGTAGAAATCAAAGTGGTCTGTCTTGAACCAAAATCTAAAATCCCTTCAAAGACTGTCACTGGAATTGGAGCTCTTGGGCTGGCTGTTAGAATGGCAAACTATTATACTGAAGAGTGCCAGCACAAAAATGAATCCTATTGCTCTGTTTTTTTGTTTGTTTGTTTGTTTGTTTTTGTTTGTTTGTTTTTGTTTGTTTGTTTTTGTTTGTTTGGTTGGTTGGTTGGTTTTTTTTGTTCTTGTTTTTTTCCTTCATAAGTATTTTATAGTTTGGAAAAGCAGTAGATGGCTCATCAGGAAATGCACTTCAGGGCAATTACTGCATGCTTCAGGTGGTCTAAGCAACGCTTAGATGTAAATGATGTGAACTGTTGTGTATTTTGCTTGATGGTATGAGAAATCCCTTCCAAAAAATAATAATAATAAAAAATCAAATAGAGACGTAATCAGCTTGGAGAGAGATGTACTGTAGTCAGATCTTCGGCAGACTAACAAATTCTTCATCCATCTCTGACTATGGAGTCTGGCAGAGGATTTTGTCAGATTTCTTGGTCACACACTGGGGCTCAGGGCTGACACAAGGCCCACGTCTGGCCAGCAGCGCTGCAACTTGAGTGTCCCAGCCAAGTCCTTCACTTTCACCCTGTGTTCCCCGGGATCCAGGAGAACTAAACCACTCACTCTAGACAGTGTTTGCTTTGGTTGTCTGAAACAATTTTAAAGCAGCTGCTTGGCAATGACTGAAAAAAGAATGGAGAAAAGGCTCCAGTCCAAGAGAGAGTCAAGCCTTGCAGTGCTGGCACCAGTGGCCCATTTGGGGCCTACCTCCAGTGACAGCCCCCATCCCAACAGGGGTGACCAACTGCAGGGCCCACTTGGCCTCACCTCCTCCATCAGACACAGATGGCTTCTCAAAGGAACACCACTGCTTAAAGACATTAATTGTAATACAAAACCTGCACAGTTCACTATTTCAAGAGGATGTTCCAGCCAAACCTCCCCTGCTTCTTTTGCCTTGTCTCCTATAATGATGCAGCCTCATCTAACCTGAGAAACCGTAGCAATCAGATCATGCAATACCAACAACTGCTGTATCTTAATCATTCTCCACATCTTTACCCCTTATTTACTGCCTCAGTGTCCATGCTGAGGAAGCATTAACCTGCCCATAGGCAGTAAATATCAAGAGCAGCAGTGGTATCTAGCCATAGAAAAGAAGGGAACTGGACTGACACGTGGGTTGTCCATCTGTTTGTCTGCTTGGAAGCTGGGTCTGTGCCACAGAATTTCAGCCAAGATGTGAATTTGGAGAATGCTGGAAGTTTAATCTCTTCTACCCCCCGAGTTAAATCAAGAACATGTTTGTTTCCCTGTAGACTTCAGCAATAATAATGTTAAGTGGTTCTGTGAGATAATGAGTATCCACTAGTAATTTGAGTAAACTCTCAGGGAATGTAGCTGCAGCCCTGGCCTCTCTGTGAGTAGCCTGGCTTCAGTGAAGCCTCAAGCAGAGATTTGTCCCCTCTGCATCTGAGAAGAAGAGCTAGAGTGACATTCAAAGTGGAGCAAAGTGATGCCACTGAGCTGTTCTTGAGATATACAATCACCTTGTTGGTGGCCTTTGTCACATGGCAGTCACCTATAAATGTGTGGAAACATGAGCTGTCCAGACCTCATCCAGGTATCCGGCAGTTTTAGCTTATGATGTAGGCTTTGCATGGGTTTACATTTATGCAATACTACCTGAACAGTTGGTTCCTACTACATTATTTTAGAAAGAAAATAAAATGTACAAAAAAAAATTGAATACTTAAACTCCCATGTAACACAAATATTTGCACAGCAGAAACTTATTAAATAACTAGATCCATCTATCTAAAACACTAATATTTGCTTTAACATAGTAGTACCTAACACTTTAGGGATCTGGGAAAAAAAATAAGAGTTCACAGCAAAATGTATGGCAATACTTGTACCATAAAAAATAACACTGTTCTCAGATAACAAATCAGACACTCCTCTGTTTTGTTTTCTTACATTGGTGCATAAGGAGATCCTTTTATATGGGAATACCTGGATAGAGCTCTCATTCATTCTTATTTTTCTCTTACATAAAGCCTAATTATCTGTCAGATATGGGTTTTTCTTTTTGTCTTTCTTTTCCAAGTTGTTTCCTACTGACTCTTAAGGAAAAAAAATCCATTTTTCTCTTAATTTCTGGAGTCCTTCAGAGACAAAGGTTTGTTTTTTAAAATATTAAAATAAACACTATAAATTTCAGCCCGAGAATTTTCTGTGGATGCCAAATCTACAGCTGTAGCCAGTGTGACCAGATGTTCAGGGGCAAAAAAGATGACAACTGCTTCTGCTTAGCAGGATTCCAAGACTGTCACTACATCAGCACTCCAACACAGCCAAGGGATATAGGGCTAGAGTAAAAGCCACTGCTTTTTTAGGCACTTCTTTGCTCCAAGAATAGCCTGTTTAGTCTAACAGCGTAGAACAGTTGAGAAGCAGCAATAAAAGTTGCGTCGTTTGAGACGCACATGCAGAACGTCATTGCTGAGTTAAGGGATAGCCCTCCTAAACCTCTTCTCACATGGGTAAGCTTCTCGTCACTTAGGTGATCCCATTAACCTCCAGCAAGATACAAATTCCAAAGCAGACAGAGAGCTACCAATGAATTCCAGACTGTTTGTACCCGTGCTAGCTAATTTTTGGGAAACAAAAGGAAATTATATGGTTTGTTCAGGGGAAGACAAGCCATCAGGTAGGCAATAGCCTCTACACTGGAAATTTGGACTTTGTCGTTGCTTCTCCCAAAGTTAATCGTGACTGTGTTTGACCTGAACTAAGCCCTGCTTGGCTAATAGTATGTCTGACTCAATGAGAGAGAGGTCAGAAATGAGGAAGCACCCTGTGCTATGAGAACTTCATCAGTTTTGTGTTCCAGGGTTCATAGTTCTGCACTGACTGAGCTAAATCTTTAGGATACAGACCAAGGCTAAGTTGAAAACCCCAGTTCTCTCTCAAATGCTCAGCTTCACTCAAGAACAGAAGAAGAGCTCATAAACTTTTCAGCAAAACTCAGCTGAATTTTAAATATGTAACAAAACAGTTGTGGATGGTTTGGAAAGGATTGATCTCAAATGTGAAAGTATTTTGTGCGAAACTTGCAGATCTGTTTAAAATAGTGCAATAAATTCAGCACCAAAGTTGTTGAACAACTTATTAAACCTCACTTCCTTCTCTATCAAATGAACTGTTTACATGGGACAATTAGCCCATGACTCAGCAAACAAAACAAAACAAGAGTCCAGAACTCTTTTCTCCTTCCCCCAGTTTTTCAAAACATTGCCTGTGAGTATCATTAAAACCCATAGGAACTGACACAACTGTTTTAGTGCTCCCCATTGCCTTCTTGTCTTCACTTTTGCAATTTGACTTGTTGCTCTAATATTTGCCTCTTAATATCACAAATGACATTAATTAAGGTGGTAGGCTCCCCTTGCCAAATTTAACAAAAGAAAAAACATGCAGACATTGAGCTCTTTTGCCTAATGGGGCACATTTTCTCATTCAGAGCCAAGCTTCCGGCCAATCCATTGTGAAAATCCTAGCACAAGAAGAGCAGTTTTGCAATGGCAATCTGAATATGTAGTGTTTTTTTTATATAATATTATGATGATTTATTGTCCTTCTCTTTCTTGGTTTTATTCTTAACTTTTATTTTTACAATGATCAGATAATTTGTGTAAGACTATAAGGCAACATACATCATTTATTTTTGGCTTAACATTAGAAACCACACAGTCCAAACTCCTACTGTTTCTTGGGAGATTTTGTCAAGCAAGGACTCAGGACAGAGCGTGTGGATCTTCTTGAAGCGCAGGGCTGAGCAGTTTTCATAGTGTAAGTTGTGTTCACCAACAGAGCTGGCTGAGAATGAGTTCACAAAGGGTTATCTTGCCAGAAGCTGCATGCTCCAGTTACAAAAGGAAAGGAAGTTCCAAGGTGGCATTTTGGTCAGAAAAGAAAAAAAAAAAAAAAACACCTGGACCAAGACAATAGTTGGGTACCAGGAGCCCTGAACTTCAGTGCTGGAGACGTAGGTTTCTCCTCCCTGACAGGCAGAGCAGAGGTTTTGATATGAACGCAACATGCCTTCAGTCCAAGTCTTAGGTGCCTCTAGTATAAGCAAAGCAGCAAAGAAAAAAATTTAAATATATTAGGGAGCTTCTGCTTTCCTCTTGCAATGGCCATTTTAATGCTTTTGAGGCAGCACCTCTCCAGCACTTTCCTTGCAGTTTGCGACTGGGATCAGAAGGGCCGAATGTCTCACACCATTTTATTTCCAGAAATATACTGACACTGTAGAAAACAGAACTATGACATAATTCAGTCTTAATGAAAGTTCACACACTTCAGTAAATGTACAAATATTCTGACTGTAGTTGACATAATTTCTTTTGGAACTGATAGACAATTTCAGTATGCAGAACAGCAGAGCCCCTTCTCAAGTGATTTTTTCCTGCCATAAATTAACTCCCCTTTTTCCTCTCCCCATTGCAAATGTTAGACTAAATAATTTTAAAATGCCCAATAGATAATTCTGCCTGACAAATAATTTTAAAACAGCCAGAAAAATCTATGCAATGTAGCCTGGTTGAGCAACATGGTAGTTTAGCTATGAGGCTTCTGCATCGGTATTTAAGTATTTTGGGCAGGAACAGTACAATAGCTGGCCAAAGAGAGCTGGTTTCAGCAGACCCTGTATTGCTATAGCTGTATGTGTGGTATGTTAGCTACACAGCAGGCCCAAGAGGCCTTTCTGAATATTTGTTTGACACTGATAGATAATGAATGCTGGGAATATACAGGCCCAGCTCATCTCTGAAATAACATAACAGCCTCAAGCTGAAAACCATTTCACCATTCCCAAATGAATTTCTACACTTCATCATGCTGTTTCCTAAGCTTGGTAGCCCTCCGTCAGACCAAACAGCAATACCAAGCAGGAAAATACAGCCTGTATCTGAACATACCCAGCTCCCTTCCATGTGCGCACATCCAGTGACACTAGGCACAAACCTCGGGAACTGAAAGTGAGACCCAGCAGCCTCCTCCCCCCAGCACAGGGCAGCGCTGAGCAGTTTCACTTTCCGCTTCCACCGGCCTACGGAGCCGCCAGGAGAAGCTGCTCAGCCGGGCCTTGCCTCGCCCTGCGTGGAGACACCTACAGAGGACCCGTTCAGTGCGGCTGCTGGTGTGTGCAAACACAAGGCTGGCCATAAAATTCTGTTCTTTACTTAGGCTCCCTTTCAGCCAAAGAGCACTGTCCTTATCCTGGCCACACACTGAAGACAGACGCTGACATGCAAGCACGGAAATGCAACAGTACTTAGCTTTCAAAAATTCAGTGCAGGGCCTTCTCTATAAGTCCTAATCCTTATTTTGAAATAACTTATCCTTTCTTTGTTCCTTTTCTTGTCCCACCTAAGTTAATTCTGCTTAAATATTCATTTTATTGGTTTACATTGCACAACATATCAGATACTTGGAAGGACTACTACGTGAAATAAAACCAATAAAAACATTTTTGAAGCACAAATACGGGCCTTCTCTATCTGCTAGGCTCTAGCAATCTAATTAGTGCAATTCACTGCATCTGCGCTCAGACACTTCAAAGCAACTTGTAAATAAGTAGATCCCTCTCTCTCTACAATATAATGACACAAGAAATTGAATTTAACGGAAATTACTCTGTAAAAACAACAGATTATACCCCATGAATTTTACTCAGCAGCGTTGTCACCACCAAGTCATAGTAGCGTAACTTTGTGATTGAGTGTGTGCTCCATCCCTAGCTGGAGACAGTAACAAACAAGGATAAAGAGCATTGGGGCACTTCATCTTTTATTTATTTGCATTTTAGTATAGACATAAGCGTATACTACCTGGACAGTCAATCCCTTGAAAATCCTGCAGCAGTCAAAGAATACTCAGAAAAGTCCCAATTATATTGTATTGTCTTTGTAGGTGTGCAAAGCCCAGTTGAAACAAAGGCATGTGAAAGTCTGGCAGCTTTGGAAGAAGTTGCTTGCTCCTGGTTGTATGCAAGTTTGTTCAGGAACTAACAAGCTACAGCTTCAAACCAGTGAAAAGATAACTGGGAGGCAGGAGTTCTGCATAAATTCAGCAGAAAACGCCACATTCCCATTCACATGGAGGAAAGGAAGAATATTCTCTAAATACTGCAAGA
The DNA here is from genome assembly GCF_002078875.1 of Numida meleagris. Lineage (NCBI taxonomy): Eukaryota > Metazoa > Chordata > Aves > Galliformes > Numididae > Numida > Numida meleagris. Next base: position 78,548,398 of record NC_034411.1, on the reverse strand, counting down.
AATTAAGGCCAGTAGTCATAATTTTAATATTTTAGGTTAAGAAAGCAAAAATAAATGCATTTTTCTTCATTCTGCTGGCAAAATGTGTAATCTATAAAATGGCTGTCCAGTCTCCTAAGAACTGTAATTACACCATAACTAATAAACACTAACTAATAAACATCCATCCAGTAGGAAGAGAAAAGCCAAGTCAACTCCAGCTCCTGAAGGTCCCAGCTTAATCCCAGTTCCCGTGGCAAAGCACAGAAGGACCTCTGGCTATAAGGACATCTGCCCTAGATTTCTAGAAATGACTAAAGGAGATCTGAATGCAAAATTCCTTGTAGTGGGCCTTGATTTCCATAGGGCAACCTGTCCTTTCTGAAAGTAAACTTCTGCACGCCCCAAGCTGAATTTCAAACACCATTAGCTGGTTCTAAATTGTAATGTAAATATGCAAAACAGCCACATACACAGATGCACAGATAACTGCATATACATACATGTGTTTGCAGACCCATCCTTAGAGGGAATTTGTAACATGCTCATATGGATACAGGTCACTTGGCCATATGGGATACTCATAAGAAGAAAACAGGGATTTAAATTGTGTGAACTACACAAATGCTGTCTGCTAATTCTGAACAGCTACAGTATTGGCTAAAATAATTATGTGAGATTAGAAGGATTAGCTGTTGAGATTTGGAATAAACAGATTCCAAAAACAGTGCAACCACTCAGACCACTCTACTCCAACACACGCTCATGCTGTGACTGCAAAATGTACTCAGGGCACAAGATCTCGAAAATACATGCAGAGGCAGTGGGAATTGATGCCGGATGCTGAATCTCTTCTCTGTCAGGAAGCTGGTATCATGAGTAGGGGATATTGACCCTGTCACTTTCATTACACACTTTCTTATGCTCATATGGCAACCCTGGAAGACAACGTGTCAGTGAATCTGTGCTAGCTATATATTCAGCCACAACTGCTTCAGCTAAGCGTCAGTATCTACAGGACTTAAGGCAGGGCAGTGAGCAGGAGGTGATCCTGTCTGGTTGGGAAGAACAGTGGTTGGCTCATGCTACATACGCAACAAGGAGATATTGCCTTGGAAGTGACCATGGGTCTCATCTGGCCTTTGTGTCTGATCACATACATGTGCTTTTTTGAAAAAATTCTAAATCCTGGAAATCAAAGTGCCTGCACACAGAAAGGGTCTCTTTCTTCTTTGATTTTACAAGATACTTGTTACAGAGAACACACAGATAACTCTCAAGATATTTAGTGTATTTTATTTTGTTAGCTTTAGCCTCTCTGCAATTTGTAGAGTGCCATTGTTTTTGGCACACACCCATGCTGGAGCATCACATGGGTGAAAAATCTACCCAAGTCCAAGTGCACTTACAGGAGAAGATTTCCACTACAAAGACCACATACAACAAGGTACAGATTGCAGCTGCTCACATGCAAACTTCTGAGTTTTGAGGGGCATCCATTTTGAAAAAAAATACCAGTGTTAGTGCTTGCAAGCTGGCAGAAAGCAATTTTGTTTCCTTTCAGAGCTTTGTAGTAATTAAGTAGACATTTCTTGGCTTTGGATTTGCTTTTAAAAGCCAGTTGGTCTCTCCTCTTTGCTACTGTCCAGTTAGATTATCTTTTATTGCATAATGGTATGTAATAACTTAAAAAACAAATGGAAATTCTTCTATTAACACAGGGGGAAAAAAAGCAACAGAAACCCTGCATGTATTAAGCATCTCTTTCATCAATCCACCCTTTTGTCCTGGACCATGACCAATGAAATAATAAAATACATCAATCTTTTTCAAAAAACAATGTAATTCTTGCAACGTCTAGATGGCTTCTGGGATTTGAGACTATTTATTATGGTTTTTGAAATGTTAAAACAATGTTTATGTAAATGAAAATATTTATCGAGGTTACTGCTGTCAAGTACCCAGTGAGAAACATTTTGCATTCATAGTGGACCTTGAGCAACAACAGCAACAGAAAAAAAAACAGCAGCCAGCAGTTGGGACAGGCATAAAACACTACATAAATCTAAAAAAACAATAGTCAGGATCCTGCTGCAAGGGACCACCTGGTGCTCCTAGTTACACAGAATTAATTCCCATATGAAACTCAAAATTTTGCCCTTGGATTATAATTTTCAACTACAGAAATTAAACCGTAATAGTTTTTCTGACAAGTAGCAATACTATTTCATGTCATCTGTAATGAGTCTGTCCATAAAGGCAGAGGTAAGGGACTTCTTTTAGCATTTCAGTATATCAGAATTATCCAACATCACAAGAAATAATAGATATCAGCTTACCTTCCATAGGCTACTATGATATTATAGGTCTGCAGGTCACATGAAATAAAGATGCTACTGTGCTCAGACCAAGGGATGATGTTCCATTAGCCTTATAAAAGGATCTACCTAGATGGGAAGAATAAAGACAGTTCATCTAAGTCAGTATTTAAATAGACTAGCAAATGCTTTTGAAAAGCAGTGTTGTTCAGAATTAAAGTAGACATTAAAGCAGGATTAAAGTAGTTCTTATTCAATTTAATTTGTTGCACTTCCAAGTGATCTATCAAGTGATGACAAATCAGAACCTGTTTCCATTTTGCAAAGCTTGAAGAGGACAGCGTTTGAGATCAAGTTACAGGTAGACAGGGTTTTAACACTAGTGTCCACTTCTGGCATGTGCTCCTTGGCTGAAACAACTGAAACCAGTGAAGAGAAATTATGTATGCTCATTTGTTTATCAGATTGAGCTAATACAATTGGCATAAATCTTCTTGGAAAATGGTGATGTTACCACTGTTACTCAATCAAGAATAAATTATAATTCAGAGTAGCGGAGCAGTTCACACGCAAGCAAGAGGAGAAAAGAAAGCATGGAAGCAGCGCAGACGTGCTCCCTCCTTCCAGCACAGAACTGCTCTCTGTGCAGCACTAGGCAAGGTCCTCTCCTGTTTTCCTCAAGGCAGGCCCCCACCTCTGTCAGAAGGCAGCTGCCTAGCCAAAGGCCTCAGGTCCCCATACGTTTTTGTGGCTACAGCAGTGGCCTGTACAGGCTTTACCCTGGCTGCTTCATCCTCCACAGCCACTTCTGCTGACCCAGATGGGCCAGGTAGACTAAAAAATTCCATATCCAAAAAGAAATAAGCGTGTTGTCAATGTCTTCAGGACCTGCCCATGGTGCCTGGACTGCTCTGCCTAAGCAGTCCTGGAATAGTTGGACCCAAACCTGCAACAGGCATGTCAGGACATGTATCATTACAGATGTTAGACCATGGATGGTATCAATGCATCTAGTCAGATGATTAGATTGTAGGGTAAACAATGCTAAAGGTCAGAAAATAGAATTTCCCCTTGCAGCCATCTGCAAAATGCACTTTTTTTTCCCCAAAAAGTAGCATTTTAAATAATACGTAATATATATGTATATGCAAGTGTGTTTCCACATACACATATACACACACACATATTATAGAATCACCAAGGTTGGAAAAGACCTCTAAGATCATCCAGCTTGACTGCCCACCTATCACCAATATTTCCCACTAAACCATGTCCCTCAGTACAACATCTAAAGGTTTTTTGAATACCTCCAGAGATGGTGACTCCACCACCTCCCTGGGCCAGTTCCAGTGCCTGACCACTCTCTTGGAGAAGAAGCATTTCCTAATGTCCAACCTGAATCTCCCCTGACATAAGGTGAGGCCATTCCCTCTAGTCCTATCGCAAGTTACATGGGAGATGAAGTTGACCCCCACCTCACCACAACCTCCTTTTGCATGTATATCTGCCAATTTGTGCCTATGACTCTATTCATGTGTGTCTGTGTATGCATACTTACAACGTGTAGATTAACACTCTTTCACATATAGGCTAACATAGTAACCGAATTCACAGTGGTGCTAGAATTTCATGAGTATTGTTAGAGAGTTCTTGCATTTCTATTTCTACCTATGGTTGGGTTCTTCAACCTCATAAACCATTTTCTCCCCCTACAACAAGGGGAGTATATATACAGTAAGGATTGCATCATGAGAATGATGAGAAAGATGCCTAGAAGAAAATGAAAGTGTAAAGCTATTCAACATTCACTGCTGGGAAGTGGCCACTTGATTAAATTATAGTTACATTCAACAATTTAAATGAACTCTACTTTTCTGAGAAAATGTCAAATTTTGAAATAAGGTATTTAAACATAAAAGTTCTTCAGTTAAGAAATGTATTTTCCAGTTAGTAAACAATTCTGACTGAACACAGTCCTCACAGCAAGGGTGGCCAAGCACAGTGGCCAGCTGCCCAGAGAGGGTGTGGAGTCTCCATCCCCAGGGGTTTTCAAAACTAGGTTCAGTACAGCCCTGAGCCATCTCCTGCCTTGGGCAGGAGGCTGGACTAGCCCACCTGACATTTTTTATGAGTCAGAGATTTTGAGCTGATTTCCACACTGAAAAAAAACATAGTTTATGCTTGCTAGCCATATGGCATGCTTTTAGGACTTAAAACATTACAATCTCTCTTACGCAGTCTTCAGTTAGAACTAGCATACTTTTAAGCTTTCAAAGGATCCTAAAGGATTCCTGTCCTCAGTTGTCATCTAATCTTGTTGTTAGCCATGTCTGATTTATTACTTTCTGGACAGCAATAGGCTGAAGGATGGGGACCTGTCTGAAGTGGTCCAAGCTTTTGTAACTTTCACAGTTTCACTGAAGTCCATTAAGTGGGAGCTAGCAGTAAGGCCCTCAGAAATTCAGCTACTTCAACATCTCATTGAGGAATAAATAGAAGGACATGCATCAGTTGGTCCCTGTCCTGCTCCCTCACAAAGTGCTAGGTGTAGACTAAGAAAACTGATCTACAACCCAACCTTCTTCAGCCATAGAAGGTTTTGAGGTCATCACTGTGATGATACTACTGTCTAGAGTTTGGAGCACCGCAAGGAGTGTGCAGGGAGACCCTAAGGTCTGCAACAAAGGCTGAGGAGGTGGCCTGGCAGCACCATTCTCAGCTCAAGATTCCATATCTCTCTTCCCATCCTCTCAGGAAGACATATCTTGACCTACAACTTGAGGCAAGGCTGACTAGCTTCGGATTAACATACTCAGTGCATATTTCATGCAGTGTTCATGTGCAAGCCATGCAGCAAGCAGGGCAAGCTTAAAAGATATAACAAAGTGACTATGCATCTCAATGGGTCCATTGGGAGGATTTTTGAGAGCCACCTTGCTGCTGAATGGATGAAACGTGTGGCTCATACTTCAGCCACTCTTCACATTTTTCTTGACACTGTTCTGGTTTTTTTTTGTTTTTGTTTTTTTTTTTTTATCTCCTGCGTTTACTTCACTTCAGTATTTCCCATCTTTCATGTTCCACTTGTGCAAACAAACAAGGCATAATATTAACACTAAGTCATTAAGCAAAACTGTGGCCCTGGCAAAAAGGGCCATTTTCAAAGAGTGCTGGCAGAAAAATAAACATGGAAGAAAACAAAGGAGGAGCACTACCTTTTTTCTCTGAGCTGCTGAACTTGTCTTTGATCTCACTGGAGATCATTTTTATCCCTAAGAGGCAATTAAACCTCAAATGCAAAATGAAGGGAATGACATCATGAGGTTTAACTAGAAACTGTGTATTTCACAAGAAAAAAGAATCATACAGTTCAAAGAAGGAAAAGTCTGACATTCTTCTCACACCACGGTATTGAAGAGAAAATAATTCATAAGGGAAGTAGTGCAAAGAAATGAGCAGGCCATCTCCAGCCCGTAAATGCTATTTGTTCTGCCCTTCTCCAACATGAGATCAAATGATTTGGTAACTGCCAAGAAAATTCTGGCTTGTGCAACACCATAAAAGCAGGAAATTTCAGTAATGAAAACATAATCCTGCAAGAAAAAATAATTACAAAAAAAAAACAGGAAAAAAAAAAGAAAAAATGCAGCTCTAAGGAAGGAGTAAGAAATATATGGAATTGCAGCACCTTCCCAGCACCTGTTAAACACAGCAGCCAAACCATGTAGTGTATGATTTTTTTCCCCTTAAGGGATCAATATATCTTAGTTTGTTGTTTTTTTTTTTTTTTATTGACAGCGACTGCTATAATATTCTTTTTTTTTTTTCCTCCATACACTCATAACATTCTGGAAAAACAATTCACTTTGGGGACTAAAATTCTTTACATCTGGTTCCAGCTCAGAGACATTTCTGGAAATTTGAACAAGATGCTGTCAAGTATTTCTGAATTATATGTAGATGTCTGTCAAAACATACATTTAAGTTTTTCTTTCTTTTCTCATTCACAACTTAAAACTAATTTTTTTTAACATAGTTCTCTGTTATGCCTATACACTTTTTATGGACAAACAAATGAGCTCTTCATAAGTGAGTTGAGAACAGTTTTTATGTATAGCACAGAGGTATATTAGAAATATTCAGTTAAGGATTGTCAGGACTGCTGTGTGCAGTCAGTAATTTTAGAAGATTTCTATGTCAGAAAATCCATTTTTCCAGAGGTTCATCAGTGCTGAGAGGCCACAGTGAAATTTTTTTGTTCATGTATAAAACAAAGGGAGGTAAAATAAGCAGAAAAATCAGCACGTCACACCTCATTTTTAAAGTAAAAAATGTAAGACTATCACAAAGTCACTTTTCAAAAAACAATGTCATGTTCAAATATTGAGGCTTTCAGGCTGCGTCAATACTGAAAAAATATTTTGCTGGTAACCTAGTCACAAAATAACACACGATTCATTGAAAGCAGGCTCTTGTCAATGTTATTGAAATTAAAGTTTCTTTAAGGAACTTGTAAGACCTGGAGATTCTTTCCTCCTTCCTGCTGAACTGGAAATGTCAGTGGCTATGAGCACAGGATGTACAGAGGCATAGAGACAGACCTTTGTCAATAATTGCATCTGTAAGGTCATAGCAGTGGGCAGAGGTGGCCTGGAGAGCCCTCAGAGGTGTCCCACAGGGGCCCCAAAAACCACTATTCACAGCAAAATGTGTCCCTGCTCTTAGTACGAATGCTTTGTGATTTTCAGAGACCACAAGAAGTCAAGTCCTTAACTTTAAATTTTGTATCTAAGCCGAGACAGGTTCATCAAGATCAAAATGAAATGCCAGAGGAGAGAGAGAGAGAGAGAGAGGGCCGTAGACATCTGGGAAAACCAGTCCTTACAGAAGAAAAGAGCTCAAATTCCCCACGGACAGTCTGGCTTTCTGTTTTGAATGCCATTCACTTAAATTGGTTGCCTGGCGTTGTCATATCTGCTATAATTGCAGCAGATTGCAACTGCAGAAACATCTCCTGCATATAAACCCTTTTATTATGGCATATAAACACAACATTTCCAGTAATTTAGGGGCAGCTAAAATCTCCTATTCCTTGGAAGCTGCCTCCCCTATAGTAGTTCATGAAACATCACTGGAGCAATACAAGACAGTGAAGTACAGTAGTTACTGCATTAGAAGTTGATGTCACTAGCTATAAGCTCCTACTTGCATTTAAAAAAATCCAGCTTGTTAAAATCCAAAAGAGAAATATACAGGAACATGCTCAAAGTTCAATTAAAAAACACCCATAGTGTTTGTTTTTGTCTCTCTCACTGAACTACAGCGTCAATCTGACAAACAGTTTCTGTCTAGCCTGCTAAACACTTGCAATATATAAAATTTCTTAGCATCCTTTGAAGCAATAACTTGTTTTTAAGAAAGACTAGGTTCTTTTCCGTGATATTCTTTCATACCAACTTTAAAGGCACTGTGATTTATGGGAAAAGAGGCCCAGGGTGAGCAGCCTGAAGCCACCAAATCACAGTGATCTCACTGTCACTAACTTTTGCAATAATTAGTGTTTTTCAGGAAGAACCCTCTACCAGAATCATCTTTCATTATAAAGAGGTAAACTGCCAACTTCCATGTTTTCGGAAGGACTCTTGAGAGTCTGAAGTGAGTGCAGAAACCTTGAGGCAATTAAAAAGGGAAAAATTATGTTGATTCTCATGAAATCTTAAAGCTTAATGATTTCTTAGGATATGCTTCACGAGTTTTGATCTCACACAGCTGGCAGGACTGTACTCTTTCCCTAACTACAATGCGGCATCTATTTCTCATTATTTAATTGCAATATTTTATGCTTCAATAAAGATTCAGCCCTTGAAGTTACACAATTGTAAGAAGGATTTTTGGTTCCCCCTTCCCTCTCCTCAACATTGCAGACAAAATCTTGAAAGTGTAAAGCCTAAAAACCAGAATGTGAAGATAAAAAAGAGATAACATACTCTATTTATGTAAAGAATCTCTCAATACTTATACCATGTAGTCTTGTGGAGAGCCAGCTCATGGTTTTTGGACCCATGAGGTGAGCACTGTTGCTAGTTAGCACTTAAAGGAGGAACTGGGTTGCTTTCCTCTCACAGCACCTTGAAAATGAAAGTACTGCTTGCCAAAAGTGCCACATATTGTTTATATTTTTATATCCCTTTATTATGTGTACTACAACATTGCCAGGAAGGCTGCAGTCACAAGCCCATTCCACCAGCTACTGCACACAGCACAAGAGAGCCTCTTCCCTGATGACCCTATGGCCTAACTGATAGCCTGGGTCAATTTGTTCAATTAACAGCATTTTTCTCCAATCATCTTTGATAGCTTGGGGACACTAATTATGTTTCATCCAAGGGCAGCCCAAGATGCTCATCTAGGGGGCATGATTTCAGCCAGAAGGAAGTGGACACCTCATCCACCCCTGGAAGAAGCTCTAGGGGTGGCTGAGCACTTGCTCCAGACAGAGCTGTCAGTACATGAGGAAGGCAGAGGGCACGGCAGAACAAAATTTACAGACACTTTATATACTCCTTAGACACACTTACCATCCTCTAAGGGTTATGTACACACACAAACAGGGTAATCCAGAATGTAACCAAGATATGACGACGTCTACTAGCTATTAATGTAATGCCTTAGCCTTTCTATAGCCAATGAGATACTCCCATTAATTTAGATAGGGCAATTCATGACAGTACAAAGGTAGCATACATTGTGTCCCAAGTGGAAAAGCCATGCCTTTTCTCCTCCCCTCCCCCTTCAGAATAAACAGCACTCCAGAAGTATAGCTAACAAAAAAAAAAATTAAAAAAAATACACCCATAAAATAACAAGACAAGAACCAGTGGTATAAAACAGTTTCCAGCCCTGTCCCAATCAGGTTCAGCAGCTGCCAGCCATTCACAGGCTTTTCAAAGTAGCTCCAGGCCATGCCCAGATGAAGCACTGAAACCTGGAGAGCTGATAAGACAGGAGCTGGTGGTAGGGGCTGTCATCTGCCCAGCCATGAGGTTATTTATTTATAGAAAAGCCTTTGAACCAGACCATTACAGTTCAGTGTAGTAATAACAAGTTATAGTGAATTCAAAGAGTGGTAGGGTGTAGCACAGCCATGCATTATATACCCTGTTGTAAATGGTCTCTGAGGGAAAAGGCCTGTAATTTAGAGACATTTCAATGGCAAAACCTGGGTCATTGTAACAGATGCTTTTTCTTAGTTATTTTTATGGAAAAGAGAAACTGGCCTGCAAATGTCAGGCACTGTGTGTTTTCATTCAACCTTAGTTAGCTATGAAACCTCCTGGAGCTCAGTCTCCCTACACCAAATATTTGTTTTAAGATTAATTGTTCACACAGGAACTAAACAGCAAATTGCTGAATGTGAAGCTTCTTTCAGAGGAGATTTCTGTTCCTTCTCAGGATTGTTTTCTCATGTGTTGTTGGCTCTCTCAAATGTCCTGTCACCTTTGGGAAGCAGAATTCAAGCAGAATCAGGGAAATGGCTTTTCTGTTTGTTTTTAAATTTTATGCATGTATGTGTCGTTTTTATTATTAATATTACAGGAGAGCCTCAGAACTCTGTTCAGAGGTCCCTGTTGCAGCAGACTGCTTCAGTGCAAACACTCAGCAGATATCATGGCACAGGACACAGCCTGTGGAGTACAGCACCTACCCCAAGTAGGAGCCCTGGTGAGATTGAGAGCTACAGATAAACCAAACCACTCCCCTCCTAAAAACAACAACAACAAAACAATATGAGTAGGGAAGCAAAAGCTCAAACAGTGAAATCCTGGCTGCCTGAGAGTCAGCGGTCCAGCCCAGCTTTCTCAAGGCTGAGTATTTTCCCATGGTCTCTTCACCTAATCAGAGTGACATAACATGTCCTCTCACTCAGCTAGAGAACAAGGAGGAAAGTCTGCCCTCATCTAGCCCCTAGTTTTGTCAGACTGCTCCTTCAAAGCCAACCAACCACAACATCTAAGCTCTTGGGTCCATGCATTCAGTGTAGACCAGGATGTTCTGCTTTGTGTTGGCAAGCCGCACCTCAGACTCCCATCCAAGTCAAACGCAGACGTTCTCAATCTCAGCTAAGTCCCCGCGCCTTCAGCTTACATTTCTCTTCCACAGTTCATTTTCACTCCCTCTCTTCTCTGCACAGAAGCTAATCATCACAGATAGTTTCCCTCCTTTAGTCTGAGGCTGTAAGTACAGATGTCTCCACATGTATAGTCATCAAGTGGTACTGATGGTTGTTCACAAGCTCTGTTATGGGTGGAAGTCAGTGTATGGCTTCTAGCAGCACCAGAGAAAACATTATTTCACCAATATTAGAGTTAAAATGTCAGAGAAACAACAACCAATGCCAAACCAAAATATCAGAAACCAAAATGCGCAAAAGTAAGACTTCATAAGATCATTGTGTGCTTCTAGGTTATCACTGCTAAATAGGAAATTAAATCTGAACATATGTAACACAAAATTGTTTCCCTGTCACTAAATGAATTCTTTTCAAAAGAATTTAAGATCTCATCTCCATCTGCCTAGCATTTATTGAAATTCTATCCAGAAATAAGGCCAAATTTTATCTGCGTGATCATTCTCAGTTCTCTTATCCAAATTTTCTGTTGATACAGAATACTCAAAACAATGAATTGGAACCCACATTTGAGAACAGCAAGATTTCTTTCTGCTGTTCATGGATTATGTTGATAGACTGAATAAATTGATAAAATAACATGAAGGGAAGTATTGACAAAACCATCACTTTTATTTACACTTTTCTTCTTTACAAGAATTCTTTGTAGCCCTTATTCTCCAGCTTTCAACAGTCCCATGGTTCCCAAAACCAACATTCAATATCAGAGTTTAGCATAAAATTGAGATTTTACCACCCAAACCCCAAACTAATGAAAAAAAAAATCATGCCTTTAAAATGGTGCAGAATAAGCTGCTAGCATCTTTTGAAGATCTATCAAATCAAGCATTACTCGTGGAGTACTGATTACTTTAAACTTACAAACTTCCTTTTTCTAAAATAGTAGAACAACACTGAAGATTACCAGTCCATTTACCTACCCACAACACCAGACAAAAGGAAAAGCATCAACAGTAAATATTAGGTGTTTAGAGGAAATATGAGTGTCAGGCACATCCTATGGTGAGCCTGATACTCATTTATGATAAATCACTTCTTCATTACTCTGTGAAGAAATCTACCCAAAATTGAATACTAACATTAAATGAGAATTCAACTTTCTATTATTGAAACCACAGGCAAAACCAACTAAACAAACAGAATCAAGACACCATTCAACAAGACATTGTTCCAGATAATAAGCAGAAAGTGACAATTAACCACTCCTCTTACGATACTTAGTTAAACCCCTATGGTGTTGCATATTGGTACTAGCATTCTCTTTTACAGCAAAAAGACTATTTAGATGTATTAACTGTGTCAAAGGAATGAACCACTGATCCAATTTCACATTCACTAGCACCAATTAAATGAAAAACATGACAAAGCACTGTGACAACATTGACGTTAAAATCACAGTCCAGTCAGTGCTCAGCATGAGTTAAAGACCTTTGCAAATGCACCCTCTGGATGAATTTCACACACAGATCTCTGCTAAAGTCTCCCCGAGCTCAGCAGTACGATTTAACACTACACCAAATATGCGTTGCATGTAGTTCCAGTAAAAATAACTCAATTTGCACAAACAGTCATTCAACAACATGTTTTTCTACCCAACGTCATGTTAATATTGTTATTAAATAAATGTATGAGGTGGTCAGAAATAAATTGCTAGCAACCAGTACTCTCCAGACTGTAATGCAAGTTATTAACAAGAAAACCTTAAAATACATTTCTTATCCTCTATAGTCTTCTGAAATAAAAGCCAGAGAAAAAAACGCATGCAAAGTGATTTGATTTTGGCATAGCTAGATGCTGGGATTCTCTGTATGGAATTTTACTTAAAAATAAGTGATTTTCACAGTTGTTGAAAGTGTTTAAGTAAATCTAATTGCTGTGGGTGCCATCTTGGTCAGAGATCTGCATCCTAGAGATAAACATTATTTAAAGTACTCATTTTACACTCTAGAAGCTCAAAAACATGTCAAAATCAGGCATGGTTCCTATTCAAGATCATGACTGGAATCGACCCAAATAAAAAAAACAAGTGCAGCTAAAACCATACAGCTATTTCCTGCATTTGTGGGTGAATGTGCCAGCCTTTACCTTTTTTGTGTTCCTAACAGTAAAGGGATTTTCCGTACTTCCTTGTTGATCCTCCCTTTTGCAGATGAAGCATGCAAGGAGCACAAAGAGTCAATAGAAACAGCAGCCCCAGCCCTGGCATCAGAGCAAGATTGGCTTGTGTATAGGAGAACTTTGAGCAGGATGATAAGGAAGCTTAATCATGCCTAATCAGCTGCACTCACCTACCCCACTGCAGCACAAAAATCCCGGAAAACCAGGTGCTCCAAGGCAACACAGGGCAGGGAAGCTTGTGCCTGTGATTGAATCAGGAATTGAAACCTGCTGTGGCTCATTCCTCTTCATTATCTGCCCAAGGAGGTCTGCATGACTGGGTTGTCTGTAGACAGTTAATCTTTAACTTCTGAAGTTAGGTGTGATGAAGCCAATCTGAAGTCATTATGAAACACAAAAAACACAGGCTGTACCTTCCAGACCAGGGCTGGTAGGAGAGTAGCACACTGACAGCAGCACCCACCAGGAGAATCTAAATGGGCCATTAAATTCAACACATGGCCTCAACACCATCACTTAATTTTCTTCAGGGTTTGTAGTTTTTCTTAATTTTCAGCCCTGTTCTGTAGACTTCTACAGGTCTCAGACTGTACTGCTACATTGTTCTAGGTAACATGCTTCCAGTCATCCTACCCACCCCATCTGTGCTTTCAATTCTGCATATGCTCAGTGAGTATATGTAAAATCACCCTTTTATTTTTCCTTAGGTCTAAAGACCAAAATTCACCAAAATCAGAAGCCTCGCCTTCTGAGAATTCACAACAGGCAATTCAATTTCCTTCAACCACTACAGTATCCATTGCAATGACTTGTGCTTGAAAGTGAAAATATTTTTTAAAAGATTACATTTGTAACAGGTAACAGCTGTTAATGGCCCTCACTTAAAATACCATGTTTTACACAATGATTAACTTCGTCCAGATTCAGATTCCAGATCTCGTTATGCCTGTGCCTGCAAGGCTGAAGAACATTTTCCTGCTGAACATCTTTTGTCATGAGAGCATACACACATATGTACCCATTAGGGTCAGATTTAACCTTGTCATTTTACCCAACTCTATAGACTGAAGTTGGAACCAAACACCATTATTGCCAATGCCTTTGATTTAAAATACTAAAAACACTAATATTAAAAAAAAAAATCCAAATTTTGAGTATTTTAGAAATACTTAGAGTATCCACATCACTGTGGAGGAGCACCCCTTCACAAAATATCCTGAGGTGACTTTAGAGGAAAGCAGAGAAAACACCTACCAGATTGGGAAATCCAAACATCTTCTTGCCCAGACCCATAGCATTTTAAATCATTCTACAGTTCATTGCAGCTGATCTGATCTACAGTCAGCTAGCTGTACACTATACCCAAGCACTCTGAATTTCCACTGTGCAAAGTCCAGCATTCATTGCTTCAACATACTTCTTCACTAAAGCTCCCATTCCCACTAACACACAGAGGCATAAAAAGACACATAATGCAGAGCAAAACATTCTTTAAGTGATGGCCTTTAAGCCAGAAGTAACATTACAAGGCTTAAATGCTGAGGGAGTTAGGGGAAAGGGGGACGTTTTGTATTGTTATTTTTTTTTTTTAGAACACTCCTCTAGATCATATTCAAGTAGTAATGGAAAATCTTAAACTGATTTGTTAGCTAAGAAAATTCCAGACACTTCATTGAGAGGAGACTATAAAGACACTTTAATTCTCCAGTGAGACCTGTTATTCTGCAACAAGTTGATTAGTCATCTGGCAGCTGCTCAGTTTGGTCTAATCATCCACAGAATGCAACGGGCAGAAGAGCCAAAACATATCTCCTGTGCATGGCAGTCTTTCAAGTCTGAAAGTTGTTTCCAGAAATAACAAGAAAAGAAAAGAAAATTAGACTTTGTACCAACACTATGATGGAAATTTTGAAAAAAAAAATAAAGGAAAGGGAAGAAAAAAGCATGGCTTAAGATTCATTGCCCATGGTTTTTCTTTCACCAAGTTTGGTCAATGTTCAACTTCCATGGGGCCCACTGGGAAGGTGGCTGCCACTGAGAAGTCAGTGCCTGAGTGTTTACCATCAGGACAGTTCTCTGCCAAGGCAATCCTGCCAAGAAAGTGCAAGTTAAACCCTACAACTGGAAGCCACAGTAGAACAAGACAGCACAGTAGCTATATATGGAGAATCAGGCATGGGAATAGGGCATCCCAGTGCACTGTACATGCTTCACTGCTCCACTGAGAGTTAGAAATAGACTCTTATGCATGGGCATCTGTGAAGCAAGATTTATTAAGTAGGAGAAAAATAACATTTTTGTCATGTTATCTTTCTCTCAAATGCATTAAAGGCTGATTCTATTGCCAATTCAAAAACTAGTTTAAAAATATGTATTTTTCTCCTATTATGCTTCATGAAGTCCACCCATAAATGTTATTATATTATATCCAACTTGATTTCAATATTTCAATTTCATACAACTTAAAAAAATATTGCAAAATGCCAAGTTGCATTAACAGGAAAAAAATCCAGTTAAATCTTATGTCTAGCTTCCAGATTCAAAATGTATTTTACCCAGAAAATCATCTATTGGAAAAGAGAAGATTTAATATAGATCTGATTAGTGGTAACCACTCACAAACAAAAGAACTTCAAAAATGAGATAGTCTCTATGCTTAAACTAGATACATCCAGGAAATCATCTGATAAAATTTTCACTGGGATAATTAGACCTGCTTAGTGCAATCTAATCAAATAAAATTACTGGTTCTTGGACACTTTTATAACAAGATATGAGTAACCTTATTATTTTAGACTTTGAAAGAAATATATACAATACATGAACAAATTATTGCACGTGTATGTAGTATGGACTGTAAAACTGAAAAAGACTGGAGTAGGGAAAAGTATTTAGGCAGTGCTACACTGCTTGCTTCCTAAGATACTTGTTTTGTCTTTTTGTGCATCAAATTGCATAGTTTTACCTGTCTAGCTACCTTATTTTACAGTCAGCATTCGTACAGATAGCCAAACATCACTTCTTTCACAGATCCTTGGAAGAATGAATGTAGTTTGTTCTGATGCTGAGCCAAGCTGATAAAAAGCAATTTGTTAACAAGGGAATCTCATGACTAGCCAGGCTGAGGTGAAGTATGAGCAAGCACCACGTGTCTGAAAATTCAGAGATGAATTTCCAAAGAGCAATAGTCTGGTTCATCTTTTTCATTCTCCAGGAAAAAAGATGCAATTTGCTCATCAGACCAAGTTGGACAAACCAAGGCTAACTCAGCAGGCTCTACTTAGTAGACACAGCGACTTGGACAGTCAAACCAGATCCTCTTCCATGTTTGCAAATCCTAAATTATTTATATAACTTCCCATGTAACCATCATGGCAGCAAGTGACCCTATTGATGTCAGTGGCACTATATTCTATAATAAAGTTACAGCTTCTGGAAATATGCACAGTCTCTAGCTGCAGATTTTTCAGGGAGAGGAATGTGGTTTTGCTACATGTTAATAATGCATGTAGTACAAACATGCCCTGATCATCCGTTAGGGCTATGAGGCTTCTTCCAATTTATCACACAACTGATAGTTCATAGGATAGCAGTAAAAGAGAAACTGCTTATGCCCAAAGACACAGTGAAAGAAGAAGAAGACAAAAAGACTGAAGACTCTAATACTCTAAATTAGTTAGGATTTCTCACACTCCAATTATTAACAATTTCTCTGTGAAAACTAGATTGAGGTGAAAAAAAAAAAACAACCCAAAATAGTGACTGTAGAAAACAATTATTGAAAAAAACCAACTTGCTAAAGTTAGATTTACTTATCTAAATGTAATGGTCATGATACTGATAAACTAATATTACCTCTATTACTACTCAGCCACTGTGTGAGGAATTTTAAGTTACTATTAAAAAAAAATCTGTAAAAAGCCTTTTCATGTGGAAAAATGCTGATAGTGTATTAAATGTGCTCTCTCTGAGCACCCAAAGCATACATCAAAATGCTGAAACTAGGATGTTCTCCGCAAGCAGCTGGTTGTTAGCTTATTGGTCTCGGTTTTTGAGCTAATGATTCACAGGATTTTCTCATAGTTGGTACAGTGTTTTGTTGTACTATTCAGCGTCGGGCATCAGGCATCAAGGAAGAAATAAATGCCAGATTATGCTTTCCTTGTTTCTCATGTACTCTTTGCCATCAGAGGGTATAATGCCATCCTTCAAGGGATGGTGAGGAGGTGCTGCTTATCTCTTAGCCAATTCACACACTCAGCCTCTAGATTTCAGGCACTTAAGGCATCTCAGCTAAATATTACCCAGTATTTTAAATTCCTTTCCTTCTCTTCTATACAGAGCTTCACTGCCACTGAAACCTCTATAAAGATTTCAGCTGATTTCATGAGGCTTTTAGTCAGACCCAAGTTATTTTCACTACCAAAAAAGAAGAGATATATAAGGAGGGTCTCAGCTGCATAAGCCAGCTCTGAAAACCAGCATGCTCCCACGTTAACATCCTTGATTAATCCCAGCTATTCACTGTGCTGCAGTTTTGTGCTTAGCACACATTAGGGCAACCAGCAGTTCCCATGTGAGAGCTGAAAGGTCAGGAGCAGACACGTATCCACCTTAGGAGCCCAGAAAGCCTCAGCACAGCCTCTGAAGAAAAACAGGGTCACAGCAGGAGCATAGCTGCACTGGAAGTAGCCTTACTCCATTGGCTGTTCTGGCTGAGCGCATGAATAAACTACAAATACCCTAGTATGACCCCGCGTTTTGTAAGAATACTGTGCTGCTGTATATCATCACCAAATTTACAATTGTATCCTGCAACTGGAGGATGGGAGGAGGCTGGGAGGTTTCTTTTGGATTTTTTTTGGCTCTTCAGAATTGTGCTGAGTGATGGGTATGAACCTACAGCCAGCCGTGTCCCTCTGTGTCCCTGAGATGTGGTTTTTGAGGGCAGGACACGTGCAGGCCCAAACATAGCTGTCATTAGCAAGGTACCTGAGACTTGAGACTGACAAATGTCTCCAGTCTCACAGGAGACAGTTCTCACAGGAACACCATGCGGCTTACAAAGGATTTTCAGACCCAGAAACCAGTGTTAAAAATATATGTTTCTGAAACACCGGAGCTATAATCAAGTGTATTACAAAAACTAGAAAGTACAATCTAAGAACACAGTGATCCAACTGAGACAACTGAGAGTTTAAAGCACCAGTAGAAAATTGCACGAGATGTTTATCAGTCAAAGATATTGATGAAATATTTGAATGACACCTACAGCTGGCTTATGGAGTACATGAAGCTGCAGCAAGGCTAAATTTCCTGCAGGAATGCCAGCCCAATTCCTTCTACCAACCCACTCTATGAAGAGGAGTGATCTGGAAGATCTCTTGAGGAAAGGAGACCAAACAACTCCTTACCCATATTGCCATGGAGACATCAACACAAACAGAGCACCTCCTTCTTCCACAGTCTCCAGTGGTTCCCAGCTCCAGGGCCATACAGTGAGAGATGGAGCAGACCAGAAGTTCAGGTAATACTCAAATTCAATCGCTACCCCATTCTGAAATTTCTTCTGAAGTTCAAATCACACCTGTGTGATCCAGCGTGCTCTTGCTATAATGCTCTCATAATTTTTAATTTGTGCATGAACCTGCCCTTCTCTGTTCCAGCTGAGAATAACAGCAGGAATACTGAAATGCCATATGAAGGATTCTTGGCTTTTTTCTTTTTTCATGTGAAATAGAAAATTCCAGACATCTCCTGAGTGAGCCTGTTTTTATAAGATTCTTAGCCTGTTTTTGGAGAAGCAAGCAATTATTTTCTCAAGTAAACTATCAAGTATTTTGAGGTGCAGCCAATTGTCCTTAACACCTAACATTCGAGTTCTCTTCCCCCTGTTTTTCCCTCTGAAATATTTTTGGGGTGGAACTATTCCAGCCTGCCTCAGCAGACGCCCTAACGCCTCCTCCATTTCTGCGTGCTGTGGAAGAGCATGTGAACCGAGTGCTATGTTTCACTCTGATGGAAAAGTTATCAGGGAGATCAAAGATGCAAGTAGGAGAAAGTCATAATCCTACATACTTGCTGGAGTGGGTTGTGTAAGAAGTTATTCAAATAAATGAGAACTGTAGGAAACCAGTGCTTTGTTAAATGCCTTCAGTAAAATGACTTGATGTGTTTTATCAAGGACTAAAGTTGTAAACAGGCTGTAGATACTTCTTGTTATCTACAGCTCTATTCTTGCGAAAGTGCAAGAATCTGTAGCATTACTTATCTGAAGCTTCAGATGTGTCAGATGCCTCACGTTGGTTTGACTCTTACCCAGAACAGGAGCACAGGTGTTCGCTGTGACCATATTAAAATATTTTATGTACAAAATCTCTCCCCAGAAATCTGCAATCAGCACTCCATGGTCTCTAAGAGGCTTTCTTGGGCTTGGCAACTCCTTTTTTAAACAGGCAGTTTATCTTCTGATAAGAAGCAGAAAGACTTCATTTATAGTTGTTTAATGCTATTAGAGCCTGTAGTTTCCATAACAAGATAGGAAAAACAAGCCGAGTCTTCTGCGTAGGGCTTTTCTGATCTCCAGGATATAGGAACACATTGTTGGTATCTTGGTGCATGACTCACTCGGCTGCTGATGTCACACGGAATGTGCTGTTAAGCTTGGATAAGCGATAGAGAGACTTCACTGGTACACTGACGTATCAGCTACCCATTATGAGATCGTAACCAGGAAGAAACTTACTGTAAAACATATAAAAAAATACTACTGGAGACAGAAAAGAAACAATCTATTTTCTATTCATAAAGAGATGCTGTTAAGCCTGCAGGAAGCAGGTGAAAGTGGCACTGATTATGAGAAAACCAAAAGCAGGGCTGTCTTTGTCCCTCAGCCCATTTAGTCTCCACTGGGCTCCCAGAGTGACTGCACCAGTAGACATAAAACTCAGTTCAGCTGGTCACTGCACCAATGAGGAATCTGTTGCCTACAGAATAAGGAACAGCCTTGAACACCCACCAAAGTGTGTTCTGTGGACCACTCATACAAGAGATAACAAATAGAATGAGATTGATTATACACATGATCATTTTCCTGACCTGTACTTAGACATGTAAATGGTATCAATCTGTATAGATGAAAATAAATATTAGTCCTGTTAAGGAGGCAATAAATCTAATTCCTCCTTCATTTGGGAAGGAGTCCAGATATTGTGTGCTCTTTGTTGCTTGGATCTCTGTGTATGACATGATACACTGATTTTTTTCTACAGAAAAAGAGTAAAGACTGTTTAAATTTAAAAGCCTTCTCATAATTTTCTTCTTACAATGCTTCTACTCTTTCTCTGAGTGGCACAATTCATATCATTAACAATCAAGGCACTGCCCAGGTCTTACTGAGTTCAGCACTTCGTGAAGGTAATAAATACTGCTCCTTGAAGCTGGATCATGGTACATCCAGCTCCGCCTTCTCACTGCACTCCCCACGGGACTAGTGTCCCTAGAGTTTCCTCAAACCATGACATGCACACACCCTTTTGAGGACTGGACTACCAAAATTCAATGGCAATTCAGTGTCAAAGTCGGGATTTTTTCCCACACCAATGTTCCCCTAATCACTCTTAAACTCTTCATTACAAAACCCAGGTCCTGGGATTTCCAAGGATCTCTTTCTCTTAAAAGCCCTTCTCTTTGGAAGGTGGTGTGAGTTCATTCCCATATTTCCTAGGATTTCAGTTTTTCTGCAGATAGCTTTTTCCTTTGCAAATCTCTGCTTTCAGCTTCCAAAGTATTGCCACCACATGACACTATTTGTTAGGAAGAACCCGAATTTTCTTGTACAAAAGTGAAATCTGTGAAATCAGCTCAGATTTACTGGAAAATAGCCACATGTTGTGACCTGTGTGACACCTGTGCAAGGAGGAAGGTTAATTTGCAAGAGAAACTGAAACCAAGACAACTTTATTCCCATAAGTAGGACCAGTCGTATTTTCTGGTTTTGCCATACAAATGCTCCAACATTTGAAGTAGTGCTGTCGGTAGTATTTGGAATATGCAGCTTAAAAATAATCCATGCACTCAGGCACATGCCAGCCTTTACTTAGAAACAGCAAAAGAGCACCTGCTGTAAAAGCCATCATTCCTTTCCAGGTAATTCACAAAGAAAGGAGAAAATGGCTAAGCCTGACAAAAATTCATTATAAGTTCTTTGTACCTGGCAATCTGATGAATGAGTGGATAGATGAACAAGCAGAATATATCACTGAGAGTCTTCTTAAGCAACGTCCTTGAATATTCATAGTTTCATGTTCACAGATCACATTCTTTTTCTTTGTTAGCTGAAAGTCTTTCCTTTTCACAACTAGACTAAATAGAAATACCTGGTAGAAAATTCAGTTTGTGCAGATTACTTTGCAAATAATTATGAAAACATATTAAGAATACTTTGGTGATTCTACAGCTACTGAGGGATCGTGAAGAAGGCCTTCAGCCTCCTGCATGGTCAGTTCTCAGGGAAGCCATGCTGTGAGGCTGGGGTAAAGCTCTTTCAGGGAGACACCAAGAGGCACATTGCTCTCTGTGGCTGTACAGAAGCAGGGATTAACATTGAAGCACAGAGAGGGTTATCTAGGGGCAGGGTCAAAGATTTACCGAGGAAAGCATTCTTGAATGAGCAAGCAACCATCTCTGACCATCAGACTTGCTTTCCTTCTTGCTAGTAAATAATCTTTGATCAAGTGGGAGAGGCATGGCTGTATCTCTTGAATTAGGGTGGGTGATTTAACTCCTCTTCCCGAGACAACAACCAACTTTACTTTTAGTAAGTATCTTTTTTTGTTGTTGTTGTTGCTGTGTTCAGATCCATGCATGTGTATGTCACCTGCAATCACGAGGCTTAGGCAGGCTGATGGGTATATCTAATAGTCATCAATGATGCCTGTATTTCCTTAATGTTCTGCAGCATTGGGAAACATACCCTTCTTAGCTTCCCTCAGTGTTCCTACCTTTACAATGGGGCTCATTCAGATGCTGAATGAAAAGCAGAAAATTAGTAGTGTTAATATCCTGCTTAGTGATTCTGATGGTTCTCAGAACAGCTGCTCATGACTCAGACATCACTGACACTGGTAAGCCATTTGCATTGACAGTAGTGTCAATGTGGAGTGTCATGTCTTCAGCATTTGCTGACTAGGCACATCAGTGTGCATTCCTCTTGTCTAACAAGCATCAGAACACATAGGAAGCTGTGAGGTATTTATTTAATACTCAGAAAGAATGTATATGGGGATCAGTTTTCTATCGTGTTTTCATTAGTGAGGAAGCTCAATGCAGTTTATAAATTACCCAGACTGCAGAAACATCATAGGAGAAGATCTGAACAAATATCCTACAGAAGGAATTCAATTTGTTTCTTTTGAAAAAGTAAGCAAAGTAAGCAGGAATGAATGAAGTGCAAACTACACCCTGAACTGATTCCCTGAAATGGCAGTGAGAAAGAATACATTGCTTATTCTCAGGACAGCATTGTGCTATTGAATAAGGCAAATACAACAAAACAAAACAAAACAAAAACCCATGTAAAAAAGCTACACACAATCCCAGTGTGCACTTGAAGGGGCATTGCAGTTAATGAATTGTCTAAACTCACCTTAAACCTCGTTTCATGTTTAGAAAGGAGGAGTACAATCTGGGATAGGTGGAGAGGTGGCTACTGAGACGTCTGAAAAATGAAGAATCAATCAAAAGGGAGAAAGTCATAGAAATAATTTTCTCCATTTGCACGAGGTTGAATAGCAAGTTAAGGGCTACAAGACCACAAGGTAAACAGGGGACTCACAGGAGTAATCTCAGCTCATCTACAACACAGGCATGAAAGCAAATGGGTAAAAACTGGTTGTGAAGAAAGCAATGTAGGGAAGTAGAGACAAGTTTTTACCACCAGAGTGATAGTCTATAGAATTAATAAAAACTGGCAGAAAACTAGTTAGGTTTTGAGCTTGAGCAATTAATTCTCATGATGAAAAGGTGCTTACTGTGATAGAAGAGAACAAGGTTTGAAAATGCAGGAATTCTCCTGTAGTCTCCCTATTTAATATTTGTTGAATTATGCTTGCAAGGCCTAAATAGAGCATTTGTAGAATATGGAGAAAATAAAGTACTCTAGTGTGGTTCTTATGAATTGGACAAGTGCTTAAATAAATCCAAGTGGATTCCACTGGAAACCAGATTAGCTGTCACGCCTCTGCAGTTCTGAGAATCCTCTGTGCTTCCCATGGATATCCAGCATCCATTTCTACCTTTCAAAAGTTATAAGTAAAGGGCAGAATTTTACCAATGCATCATCTGTTAACTCTTTCATAAACAGTTTTCTTTGACAAATGCTGATATACCTCTTTATGCACAATTCAGAGTTATACTGGCATGCACACGTAACTGGATAAATGAATATTTGAGCATAGCCAAGGATTTGACAAGATCAACTGGTAAAGAGCAAAAAAAGAATATGGCAATGTTTGGTGACAATTTTCCAACAATTATTCTACATGCTGTTTTTGCACTTCTGCCAGAACCCTAACTGAGAACAAATAAAAACCCAAGTCTCATGGAAATCTGTAAGCCACTCAACTAGAGGAAAAAAATACTGGAGCACAGGTCAGTCAAAAATAGCAGTGAAATATATAATGAGTTGTTATCATTCATGAGGCACACAAGAGGAGTGGAGTCTGCAGGTAGAGGAGACTTGGAGAAAAAGGACAGAAAATAATCATTGAAATAAAAAAAAATCTCGAAACTGGATCAAATAATAAGATTGGAACTATACGTCTTAGAAAGCTTCAGAGAAGTTAAGTTTCTATTCTCTGTGATATGAAATAAAAACAAAGAGTCATTCACCTGTATCAGGAAGTGAAAAATAAATCTTGTTATGCAATTTGGTCTTGGAATTTAGTGCTCCAGGATGTCAGTGAGGCCAAAAATCTAGATGAAGAATAATTAAATCTTTAGAAAGAGTACTGTAGCAATTAATATAAATATTACAAAGTGTAGGAAAGTATATGAAATAAAGGACATGAAATCATTTCTCAGAATTTATCCCAATCTTCAGCATTTCCCAGGAGACAGAGGAACTCCCACCTATTTGAAGAGGTTCTTGCATTTTTTAATTATCCACATTTTATTTTAGCCACCTGGTCCTAGCCATCTTCAGAAAATATATGAAAAGCTATCCTCTTATACTGGTAATTCTAACATTAAAACTTACACAGGGAGTGGGAGGAGATTTTAGGAAAATATATTAGCAGAAGAGAAGCTGAATAGCAGTTTTAAAGCTTGTTAATTCTTGCTCCACTGAAGGCAAGAAAATCCTTACTACGTGCTCTGCACTGTACTGAGAAATATTCCCAAGCCTTTGCTATGTTCCAGCGTTATGGATTAATGAGGATATGACATAGTTAGCTAAGAGCATCGCCCTATTAACCTAACAGGTTAACCAAGACAGTTAATACATCAGCCTCGATGGCATTACTTGATGATTGTAGGTCAGGCTTTTTGCCAGCTCTTACCCTCCAAGTGCTCTTAAAAACAGCAATAAAAACAAGACATAGTCAGGTAGAAATGGATATAAATTGAAGGGACAAGTGGATTTAATTAAAAAATCTGTGCAAGCACTATCCACAAAAATGGTCCAGAAGACATTTAATTTCTTCTCTCCAGTTTCAAAGGGCTATAAATTAGGCAGTGCTGGAACTCTGAGTGGCCATAGGTGTGTAGTGTCCTTTGGGCTGTAGATATAACAGAGAACCTATGGCGGGGAAGGTGAGTACTCTTCTGCAAGGGCAGCCAGGAGCTGGGCAAGCTTCTTGAAGGTATCTCAGATGGTACCAGACACATGTTAAAAACAGAATCTTGCCCCTAGGTCATACAGCACTATTGATTTCAGCAGAACATTAATTTACAGTGCCTGAGAGTGTAGCTGAAACAATTATTCAGAAATATAGCACAGCATAATTGAAACTTGCCTTTTACACAAGCTTCATAATTAAAAACAGGGTGGGAAGAGCAAACAGCAGTCTCTTGTTTTGCTGGTTGTCTTCAGGGATGAGACTTTAAAACTTTAGCCTTGGCTCTAAATGAATACTGTATGCAGTTTATCAGCAAATAGGATACTTTCAGGTCTCTGAAGTCTTACAGAGAAAGAGAAGAAAGGAAAAAAATAAAAATAATTTAGGATTATGTTATCACTCTTTTGAAACCTATATAAAAGAAATCTGCATGGATTTTAAAACTGTTGTATAATTCTGAAAATCCTTATTAAAACCAAAAGATACTGTCACAGCGTTTGCCATAATTAAGGGTAATCAGTCAAACTCGTCATGTCTGTAATAGCTTATTTTCTCCTATGTGTTTTTAATAGTCACCCCAATATTCACTGAATTTATGACTGCAATCTGGAGATGTACAGCAGTGTGAAACTACACCAAAGTACATCCTGCAGTCCACTGCCTTTAGTCTAGAAAAATGTCATAAACTTCCAATGAGAGGATCTTGAATATTCCTCTCCAATGATAAGAGTTGAAATCACATTTTATCAAAGTCAGACAAATACAAATTTTTACCTAACTCTAGTTTAAAGTGAGAGTTGAACAAATTCATGCACAACACCTCTCCCTGAATAGTTCTTGGTAGTGTTAGTGGTTTCGTAGTTACAATCCCATCTCTCCATTGTGAAAGATTTCTTTTCTTTCCTGTTGCTATGTGAAAAAAACAGCACAGGAAAAAATTGACTATCCAGGGAAAATCATACAAAGTCATGCGGTGTCATGAAGTAAAAGAGAGAGAAAAATGTTGAAAATGCATAAGTGCATATGGGCAATTATAATAAAGGGAGTTACAATTTTCTGATTTTAAGTCTGTTTTTAGAATTGAAAATCAGCACAGAATCATAGAATCATAGAGTGGCTTGGGTTGATGGAGAGTGGCTTAGCAACCACACCAGCCAATTCCTTCAGGACCCTGGGGTGCGTGTCATCTGTCCCAATAGACTTGTACACATTTAGCCTCACAAGGCAGTCTCAGACTTGCTCTGCTCTTACAATGGGAGGAATTTTGCCCTCCTAGCCACACCTAGAGGTTCAGAATCTGAGAGGCATGGGAAATCAGAGAAGACAAGGCAAAGAAGTTGCTGAGTACCTCAGCCTTTGCCATGTCTGCTGTAGCCAGTTCTCCCTTCTCATTTATGAGAGGGAGTACACTCTTCTTTGCCTGTCTCTTCTGAACAACATATCTCCAGAATATTTTCCTGTTATTTTTCACATCCCTTACCAAGTTTAGTTCCGGACAGATGACGAGATAAGGAATTTTGATGGTGTTTTAACCAGGAAGGTCCTTGACATGCATTTCTTCTTGTAAAGTGAGATTTATTATTAGAAGAAAGAGAAATGATGTAACGATTCCTCCCAAGTGTCAGTAACATGAAGAAAACTGGTCTGCAATGATAGATAGATAACTAGATAGACAGGCATTTTTTGTGCATGGGTGTGCATGCATGTTGACAACACTGAAGTAATCATGAGGATTCCTGATGACAGAATTGAATAAAAGATTATATAAGACACTAGTAACATATGTTGTCTCCTGCGAGCATCGTGATAGTTTACCGTTTTCTCCACTTGACATTGTAATTTGCACAAAGCTCTACAAATTCTAAACAGATGCATCCAAGAAGCAGAGCCAGCCAAGAACTGAGTCCCTATCAACAAGTAAACTTTGAGCAGGAAAGCAGACTTCTCCCTGTTTTTAACCTTTCAACATGCTTATCTGGAAATGGACTTTTCCCCTCCCTATTTTCTGCTCTCCCCCTCCCCCTCCCCCCCTTCTCCTAATCCGGGAGCTGGAGCTCCTTTCTTGTTCAGTGCCTGTGTAGCAAAACTGATCTCCTGTCCTCCAAGAAGTCAGCTGTACTGCAGGGAAACGAAAAAGCCCCATTAACCCAAATGCACTGATAGTTTGGCTTCTATAGGTCTCTGTCAAATCTGCTCCCAAGTAACGGCAGATTTGATTTCTTTCACTAGTTCACTAGCCAGCATATAGCTGTCCTGCTGTCCTGAGAGCAGAGTTGAAGGATTTTTGCCAAGAGTATGCTGGCTCTACATCAACCAGCATAAACAACTTCCTTATCTTACTTTTTCACTCCTAATAACACTGATCAGAATATACAATGTTGGATTTTTTTCTTGTCTTTATTTATCCCCATGAAATTTTGCCAAAGTGTGAGGATACTGACCAAGATGGAGAGAGTGAGGGATAACTCTGCTTGCAGCACTGAGCCTTCATCTGCCTTGTAGAGCAATGCCGCAGGAGCTCAAACCTTGCTGAACAGCCACAGCCTAGCTCTAAATCTGCTGACCCTGCCTTAGTAGCAGCACACTTAACAGCATTCCCTTGAGAGAGCTAGACATTATAAACATAAATAAATCCACCTGGGGATTTCAGAAACATCAGGAGAAACTTTGGGAATGGGTTTGTTATTCTTCTCAGGGTAATCAGATTTGCCAGTGGGGTCATTATCAAAAAGCTAGACAGCCCCACAGCCAGTTTACTAGCACTTCACACTAGGTGAAGCTCATTTATATGCAATGAAGCTGTATGTCACTTTGCCATTGTCAAAAGAGCACAAAACTCAAGCACTAATCATTTAAATACTAGTAACTAAAAGTATGATTGGAATGCGAAGCACTTGGCAAGGTTAAGCATGCATACAACATCCAGCAAGAAACCTTCCTTTGCCAAACGTGCACAGGCTGTGGATCAAAGACTAAAGGTTTCCAGCCCCACCTTTGCAGTGGTGTCTGTGCCTCATTTTGGACAGGTCCTGCGTTCCCTTGTTTGCTTCCATTGCATGAAGTGGGCAAACACTACTCCCATCTTCACAGTGTTTTAAGGAGATTTATTTACCTGCAGCAGTTTTGGTAAAAGACCTTTATGTAAATGTGTAACATATCCACTCAGGAGCGAAAGGATGGGAGAAACAAGATCTGCCCCTCTCGAAGTGAAACTGGACTTCAATGCCTCATCACATCTGGGTAGTAAAAGTGCTGGGCTCCTCCAGCCCAGCATTATGTAGCATAGCTGTTCTTCAGTCCACACAGTTTTAGATTACCCCCTCTAGCAAGCAATACTATTACTTTTATCTTTCCACTTATCAACCAAATTTCTAAATTTTAAACAGCCTATCATTTCTAGTTGGGTAACAAAATAAACAGCATAATTTGACCACAGTAATTAAGGAAACATTGCACAACATTGCCATCTGAGTTTGTTAGTCTTCTAGATACCTTGTATTGTTTCAGTTAGCCTAACTGAAACTTGAAAAAATTAGGAAATGGAACAATAGGGGTTCCTGAGCTGTAGACAGGAGCAGGCTGGAAGGAACACCAAGTGGGGGCAAAAGCTGGATGCTGACTCTTGGTACTGGGGGTCCATGACAGATGGAAGAGGTTGGGTAGGGATGACCATGTAGGCAAGGAGCAGATACCTTTGGGTGCCAGGTCTTCCGTGATTCTGATCTGAGCTCATTTTGGGGTAGGTTTTCTGTTTTACAAGATTGCTGGGAGGAAAGGGAGAGCAACGTCCATTTGTCTTTTGACCTTCCTATGTTCCACTCTCACGGAGGGAACATTTTCAGCCTTGAACTAAAAAGGAATCAAATTATATGTTGTTGTATCTTTTGAAACAAAATGTTTAGGAAGATTGTCAAGGAAACTAACATATTTTTATATCAATTGGTGCTAGGCTGTAAAGCACTGATAAATAGCTGAAGTACATGAGTGATGAAATTACAGAAAGGGCAGGGTGAAAGACCAAGAACAATCTCATAAATGAAAAGACAGTAGAAAAGAGTGGTTATTGATCTGAGACAGACTTTTTTTTTTTTTTTTCCTAAAGAGAACTGAGGTCCTGCACTGATAGGATGAGGGAAATGACTATCCTGCATGAATGACATACACACCTGAGAGCTGAATTTCAACCTATGTAAAGGGAAAGATATCTAAAATTTACCTCAATGAAGTCATTGAAACATAGATGATTCCTTAATGAAATATGTTTATCAGCCATCTGTAGATTACTTTGGTTCATTTCTTGTTCTTTGTCTACCTCTACATTCTATTTTTCAGTGTTTCTAAGTCTCACTTTGAACGCCATACAGAATGAAGGGTTTGCCATTCATTCCTGCTTAATAACTTACAGCATTAAATCAGTTGGAACAAATATTCTCTACATCAGCCAGACTAAATATCCCTGTTTCTTACTACTGTCATTGCCAATAGAATGGGTCAAAACAAAATGATTTTTCCTCTCTTCGTTCCCCCATATTGATGAAAATATTCAGGCAGTTCCAGTTCTTAATTATCTCCTTTTATCTCCTCAGATTACTCATGTGGGGCTCCTTGCAATCCATTTCCTGAAAATTCCGTAAGTAATTATGCTCCCTACACAGTTATCATTTACCTTCAATTTCTATCATATTTACTGAGCCATCCTATTACAACTGCATTGCCCTCTCGCAGTTGCCTCCAGTTTTTCTTGCTAAGGAAATGCCCAGAAGTAAGGGAAAGTCTAGGAGCTGGAATTGTAAGGTGGAATGGTATTGCCTCACTTCTCTGTATCCCACCCAGCTCTCTCAATATGAAAGATACATGCAGCCTATCATCTCTCAGAGATGTGCCTCTTTGTTGCAATTCCTCTGCTGATACCCATCAGCTCTGGAACAGTAGAAATTTAGAGCAGAATAATTTGCTCAAGGTAATTTAAGACAAGTGTAAACACAGCCTTTTCAGCCGGCTTCATGTCAATGTGTCAAAACACGATTGTTTTACATTTGCTACAGCAACTCTCAGCATGTTGTTTCTTCCCCAGAAATCTGGCCTCAGTGAGTGCCAAGTCCCAGTCTCCAAGATGGATGAATGCTGCTCTTCCTTCCCAGCTGTCGCAGCTCCACACAGCAGGAGTTCCCCCCACGCTCCCAGGTGTACACGGGGTGTGACAGCACAGCTGCCTCCCCATTAAATCCAAATGATGACCTTCAGCCATCCTCCCAGGCTCCCTGGCACCCTCCTGCCAGGCCCAGCTCTGCGCTGCACTGTCTGGAACTACCACTGAGGAACTCATTTTAAGTCGTATCTTTGAATCAATCCAGATAAATGTTGTCAGTGGAAAGTTGCTACTGCTCACAACCTCTGTGACTTTTAACATATACCACATGTTCCCGCATTAAGGCTGGCTTGCTCTGCATTAGCAGAGAAAAGACGTAGTGCAAATCCATCCAAGTGCTCTTAAAATCAAAAGGAATCTTTCCACTGATTTTAACAAGAGCTGAGTTGAGGTCTTGTGACCCTGCTGCAGCAAAGTATTTACACACACGCCAAACTCTAAGCATGTGAAGAAGCCCCATGAATTCAATAGGCTTATCAGATGTTCAAGAACTTCAATCAAGGCTTCAGTACTTTTTTAAGTTGCTGTAACGTGCCTCTGTTGTACAAATTAAAATCCATGAGATAATTTCCCTTGCTCCAATGAAAGGAGGAATAGATCTTGAATATATGTATCATGTGTATTTATATTTGTGCATATATAATATTTATGTTTACATACGAATATACATGCACATATACATATTTTAGCCTCTCTTCTGCCTTTTCATATTCCTGGAAGAAAAGCTTTCATCTGATTTATATGACAAACTGCAAAATCCACTGCTTGTGCCCACATTCTTTACACTGGAAAAAAGCTTCCTTTCAAATGTCCTTGTCCCAGTGCTGATGGATGCTCTCCAAGCAGGGGCATTCTCATACAATGGACACATATAAAGCCTGAAGAGCCTAAGAGGTAGAAATATCATCCTTACAAAGGTAAAATATGAAATTAAAAAAACTTAGAAAAGATACTGAAAATTTACCTCAAAGACCATCAAAAGGAAAAATAATTTCCTTTCTTGCCTTAGGACAACATTTATTTAGATTGAAGTGTAAAAATACAGTGGAAGTAAATGTCCTCTTTGTTGTCTATAGAACCTTCAAATAAATCGACATCCTATAATGGTGTTTAGGGGAGGTTTTAATCCTTCCATTCTGTTCCCCTCCTTTCTCTTTTTTTTTTTTGTTCCATCAAAAACTGTAATGTGCAGGCTTCAACCTAAAAATTCCCCACTGAAATAGAGTGAATTCGTGCATATATATGCTGATCAGCTGCAATTATATGTAATTCAGAAAGGGGCAATGCAGCATTTCATCCGTAAAGTCTCTAAAAATGAAAAGAGAACAGTGAAAATTTACCTTGGGGTGAGGGCAGGCAGGTAACACCATGAGAAAGACTGAAGCAATATGTCACCAATTCTTCACTTTCTAAAGTAAAAGCCTGAATTGCTTCATTGCCTCATTAAAGAACAGATTCCTCCAGACTCACTGCAACTCATTTATAGCAGTATAGAAACAGATGGTTTGGTAGATATAATTTTCTATTTAACTAGCAAGTTCTTTTTACTCTACTTTTATTTGATTCTCCACAATATATAAATAAAATGCTATAAAATAAATAACATTGTGAACATCACTGCCCTTCCTCACCTCTGAAATACCCCATAACCTTCCATAACCTTATTTATTGCTATTTAACCTCATGCCAGGCTATCTTAAAACTTTTAGCTCAACAGGAAATAATGTCAGTATAACAATTGCCTATTTTTGCTGTAGTTGTTTTGTTGGTGGTAGTGGGTTTTTTTATGGCAGCAGGCAGGCAAAGAAGCAAACACTACAGTTCAGGGGTATTAAAAAGATTGTGACAATTCTTTGAGGTTTTTTTTTGGAGGTCTCTCTCTCCTTCAAGTGCAAAACACATGGGAAGGCATCCAGCCAGCACAAACAGGCTCTGAAATATTAAAACCAGCAGAGAAGAGCACAATTTTATCCCAGCAGCTCTTCTGCTACAACTTCCCCAGGGTCTTACTCCCCAGAAAGGAGGTCTGTGGATAACACAGGTGTCATGAACAGCAAATGTGACTTGTTTAAGGACATCAGTTTCATCAATAGCAAAGCCACTTCTGTTCCATTAGCAGCTGAAAGGTACTCGCCACAGTAGTCCAAGAGCTAGCTCAGTGTTTCCTCTGTGCTGTGCGACCCCTCATCAGGGACTAAGGAAGAACAAGTCTACTTCCAGCAGGCATCTGTGGCTGATAGGGGGATTCCTGTGGTTGATGAAGTCTAGTAGTAAGGTGCAACAGTCATGATGCACTCAGTGCACTACTTATAGCTCTGCTGGGACTATGAAGTATGGAGCTAGAGTGTTGTTCTATGACTTCTTAAGAGAGATTTTTCATTCTTCCTCTTTTCTCCTTTCAAAGTATATGAGATGGAAGTGCCATGGTCATTGTTTTGTGTGGTCTGCAAGAGTGTTTGGTGATAGGCTTTTAGGACAGAGGAGGAGGAGTGTATGGGAAGATTGCAGTTTTGCCCATACTGAACTTTGTCAGTATATATATATTGTCACCTCAGTTGCGTAGTCTAGGAGAGATAGCTGGAGGAAAACCAGAAAGCAAGTTAACAGCTACTGGTCTGAGCCCTAGTACTTGGGCTCATTCCCTATCTCTTTCTGGACATCCCCTTCTAGCCTAGATTAACCCTCTCTCCACTGAATAAAAAAGCTATTATACTGAATGCTGTTTATTCCCATGTCTGTACATATTTATGGAGCAGATATGAAGGTAGCCTGGATCTCTAGCCTGCATT
This sequence comes from Numida meleagris, assembly GCF_002078875.1. NCBI lineage: Eukaryota > Metazoa > Chordata > Aves > Galliformes > Numididae > Numida > Numida meleagris. Next base: position 78,516,020 of record NC_034411.1, on the reverse strand, counting down.
CTGGATGATGTCAAAATTTATAATGTTAATGGTCTCATTTCTTCCTCCATGAGAGATCACAAGGAGCATCATAGAAACCCATTTAAAGACATAAACTCTCTTTCCTATGTCAATGCTTTCTCAGTTTTTAACTATGTGCAAGAGAATCAGCAGCCACAAATCAAGACCATGCTACACACTTGCAAACATCCACATCTGAACCCGTTCATGGGACCGAACACACTCAAAATCTTATGTAGGACAATTTGAGTGCAAGCTTGATAGAAAGCTAGGCTATGTCTGAAGTTCATGTAGCTGTTGTACATTGGAGACAAGCATATATAAGACAAAAAAAGCAGAAAGTTGTCACTGAGTGGTCACTTGATCATGCCCTCCATTGTAAATGTCAAGCAAAATGATATCAAATTATATATACGGACGGGGTAAACCCAGCACTGAAACCAGTTTAGGCTAACATGCACCTTTGTTCTCAATTCACTCAAAGTATAGGCATCTTCAGTTACTACTGATGGGAGACTGATGAAGTAGATGCCCAGGGCTTTAGTCCTCATCTCCCAGATGAAAAGCAGTACCTGGGATATGAAAAATACAAAAGGTGGATACATTCCAATATTTCTTTTGTCTTGAATAACTTCAGGATCCAATGTTAGGTCATAATCCTGTAGACATATCCCAGTTTTCAGCAGCTTTTGTCAACACTATCAAAACCCTCTAGGTTCTAATATGGCCATCCAAGAAAACATTTAAGCATGTGTGTAACAGGCGCCTCACACAGTGTGTCTGAGAATTTGAATATTTGTTTCCACCAATGTGATCTGCTTAACTAGCTCTCATAAATACTGCCATTTTGTAGTATGTACGCAGTTTCTCCTTATCTAATCACTTTCAGGAGGAAACACGAATCTTGTACAGTCAGGATCTATAAAATACGATGCAGAAAAGTTAGCCTATTTCCAGCAAGCTTAAAGCAGTTATATAGAGATCCACCACTGGGAGATTTCTAGCAAATTAAAGAAGTGAAAGAAGTTATTTTCTGACCACAACCTACTCATTTCATATGACAATTATCATGGACTGATGCTATATTTAACTATCTATGTTCACTACCAGGTTTGTCCTTATTTTTCTAGCATTTTTGTACCAAGCACTTACATGTTCTTTCTGTCATCAGCCTGAAAAAGAAAAGAGATCACATCTCTAAAACGTCCTGTTTTTCTTGGCAAATTTGATAAATAGATCAAAAACTTGAAGCCACGGAGCAAAAAGTTTATCGCAGAATGATGAGATTAATCTTCATGCCCCTCTTCTTTCATACTTGCCTACTACCTCTTTTGCCCACCTCCTGGCAAGTCAGCATGCCGTGTGAGCAGTCAGTCTGCTTCTCTGACTCAGAATCTCAGAGCATTAAAGCCTTAAGTTTGGCAGATGCCCAGGATAAAGAAATTTTCACAAATCTCCCACAAAGAACACTCTAATCATAGTAAGCTCTGAAGCCTTGAACGTAATGTTTCTTCCGTACAAAAAAATCCCAATTTGCTTAATGGACTCTTCTGAAACTTTGCAGTATAATATTGCAAATGTTCTTTTAAAAATCCCGAGTCCTTCCCCAGCACATGACCAGCATATACATCTCATAAAGGAAAAAATATAATTTATTATTCAGTTCTGGTTTCTGCTGAGAATTCTTCCAACACATAGTTCATTGGAAAATAAAGAAGAAATACTCTGTTCAAGTTGTCTTTCAGGGATAACTCATCTTGTAATTCCCATTGCAACAACAGAGGAAAACACTTGCAAGAAAAGATGTTGTTGATCTCCATATGGGTGACCTCACTGAAGGTTATTTGGAAGAAAATAGAAAAGCAAACTGATTTATTAATGGCTGGACTCCATGAATTTCATACAGAAATTCAAATGATGTATTCTGCAACTACAGCTAAAGAGCCTCCATTCTGTAAGTTTTAAGTCATTCCCATGAGCATGTGTTCAGTTGTCTGCAACACAACATGCACTCAGTCATTCTGGTTTCTCATATAATATGTGATGATACTGCATCCTAACAGCTACATTCAGTGGAATGGTATTTCCAAATAAATGCAAATTCATTTTTGTTCATAGCTAAAGAGTGTGAAAAACACCTCCTTAAATCCAGCTTTACTGCATATATATATATATATATTTTTTTTTTTAGGATATTTTGGAACTGCAGAAAAGAGGCTTGATTTTTTTTCTCTAATGTCTATAAATTTATATTTGCATTTAATATTTACAGTTTAGATATCCAGGAGATATCCAGGAGAAGTTATTCTCCTTATTCATTGCCATAGTTATGCCTGACACTTTACAGACAAAATGTATCTAAGTATACAGCTACAAACGGTAAGTTCAGGGGACTTTTCAGCTGTTACAAGTGATCTTTTTTCCTGAAAGCTTTTATGTCCACAATACTAAACATCAAAAATTGTTTTCTAACTGTTTTAGGCTTTATTTGTTCTTTGAATATTGTTTTTTGAGCAGAAATCTATCTTAGTCTTAAAGAAAGAGTGTTCTGTGGCAGTGTTGTTAGTCCTCTGGAAAAGACGGGCTATTGAAGGCAGAAATGTCAAAAGAAATGCAAAGGCCCACGAAGAAAGGCAAGGCATTACAGACTCCACAAGTTATGCAGTGTAGTCACACAATACAAATTACTGCAAATGAATACAGTTTTCTGTCTCATAAGGCTGCATGTTAGTCATAAATCACACAACAAACCTATATAGTTGTTTTTTTTTTTTAAGGAAACGTGGACTGTAGGCTAGCTCTGGGAGAGGATAAGGGGATTCAAACCCAGTAAGGACAGAAGAGTTCCCCATCCAAAGCACATGAAGTAGGGAGCGCCTACTGTCAAACAGTATTAACAGCATAAAAAACCTATTGCTCAAAATACTTACCTGCTATCAAATGTAATAGCTGCAGTTATTTTAGCTGCTTATTTACATTAATAGAAAGTCTTTTCCACATTCTCAGCTCACACATTTCTGCCCCACAACAATCCCTTGCTGCACCAGATACGCTGCAGTCCCAGGCAGGACCTGAGCTTCCACAGTTCACATGTAAGCTTAGGCATCTAAGCTTTCCAGTGAAATACTTCTGGATGGGAGAAACTCAAGTTGGTACAGGTCCCTATCTCGTTTCTTCTTCACATTTCTACAGTTTGCTCATGCTAAATAATTGCTTTTCTTTGTATTTTTTTTTTACATCAGTGGACAAAATGCCTTTTAAATTTTATTTTTACTTTTTTTGAAGCATGGAAAAAGTTACGTCTAGAACACTCCATGCAGACGTCTCCCTGAAATCTGGCACAGTCGTTTAAAAAGCACACAATGCACAATTCAGTAAATGTGGGAAATACAAGTTTTGGTGAGTCTTGAGTCATCACTCCCAACATTAATGAATGAGATGTCCAAAACTCACCATTTCCAAATTCAAGACTTATGAGCAAATCTTTCCCTTAAATGGTTCTGAATGGTTGCCAGTGGCCAATTCTCCACATCCTAGACAACAGACAAAACTTCAAGATACACTCAACTCTCTTGGTAGGAGTGGCATGCACACTTCTTGTGGGATAATAAAATTACCATTCAGAAATTAATTGGTTCCCTTCCTAAAAATGAATAAGGATTGTTTTTTGAAAACAAAATCATTGCTGTTTAAAACCCACCTCCCATCTATCCTCCATTTTCAATCTTTTTTTTTTTTTTTTTTTTGACAAACACATGTTCTTAGGAAGTGAGGAAGAAAAAGGAACAATTCAAGAGCTAATGAAAATTAAGCCCTTTGGTGATACTTGCAGAAGAACAATAGCAATCTTCTCCCCCTCCCAGCCTTAATAGTAGTCTTTCATAAACTTTCCATTAAATTCAAATGAAACATCGAGCATTGCTATGTTAATGAAATTCTTCACAGCTCCATTTCTCTCAGTCCAGTGTTACTATTAAGCATTTAGAAAGTTTATTTTAAAAGTTAATTCAATTGTACTTGCCATTATGTAGCTACTATCTCATTTTCATTTAACCACTAAGGCATAATGATCTTCTAAAATGAGTCTGTTTCAGAAGCTATAAAGATTATTTGGTAAAGTTTGATAATACTCACTTGGCCATGAGCATTAATTTCAATGAACAGTCAATACTGTCTACATTGCGCTTTCCTGGCATTGAATAGCCAGCCATTCATTTGCAAGACACCATAATCTTTTTATTAAGCATCTTTTGCTGTCTTATGTTCCCCTTTCAAACTAACATAATTTATGAGCATCTAAGTATGATCTATTCATAGCATTTAAAATAAAACACATTTCAAAATTGGTCAGATCATTTTTGAACTACCTCTCTTTATATCCTGGATATATAAATAGATTTTGAGACATTTTTCTGTATCAAATAAGTTAACAGTATATACAGAAGTATTAGATTTTTTGTTGTAATCCTTTTCTTTAAATCGGTTGCATGGCCCCCTCAGTATCATATTAGACTGTCATTCGGACAAATGCAAGCCTCCTAGAAGCAAATAAATCTAATCTAAGTGATGTGAGATGGCTCATGCCCTTATTTCATATCCTCTCTTTGTTGGGATCCTGGTTGTTGAAATGGAAGAGAGTCATAGATTAGTGTACAATGGCTTGGGCCTCTGGAGGTCATCTGGTCATACTTCCAGACAGCAATGGTCCTACTACATGTTAGCTTTGACCTGTAGCCTTTAAATCACAGTTCAGTGTCATCTGTAAACTTTGTGAACTTAAAGTCCCATTGTCTAATCATTGATTTGGATTCTAAACATTATCTGTTCCAGGTACAACCCCTAGGAAAGTCACCAGCACTCAGTGACCAGCTGGATTTAGAATGACTAATCACAACACTTCGAGAGCAATGGTCCAGCTAGTTTTCACCCACAGTAGTGGGGTGAAAATTACTGTAGTCCACACACAGTCCATATTTCCATATTTTTATTTGTAACTGGCATCTGATATGGAAGTGCAGTTGGAACAAAAGTGTGGAACTGAATTCCTCCACACAAGAAAAATTGCACCCACTGAAATGCATCAATGCTTGCTGAACATTTATGGAGACCAAACAGTGGATGTGAGGCAGTGGGAGGTGAATTTCAGTAGTGGTGACAATAGGTCACCTCCCCTGTGCAGACACTTATGAGTGTAGCATGCAGGCTCTTGTTCATCGCTGGTGAAAATGCATAGCTAATGGTGATGACTGTGTTGAAAAAGAGCGTTCTGTAGCTGAGAAATGCTGTATTAGATAGTGTCATTGTGCTCTTTGTACTGGTTGTATTTTCCATGGAAATAATTAGGAGGCATTACTTTCAGAACAACCTTCATAGATGCAGCCCCCAATTCTTCTTCTCTCAGTGTGGCCCAGGCAAGCCAAAAGGTTGAACACCCCTACTTTACTCTTCAGAACAGTCTCTCACGTGATCTTACCTAGGATAGTTCCTTGAACAAAGCCAGAGTGTGTTCCTTTTTTCCACCACAGAGTTCCACACACTTGAGCCACTCCTTTGCACAAAGTGCAGCCTCACACTTACCATCCTGCCTGTGCCTCCCCTGCCTGCATTCACCCACAGCAGCTCTGCAATCTTGAGAGCTATCCCACTGTAACCCTGTAATGCCAGAGATATCCCTGATCTGTGACTGCGCGCAATCTTCCTCTTACTCCTGTTTGTTTTCCAGGCTGAGCATGCTTATGTTCATGTGCTTGCAAAAGGCCCTCAGTAGCTTGTGTTTGAGCCTTTTTACAAAGAGGAAGCACAACTATGCCTTTCTGTTGAAGCATACCAGGACAGCAATAGGGGGGTTATTTTTTTGTTGATATTTTTTTAACTAACAGATCCGTACTTTTTTGTAACCAACAGCTCCATGACAAGCACGCTCACACAAGACTTGGGAGCCCTGGGTCCTATGGTGCATTCAGCCAAAAGGAGTTCAGCCCTCCTTCCTCACTGCCTGGGAGAATACACTAGCAGGCAGATGTACAGACTATTTGAGGCAGAAGAAAATGGAGCGTTTTTAGTATTTTCTACTGGAGCTGTTCCACCTTCGTAAAGGAATTCAAGATTTAGTAGGCCAAGAATGTTACTTTCCAGCCAAACCATTTAGGGCACTCTCTGGGAAATAGGAAAACTTGGGTTCCAAACCCTGCTCCAAGAGACTGTGTTTTGTTGGTTTTCTTTTTTAAATTAAGCAGTCATTTGATAAAACACATGAAGACTCCAAGGGAGAGCACAAAGTATGTGTCTCTGCTGGAATATGCACTGCTCTCAAACCGAAAACATCAGCCTTCGGGCACAATGGCCCCAGAGAGAGTCACCTCAGTGCTTTCTTCAGCAGATTTTTCTATTTTTTAATCTAATTTGAATAGCAAACTCCTATCCAAAAAGTCAGATTCCCCTGCACAGCCAACCACACATTCACTTACTGAGTTGTGCTGTTCAGCCTGTGCCTTCCAGCAGTGACACTAACTAGGTAATCAATAGATTTTCTGTCTGGTGATGTGGAACATACCTGTTCTCTTCAAATCACAGTATGTCCAGACTCATGTCCAAACAAACTTATTGCTGCCAAAACAGGAAGCAAAGCATTTTTGGAGAAGTATACCAAAAAAAAAAAAAAAAAAAAAATGGAGAGAGAGAGAAAGAGAAGACTAAATTTCTTTTTAGAGTTGTGAATTACATAGGATGTGGTAAATTGTCTAGTCAGTGTTTGTCTACATGTGGTCTGAACATTTTTATGAAGATCCTGTGTTTAAATACATATATTTTTTAAATAAAGATTAAAATCCCAAGAGTTGCGATGCCAAGAGCAAATTACAGGGCGTTTTCTTCATCTACAAGATCACTAGCTTTTGCCATTGGTCCTGGGTACTGATTTACCCAGAAATGTGCAATGGAACGGTTGCCCCACCAGAAGCACATATTGTGTTTTCAGTACAGTTGAGGGCACGGTTCAAAGAAAAATACATATAGGAACACTTTCTCTGTTCCCACTGCAGCCAATGTACTTAACTTTAAAAGTATAGGGTACTTTGTCCAAGGGCGTTTCAGGAATTAAACACTTTTCCACGGTACAGAAACTTCAGAACCATTCAACATTTTTTCATTTTTATTTTGAATTTTATACCTCAATATGTGTGTTTTTTTCTGAAATGGCATGCTGAGCTTCACCATTTCACCCTTTTTTTTTTTCCCCCAAAAAACCCCAAACTATTTATAGGCAAGATGTCTTTCTTCATATATTATTAATCTCCTAAAAACAGGCACCTGTTAACTTGCATAGGTACTCTTGATGCCCATTATTGTAAGCCAGGAAAGGTCATGTTGTGACTGAAGAAGTACAGTCTTTACAGCGAACTGTGGAAAACCTGGAGTGTCTTCCTAGTGTGGGTAAGGCTGCTTGGGTAACTTTTGGCAGATGCACACAATTCACAACAGTCTTAGAGAATTCCTACATTATGAGATTTCACCCTCAGAACAGAATCTATCTTAAAACTAGTCTTAGTATGACATCTCGCTTTACTATTCTGTGAACTTTTCCATTTTTACAGATATAGAGGTAGTACAGGATAGGGATATCAAGTTCAAATCAGTAATACTATGTAGAAGCAGCAGAGCCATTTTCATGAGCAGACTAATTTCCCCTGGTTTCAAACAATTGGAATTAACTGTAATAAGCTGATACCTAGTGCCTTTTCCAGCTGTACTCAATGTCAAATCTCTTACAAAAAATTATTCAAACCTGGAAGTGGGAATAACACAGCTGTAGTAGAAGCTGACACTGTGTAAACACCATTAGTACACTAGCTAATGTGTCATTTTTCCCCTGAATTTCGTTTGTATTAATCTCAGCATGACGGTCTGCATCAACAGTAGATCCTCCTCCGGCTTGAACACTGCTGCATTAGAACAGATTAACCTGACTGACTTGATCAGTCAAACTTCAACCTGCTGCCACCTCTGCTGCTCTCAGTCCCACGCATTGATTTACATATGTTGTGTGTTCAGTTTCTAAGCATGATTTCTCTCCTGTTCTCTTGAATCAAAATAACTGAGCGAAGAAAATGCTCCAAGCTTACTGAATACCAGTAGCCACTTCGGGGATACAAACTCTCACTAATCCTAGCATTAATGCACTCCCACATTGCTCAGCAAGGTATTTCTGTGCATGGCCCAGGCAGTTTTCCATGCTGTGAATACTTTTCACAGATAAACAACAAAAGAAAAGCATCTTCTTACTTTACCCCAAACTTATCAAGGAGTGTTCCCACCAAAGCCTTTTCTGTAAAAGTTTTAGGATCTTCTTTTGGACCATTTTATGACATGGATAAGAGTAGGTATGTTTCCCTGCCAGAATGAGTCAGAGTATTGAGCATTTCCACAACATGCAATGGTTGACACCACCTAGACTGAGAATAGTCCACCTCTTTCAGTCTAATTCTCTGCTGCACACATGCACCATCCTGTGATTAGGAACAATACGGCCATAAGAGTGCCAAATACACTCAGGTGCAAAAAGCAGCCACTCCAAACTGAGGCAAAAACACGGATCATAGGCAATTTCTTGGAAGGCAAGTTAAAAGCACTCACAATTTGCAGGCATTTGGGAATGCTGTTTCAAATGAAGGAGTTGTGGAGAACACACTCCCACTTGGGAAGATTAGAGGAAAGTAGAGTCAGACAGGACATCCATGGCCCATACCAGTAGGCTTGAGAGGCAAACTGGAAGCCTTTCACTAATAAAAATGTAGTTTTGAACCATCACTGTATTCTGAATGGAGAGTTCCAAAATGGAGCTTTTTTACAATCACTACATGCCCTCCTCCAGACCTTGCTCCATCTCCTTTATAGGTTCACTTTTGTGTCCTAAATATCTTCATGCATTGGAACATAAACAATGGAAGTGAATGGATTATAAAATCAGATGATACATTCAGAGCAGATATAGAAGTGAAGTGAAAGAAGAGTCCAAAGAATCACAGTAGATCATGAGAAATTGTTTTCTGACTCCTGCAAGACCCAAGTTTTAGCAAAGCAAATACTATGATACACGAATAAGGCTGCAGAGTAAATTCCTGAAGATTATCTACAAGGATCTCTGAACACATTGAATAACACCAGGCTATGTGACTAAGCATCATATCCTCAAAATCAGTTGTATAATGTGGGAGGAGAAATACAGAACTAAGGATAGATAAGGGAAACTTTATCCTTGATAAACATATTAACATATTTCAGGGTCAATTACCCTGCAGCAAATACCTACCAGACTCACCACTATCAGCTGCGAGAAGGGTGTTATCACTTTGTGATGTTAAGTATTTGTCTCTATTTACCCAAATTCATTCTTCTGAAAAGATGTTATTATTGACTACAGTGTCATGATAGATCTGGTGTGTGGAGGCAGAGAGCTGAGCTTGAACAGAGCTCAGCCCATGTAAGGGAAACGTTGCAGTAAGACCCGGTGACAGTCTCTTCAACCTGTTCAAGTATGTCTCTTTCTATGGTTATCATTCATTTTCTACTTTTTCAAAGAAAAACTACAATGAAAAAAACATAACTAGCAAATGGAAATGAATAGATAGAGATACTTGGAATTTGGAAATTGCACATAGGAAATACAACAAGCGAGGGCATTCCAACCATTAGTGAGTATACCTTTATTTAAGTGGTGGAAGGAAAAAAGACAGGTGTGTGGAAACTGAAAATAAAACATACAAAGCAGAGAAAATTCAGTTCCATGTTGCTGCTTCTGCTGCATTGCTACCACGATTCACCTTGCAGTATCCTTGTTCTGCAAGGACCACAGCTGAGAATGAGCTGTTATGTTCCACGTCCTTGTGCTAAATCCATACACAGCAAAACTGAGACACAGAGGAGAAAACTTAAGCTATCTTTGTACTTAATCGTGAAGAGTTGTTGTTTTGTATCAGTTGTTTTCAGTTGCTGAGTCATTTCAGTGTGTCTTTAATTATTTTCAAATGAAAATAAAAATATTATTTTAGTGTGCAAGGAAGACACTACACATTATAGTTGTTGCAAGATATCAGACTTACTCCTGCTGACAATTTTTGAGTTTTGCTGGACTTTGGATAGATATGAAATGAGCTCATTCTTTTTGTAGTCCACTGAACAGATAAGTACTTTACAAACATTTAATATAGGAATTGCTCAGGGCTGGACCAGAACAGATTCTTCTGAACCATCAGCATGCCAATACTTACTTACACTTTGCTTATCTGGTTGCTAGAAGTGTTAACTAACCCCTTACTGCTATTAGATCCAGGTATATGTACTTAACTATTTCACTACTACACACTGTACCGAGTACACAAGGCAAAATGTGTGTGGCAACTAGATGTCTGTGATCTGGTTGGCTTAAAAGAATGACATCATATTCATTACCATGAATCTAGGAAAAAAACTGCAGTTGACAACTACAGTCTCTCACACTATCCTACACTGCACGTCATGCCAGCTTCACTTCTAGGTATGCTATCGGACCGAAGCAAAAGGCAATGGTGGGAAGTTCTTGAGGAATATTCTTTTGAAACACAGTAAGGCCACAGAACAACAAAGTCAAACAAAGTGCTCCAGGGCTTGATAAGCTATTCATATATTTGGGTAGAAAAGATTGTTCCAGCACAAACTGTCATATAAGAGGGTGAGAGAACAGCTTTGCCTTGTGGTTAGAAAAGTGGGATTGGGCTCTGCTGGGAAGAATTACAGAAGCAAAGAGGCATATCTTCATTAATTTTCTCTTGGCAGGGGTTATCACCGGAGGAACAACAAGAGTAAGAAATGATAGAATGTGTCTGTACCTTCCTGAACAGATCCAAAAACCACAGAGAAAGAATGGTAAAGGCAGCATTTCAGAGCCATTTTCCTACAAATCTGTTAAGACTGACACTTTGCAAAATCACATTCCACAAAAGTTGAAAGATTACAAAAATATCTCGGTACATTACTGCCTGTTCCTCATTCTCTAGACCTGACTGTCATCATGCTGACAGTTGGACTAACGAAATCAGATAGAGAGTGAAAGCAACGTTTACTTCACTGAGAGCTGGAAGGTTGTATGTCAAGTCTGAAATTCCAGGTGACAGTAAAGTTCATTCCCAATGGATACGTGGATGTAACAGCTGCAAAGAAAAACAAAAATGACCTTTAATTGTAGGTATTAGTGGAACCATGACCATGGTACCAAAACCTAGCACTTTTGGAAACATTAATTTAGGATGTGGCTCAGAAATGAGAATAAGACAGAATGATTTCCACGTAGGAGAGAATGCTGAATATTAGTAGCAAGGCAAGAGGTTCAGCTTTCTACATAATACAGACTTGCACATGTTTATGCAAAAATATTTGAGAGTGATCGAAGAAAACAGAGACTTTAGCTATTTATTCTAATCCAGCACAAACTCAGGTACATGGTCAAGTGCACTTGGGACTTGGGATTCTTCAGAGATATGCACCCAATCTGATCCTCAGAAACCCTCCAAAATGACCATCCATCTGCGTAACAGTTAAAAAGAAGTAATTCCTACTGTCCATCTTAAACTCTCACTGCAGATTAAATTACACATTTTCTCCAGCAGCTATGGAAAACAATCCATCACTGTTAATTTGCAACATAAATAGCTGCTTCCAAACAGAAAGCCCATGCCAGCACCTCACTCCTAAAACTGATTCATTCATTTTTTGTCATGTGTCATTCTTTAAATTATGTTTTCCATTCTTTAAGTTATCTAAATTGTCCCTTCAATTCAAAGAGTACAGTAGCCAAATGTCTTCCAAATGAGGTTTTGGCAGGTCCAAGCAGAAGACAATAATACTCTCCTTGGGCTGACAATTGACATCCAAACTAAAATTAATCCAGCCTAAAGTAAGGGTTGCCATTTTTTGCAACAGTATCAGTTACTCAGCTCCAGACTTTTTATGAACTTACTTTTTTGTTGCCAGACTGTATTTTTGCATCAAATTTCTTCATGCAGAGCTTAGTACAGTACATATCACATTTGAACTTCACCTTTTCTATTTCCCGTAAGCATCCCTGTAGGCTGCATCTTCCAATAGATGTGTGGCATAACTTACGTGCTATCACTTATGACTGTAGAACTGTAGCAATACTACCCATTTGTCTTTTTTTGGGCATCAGTTTTAAAAACTACACCTTACCTACTATTAAAATAGGGAGATCAGACAGATAACAAAGAAGGAACAAAGCAAAGGATTGAATATTGGATAACAAAGTAAAAAAGTCTTGCCTGGACCTTATGGTATAGCATAATTTTCTACCCTTTTTCCATATTTTCTACTGCAGGCTTCACCTGGAGTACCGCGTCCAAATATGGAATCCACAGTACAGGAGAGATGTAGACCTGTCAGAGCACGTCCAGAGAAGGGCTGCAGAAATGATCCAAGGGATGGAACACCTCTCCTATGAGGACAGGTCGAGAGGGCTGGGGCTGTTCTCTGGAGAAGAGAAGGCTCCAAGGTGACCTGAGAGCAGCCTTTCTGTATCTAAAGGGGAGCTACAGGAAAGAAGGGGACAGACTCTTTAGCAGGGTCTGTGGTGACAAAACAAGGGGAAATGGCTTCAAGCTCAAAGAGGGTTGGTTTAGGTTAGATACAAGGAAAAAAATCTTTTACAGTGAGGATGGTGAGGCACTGGAACAGGTTGACCTAGTGACGTGGTTGATGCCCCATTCCTGGAGACTTCCAAGGCGAGGCTGGATCAGGCCCTGGGCAACTTGATCAAGCTGTGGATATTCCTGTTCATTGCAGGGGAATTGGACTAGATGGCCTTCAGAGGTCCCTTCCAACTCTAAGGATTCTATGATTGTATGATTTTTACAGAACTATACCACTGAACTCATTTGGCAAGGAATAATTAATTCTTGGCATGTTTAACAGGTAAGAACATTAAATTTAGCATTTCCTGAGAGAACAATCAAATTTAAATATTAAATAATATTTGTCCTGTGCATGCTAAGTAGCTTTATGGCTAGACAGAGAATGAAGTGCAGTCCACACTATGAAGAATTTACATCACTTCTTGGCATTAATGTTTGCCATCAGTAAGAGTCCAGTAAGTATTCCTTTTTTAGTATCAAGTATTGTTGAAAACATATGAGTGGTAAGAACCATCTCTTAGATGAGAACTCTTCAAGAAGTTTGCCACGGCCACAACTTCCTTTCTTTCTTATGTTGAGGTAAGAGCAACTAAAGGTTGAGAAGTGAGGAACGAGCCTGACAGTATGATCAGGAGCAGATATTAAGTTAACAGAAAGTAGTGCAGCTTTACTAGTAGTAGTCAAACTGCCCCAAGTTGCTCTAGTTAAAGATTTGGACACAAAAGAGGCAGTAGATCAATAAGTAATGCTTTTTCAGATTTGTTCCATTCTAATCACTGAGAAAGAAACAGAAAAAAAAAAAAAAAAAAACACAAAGAAGACCATTGAAAGGAAAAGCAGCTCTTAGTACAAGCCAATTTATAAATGGCAAGTGATTCATGCATTAAGAAGTAGGGGGAGAGGAACTTTACAGTGTTAATATGATAGATTGCAAGTTTACAAACCCCAGGCAGTTCATTTCAGTTCAGTAGAGCTGCTACCTTTGATTTCTTCTCACTGCTAAGAACAGGAAACTTTCAGCAGATATGGTTATTGTCTCTCAGAAACCTTCAGATCACTGTAATGTCTTTAATTTTATAATATATCATCATTCAAAGTTCACGGAAGTACAAAACAATTTGTTTCAGAGGGAAGAGAAAAACTTCAGGAGGAGAGGGGAACAGTTCTTTATCATTTGCCTGTTGAAGGAGATAAGTCAACGTAATGCTGATTGAGACTTGTGTCAGAGTTAAAAGAAAAACATTCATTTTCTAATGCTTTTAATAAATGTTTTCTGTTTTTCCCACTCAAAGACCACAAGGCAACATTTGAAGTGAGAAAGGAGGAAAAAGCTTTCCGAGTTTTTGTTAAATCATATTAAAACAATGTATAAATGTACCATCCGGAAAAATGTTAGATTTATCTCTGCATTTCAGGGAAATCAAACTCCCAGAGGTCAAAGAGTTTGCTAAATGGGTGGGGGAGTGAGAGAACATTTTAAAAAATCATCCTCTAATTTGGAGCCAAAGTCAGTGATTTAAACTTTAATGCTCATCTTGAAACCGAACACAGAATGAGCATAGGTGGAACCATCCCAACTAGCAATTACCCAGAGCCAGGCAAACAACAGCAGAAGTAACTATTGCTGTCAGTGAATTAATGTTTTCAAAACACAACATCAACCCTGCCAGTTTGCTAGCCTCTGTTCACTTTTGATGGTGATAACTTGCTAAGCCACAATACTCAGCCGCATGTCTAGCATCTAGCTATATCAGGAAATTGCAATTGTTACACATTGTGATGCCACCAGGCAGTCTCATCTGCAGCCAAGACATTAAAATTCAGCTCCCCATCACTTCAGGATTCAGTCTTCCAGTCCATGATCAAAAACAAATGCCAGAGGAGCTGGCTATCACTTATATAAGAAGCTCAGTACATCTTTACCAACAAGCACTCACGACCTCAGCCTTGCAAATATGTGGGTCAAAATCTTTCTTTGCAGAGTAAAAGGGAAGGGAGGAGGGGAAAGAAGCAAAACATTCTAATTGACTGCATTTCAGGAGATCTGACTAAACCTTCCCCAGCATGCAGTGGACCTTGTTTCTGTGCAATTATATGGTTCACTACTCATTTTTTAACCCAAATTTAACTCTGCCCACACAAACTGGGGCTGTCTTAATGCTTATTACTGTAAAATATTGACCTCAACATGATGAGTCATAAGAAAGAGTTTCTAGAAAAATTTACTACGTACTCTATATTAAAGAATCCTATACCCTGTCAAGTTACCACAACAGACAACTATTTTGGAGTCTCTTCTGTTGCTTCATTTTTGTCTCACACTTTGTATTTAAAATTGCAGTACTAGCCTATAACCTTCCCCCCGGTAACCTAGGCACTCTGTATGGCACTCACAATTCTTCGTAGGCATAGAGGAAAGTATCAGATAGATGATTGCAATGTTGTGCGAGCTCTGTGACAGCACCAGAAGACTAGTTTCCTCGAACATCTAGGAAAAAATCAAAGGTGCTTATGAAAAGGAAGAAAAAATACATTTCATTTGTAGCTGTTAGCAAGAAAAAATGCTATGAGAACTTCACCACAGTGCTTTTAAATACGCTGCTTTAAAATAATGTCAATATAAATTACACTTTTTAGTAAACCCAATTCAACACTCAATGCTTCAACAGGAGTTGAGGCATGTGAGGTGAGCTATAACATCTGTATGAAAGGAAGACTCATCTTCATGGCATACTTGTCCAACTCAAGCTCAAAAGCATTGCTTCTCTGGGTATTCAGCAAAGTGCGATTCAAGGAGGAACAAACACTCAGTGAGAAGTTAGCAAGCAAAGAACTGAGGCATCTCTCAGTACAAGTCAGATCATAAACATGGATCTGAAGATCTAACAGTCAAATATACTATTCGAGAAAACAAGTTTATGCTTAAGCGATGAAAGTTATTAACATTCCAAAAACAGCAGAGAAGAATCTATACTCATTTTTCAAAAACACTTCCTGAAATACAGAGAAAAAGCCTATTGCTTTTTACACAACCTCAGTCCCATTAACTACACTGGGGTTCCTTATCTGATACACAATGTTATCAGAAGGTAGCTAAGATCTCTCCAATGCCTAGATGAGAATATTTTTATCAAATAAACTGACAGTTTACAGTACAAAACCTCATTTATATAAATCAAGTGAAGACTATTTTCACACTAATTGGAATGTATTATGCAGTAGATGTTCTTCTAAAAAATCATATCATACCGTGTCCCTTATCACTGATCAAGGAAGAGTGTTTTATTTTTTTTTAAATTATCTAAATTATTAATTAATTCAGAGTTAATGTATCTGAAGGACTATGAGTACTTACTAAACCTCTGAGTTCCACCAACTTCCTATTTTGAGTGTCTCTCTTTCCAAAGTGCTATTGATCTCTTAGGTGTTGATACAGAAAAATCAAAATGATACAGAAACTTCTATGGAAGATTTGTTGCCTTTTCATTTATGAATATAAAAAATGTAACAATGATAGGTAAAAAGGTAAAAAGTATAGCCTTCTGTCCACTGGAAGATACAGAAGTACTGAACTGAAAGATATTAAGGATTTTAGCGGGTACTGCACATTGACCCAGGCCACCTTGGTTGCACCAAGGAAATCAATAGGGAATGGAGGAGGCCAAAGTTGAAGGTTTCTTGGTTATCAGCAAAGTAAATAAATAGCAGTCATCCCATACAAAAGGGCAGCAGATATTCAAATATCAATGTAGATTTACTGAAGTGTATTACTTTCTTAGCTATAAATTCTTTCTCTGGTCTAGGATCATGCAACTGATTGAGAAAGTACTGCCACTTGCTTCAAAAGGCCAGCAAAGGTAGAATAAAATGAGAGTAGTTGCGACAAAAATTGGAACTCCACTGGAATCAGTAGGTGTCTATTCCCCTAGGTTTTGGCTTTGTAGTGGGGACTCACCATGTCTCCTTTCCAAAGGATGACCCAGTGGTTAGAGGAACTGAAAATGCTCAAAGTGTGTGATGGTACCAGAGGGAGCAATCGACCCTTTTCCAGTGGCATCTGCATCACAAAGATTATTTACTGCAGGGTGCTTGTTGTATTAATTAGAACAGAATGATGAAAATGGCATCAATGGTCTTTGCTACCTTTGAACTACAATAGCTGCATTGTCCTGGAAACCCACAGCCATTGAAGTTGGTTACCATGAGTAAAGGACTTCCAGGAAAAGGCAGGAGACCTCACACATTGTTCACAATTGTTGAGCTTGTACCCAAGGGCCAGCAGGAAAACATTCCCCTCTCAGGGCCCCAAGAGCACCATCAGCCCTGCCTGTCCCTGGCTATCCCTTCCATGACTCCAAAGCCCAGGACCCCACATCACCTCCAGGGCCATCAGCCCTTATGATAGCAATGCTGCAGCAGGGCCAGACTCCAGCTCCCATGAGTATCCACGCTCTTAAACTGTTAGCACAAACCCTAGCACAATTTTGGCATGCCTCCAGACAATATCTAGCATTGCTCAAGACAAGGACAGGCAAGAGTTCTTTCCCAGACTGCATCTGGGATGCAACCATCCAGCTTGGGGAAATGAAAGGAGCAGTTAAGCAGTTTGGTGCCACACATGCTGCACTGCCTCAGGGTCATAAGATAGCTCCAGGCTCATTATATCTATTTTCATAGGCTGATTTTGAGTCTGTGGTTGGATGCTAGGAAACAAAACAGATCACAAAGCATTCTTTGATCCTGAAGATCACAGATTACAACACAGAACTTGTCCATGGAAAAAAATGTTCCTCCTGTACAAAACATGGTGGTGGCATACATATCACCCAGCTAGGAACAGACTCAAGCACTGTCTCAGAGAGCAACGTGTCAAAAAGCCATCTGAGAGAGTATGGTAGCAGGTAAACAGCATGATTATCAAAATCAACTGTTTAAATGCTGGCCCTCTTTAATTTACTAGGTTAGGCAGAGCCTCAGAGTTCAACTACAGTCTGATTTTTTTATTGTTTCTAAATACTGCTGTGTTTGAAATCATGCATACATTGCTGGGGTTTTCTTGCTTTTGCTTCTTGTTACTCATTGTGAACCGATGCAGACTGGCAATAATCCTTGTCCATAAATTGATTAATAATGGGATGCCCAGGCAAACACCAACCAACATGGTGGTAAAGCATGGATTTATAGGGTGGTATTATAAAATTTTATATTTTCATCTGTAATTCCCATTTTGAGGAAGCAAAACTTGTGCTTTGCTTTTTCTTTTTGACCACTCCTAAGTAGAAAGCTGTCATTTTCATGGAACTATTTATCACAGTACCAAAATCTCACTTCTGAGTATTCATGGTCATCCCAGAGCCCATCGTTCTACATGAGAAATTAGGATCATTTCTTCTGCAGATGTGTAACCCTTTTAATTTATCTACATTGAATTTTATGTCATTTTACTGCCTAGTCTCACAGGGTTTAATTCTTCAAAGTCAACTGTCCTCCACACTACCTTTATTAATATTGTATTCTATTACCAAAAACTTTCTAAACTGAGTGCTCACACCCTTTTTAGAACACTTAAATATATATATTTTTTACAGTGCAAGTCCCAGGAGAGATCCCTCCCAGACTCTGTGGGTAACCCTCCTAGGCCAGGGACATATGTGTTTTTATATAAGTGCTATAAGTCTGGAAAAAAAAAAGGTGAATTTTGGTTTTGAATGAAATTATAGGCAAAATATGTAGAAGAAAGTTAAACTCCATGACAGCGTGATGCCAGAGTACAAGTTGTCGTGGTTCTGAGTGCACCAAGAGACTTGAATAGCCCCAACCAGCCTCCCTTGGGACACTGATCTTCACCATCTCCCTTAGGCCTTGAGATTCAGCTAAGTTCAGGATCTGGCCCGCAGTCCTATCCTGAAGTACACTGTAGGTAATCTAGTAGCCAGCCCTGTCCCCTGCTATTCCTGACTGGCTCTCTGTCATTGCTTTACCTTGACTGACTGTGACCAGAGTGTTGATGAAGGACATCACTCTCAGCAGCTCCAGGTCAAGGACCAGCAGTGCACTTGCGACTACCTGACAGGAATAAGACAGGAATGTAAGGTAGGTTGGCTAGCAGAAGTGATATTATAATGCTGTATGAATGACAGAATGGAAGAAAATAACGTCAAATGAGGAAACTAGGGTAAAAATTTTAAATGAGGAAGACGCAGTAAACAATTTAGCTGCATCCAGAAAGAATACAAGATTGTGTGTATTTCTAATTGTCTTGCTTTAGTAGGAAATTTAGTATTACTACTCGGGGAGGATAGTAGTGGGGCTTTAATCTGCTTTAGAAAGAGATCAAAGAAGTTGTCGGAGCAGAACTGAAAATAAGAATGAGAAAATTAAATTATAACCATGTAGCCGGAAGAAATGTCATAGTGAGGAATGATATAGTTTTAAATATCATGAATGACTACTTGTTAAACTTACTAGTCAGAAAACCCACAAGCGAAGGAGCAATTTGGCTCAATCTTGAGTGGATGAGATGTGGTTCTCAAGGTTATTTTGAAGACCTGCTCTGTAATTATGACTACTATATACTCAAATTTAGCATTCTTTGCAAGAATGAAACAGATTTAATTTCAAAAAAGAGAACATAAAAATGAAGAAACTTGTTAAAAACAAATTAAAAGGAACACAGAAGAACAAAATTCTTGCAGACAATCTTGACATTATTTAAAGACAACTAAACTGGAGTTTCACTCTAAATAATACATTTGAATGAAAAAGATGCAAAAAAAAGTCATAACCATTAAAATAACAGAATAAAGAAAGGTGATAAAAGTTAAAAAGTTTTCCTTAAAAAGCAGAAGTCTTATCTGAAAAGGGAAACAAAGAGCAAACATTCAGATAAATCAAATGTAAAGCCATAAATGGCTGATGGAAAAAAATTTTGAAGATTAAATTGAGCAAATAAGATCTTCCTTGCTTCCTTGCGGAAAATGTGTACAATCTGTAGAGCTAGTAGAACTGAGCGTAGTGACAAACTCGTTACAAAAAAAACATTAGCTGAATTGTCTTTATCCATTTTCACTCAAGAAGAACCTAGATTTACAGCCACTTTCTTGATAACTGATAAGCTTTTGCAACCATCAAATAGAACAAACTGATAACATAAATGCAAGGGAATCACTTGAGCTTCACTACAATTAACATCAAGTGATACAGTAGTCAAAGTGTGAAACTACCTAAACGTTATTTTAGTTGTAATCTACTTACTAACCCTGCCTCAGTGTCAAAGAAATAGAGAGTAACAAGTGAAAAGACACATTTTAAAATAGAAATGAGAGAGGTTGCAAGTGACTTACAACAGAAAATGTGAGTTCTATTCAGGTGATACTGATAGAAACTACAGAAAATAATAAATCTGCTCAACACGTGATGTCCTAGTTATATTGGAGCAGCTTTTGTAGTATAAAGTAAAGGCTCATATGCATAACTATTTGGATTCAGCAGGTTCATTGATAAAGTTTCCTGAATTTTCCTGACATCTTTTGATGAGTCATCTCTCCATCGAAGCACAAGAAACTAACCAGTCCTGATATAAGGAAGAAAAGTTTCTAAAAAATTCTAAATTCTAAAAAATTAACTCAGAAGTCCATCAAATTTTTGGAAGTAAACTGTTTAATACATTCATATTAGAACTGCTAAATGGGATAAGTAGTGAATCTGGAGATGATACAAAATTATCCAGGATAGTAAAAATGAAAACTTTCTTTATGTAAGAGTTACATGGTATATCATGACTGAGGAAGAA
Organism: Numida meleagris; assembly: GCF_002078875.1. Taxonomy (NCBI): domain Eukaryota; kingdom Metazoa; phylum Chordata; class Aves; order Galliformes; family Numididae; genus Numida; species Numida meleagris. The sequence goes on along the minus strand of NC_034411.1, from coordinate 78,495,551 downwards.
AATGGCATATGAAAGTCAATATAAATAAGAGCAAAGTAATATATATATAATGACTAGGTCTAAATCAATTATTGCCACTGAAAGAGATCATAGAATCATAGAATTATTTACGTTGGAAAAGACCTTTAAGATGATCTAGCCCAAACACCAACTTAAGGCTATGAAATTCACTATTAAACTACGTCCCTTAGTACCACTTCCACATGGCTCTTAAAGACTCCAGGCATGGGGACTCCACCTCTGCCTGTTCCAATGCTCAGCCATCCTATCAGTAAAGAAATTCCTCCCTGTATCCAAACTAAACCTCCTCTGGCAGAACTTGAAGCCACTTCCTCTTGTCCTATCATTTGTCATTTGAGAAAAGAGACTGACATCCTCCTCACTGTAACGTCTTTTCAGGTAGTTTTAGAGAGGAGTGAGGTCTCCCCCACTCAACCTCCTCTTCTCCAAATTAAGCAACCTCAGTTCCCTCAGCCAATCCTCATACATCTTGTTTTCTAGTCCCTCCACCAGCTTTGTAGCTATTCTCTAGAAGTGTTTCAGCACCTCAATATATTTATCGTAGTGAAGGGCCCAAAACTAAAAACAGTACTCAGAGTACCAAGAGACAATCGTTTCCATAGTTCTGCTAGCCAAACAATTTCTGATGTGGGCCAGAACCTTTGGTCTTCTTGGCCACCTGGGCACATTGCTGGCTTACATTCAGACAGCTCTTGACCAGCACCCCAGGGCCTTTTCTGCTATGCAGCCTTCCAGCTACTCCTCACCAAGTCCATACTGCTGCATGGGGTTTCAATTCAGGTATCAGCGCAGTGTTCAGACACGAAAAAGATGAATGGAATGTTGGAGACTCTTGCAGAGGGACTCAGCAGAAATCCTGTCTTACTACTGTAAAAATACAAATGCCACATGCAGATATGGCCTTCCACCTTCTCCAGCATGACAACACAATATTGGAAAAGACATGGTAGAGTGACAAGGCTGGCCATCCCACAGATTCTGTGTGAGAAGACATGAAACATAGTGGGACTTTCATCTGGGAAAGTGATAGCACCTTATCTACAAAAAGATGAACAGGAAATTATGATTGCATATTTCTTATGATGAAAGAACACAGAGCTGAGTAAGATGAGCAGATAGCCAATTTCAAAGCAACAAAAGGAATTTCACAAAGAGCTGTAGTCTGCTGAGCATTTTTTTGCCACAGAAATTTGTGGATATCAAAGGCATGAATGGGCACCAAAAGTGACTAAAACAACTAATGGAAAAATAAAGAAAATGTCTAAGGTTATAAACCTGTGCTCTGACATTCAATTTAAGATATTGCCATTTTTTACTGGACAAAACGAACATATACCTGGGGGAATGTACTGATATCCTCTTATTGTACACTTTCTAATCATCCATCTCTTTTCACTGAAACAGAAATCTGAAATAAGCATACCTTTGTTCTTCTTGTATAATGACTGCCCCAAAAATGCTGGCACAAAGACATTTAAAAAAATGAAGACAGGTGAGTTAAAGTGTATGACAGTATTTTTTTAAGATCTGCTATACTGAACACTCATGTGATTGCTATAAAACATTTCTACAGTTTGACCTTTTGTGACTAACCTCAGCTTATAAATAATGTTAAATTGCAGAAATGTAATACATTCAATTTCTATTTTCCAGCCTCCAGATTACTAGCAATTACCAAGCTTAGCTACAAGGACAAGATTTTTAGATACTCAGTCCTCCCGGACCCTTCACCCCAAAAGAGCTCTAAAAGCCCCTTCTGAAATAATAATTTTATGATTAAAAGTAGATCAGGTTGTATTCTATCTAAAACTGTTATCTTACTACTACTGAAGATACAGAATTTCCCCAGAGTGTCCAACAGACAAAATAAGATACAAAATGATTGTTTATTATAAATACACTTGCTTTTTTTTTTTTTTTTTTGAGGGGTTTTGAGGTTGTAAGCTCAGTGGAAAGTGACAGATGCTCACAATTTCTCATTAAAAGGGTAAAGAAGATCAAGAGTTAAGTCAGTGTTCTATAAATACTCCAGAAAATGACATTTCCATTTTTATGGTATGCAAATCAAAAGGTCAAGGCTGAATGCTTGTTTTCATTTCTCTGAAGTGTCTGTTCTGTCAGTGCTATTTCACAGCAGCTGTGTTTCCGTCTATAATGTGTATTGCTGTAAAACAATAGTTACATGGTGGGACGTAGGTGGAACCCTGCTTTGAGGCTTTGCAGGGTGATTGTGTTTCAAATCATCCTCACTATCTACTGAAACTCACATCATGGAAACAAACTTTAGAAAGAAGACAAGGAAAATGTGGAAAAAGTGCAGAGGCAGGGTTGTAGTTGAAAACGTTTATATAAACTCTAAATAGAATAACCTAATGGAGACATGCCACTGTCACTGCTAACAGTGTCTTCAGTCCATTATATTTAGAAGGATCACAACCAAGTGGTCCCCCGTTTCACCAGGGACTTGTCAGTTCTTTCTCTTGCTGTCCCTACAGTGGGAGGAAGAAGCAAGGAAGCAAAAGAATTGTGCAGAGGGAAAAGAGCAAGGTGTTGAAAATGTGTACGATTGCCTAAGGATGTTGTCTTTGCAATATTTGTGCAGTCTTCAAAACTGCGGTGAGAGCAACATCATCGAGGTTATGAGCACAGTAAATGGAAACATTTAGTGGTATGATCGATTCTGGGAAGAGCTACCACTTTATGAAGAAATAACCATGATCAAATTTTCTGAGTAGACAAAGTGTCCTGAATACACTTTTAGGCCCATCTTTCAATTCTGATTAAACACAGTAGGGCTGTCATTGATACCAAATAAGAGTTGCTGCTGGCTTAAATTTACTTCCACTCACATTTAAGAAGATATCTTTATCCTGTGGCCTGCATCCAAATACTCAGTATTAAATCCCCTGGTGTCACTTTTAACTGATAGCCTGCAATTAGTGTTTGATGGTCCATTGATGCATTATGCAGTTCCTCCTTCTGAAAAAGTTTTCTCTTTCTTTAAATTGCCAAGATTGGAAGAATTATGTTCTAATCCCTGACTTCATCCAATTCATTTTGAAACATAATGTTTTTCAATTAAACCTCCCATTGGGAACTCATTCACTGCCATCACACCAGCACAGCCAGGTTGCCTTGATTAATTACTAGCACTTTCCCTTCTTCAGAAATGGTCAGTAACAGTTCCAATAACTGGAAAGCTTTAGAAAAGTTACTGAGTAAATCAGTGTTTTATGTCATTCCAAACCTGAAGCTTCAAAGAAATCTACAAAATAGAAGAAAGAAGGCAGAAGGTTCCAGGGGACCAGAATTTAAAAATCCAAGTATGCAAGGTTTAGAGCTAATTCAATTCCCATGCTAATAAACCCAGTTCATACTGGAAAGCCAGTTCACTCAGGTAATAGAATTCATCAAACAGAGGATGAGTTTGGGAATCAAATTACACTTTCAGTACTGGAGATGCAAAACAGCTGCCAGATTTACAATTCCTAGTACACAGGAGCTGTATCTTAAATATTCATAAGTTAACACAGAAGAGAAAACTCACACATGGTGGAGATTAAACTCAGTGTTTTTCATTCTCATGAAACCTACAGCAGGGACTATGGCAAAACAGCATCTATTCTAAGTTAAGTTTTGGAAACAGAACTTCACACATAGACCAAACTTTGCAAAAAAAATTTTTCCCAACTGAAATTCAGCTTGATTATCATTTACCTACAGCATTACCTGTGTGAAAAGTTTAGGATTAATAATTAATGAAAGGAAACAATCTTAAAACTGTGATTCTCGTGAGAAAAAAAAGAAGGTAATTTTTCCCAAAGTTTATCCTCGTTACTTGTTTGGTATGCAATTTGTAACCAAATTGGTTATGACTTGGAATAATCCTTTTCATTTATTTTAAAATATAAACTAAGATATAAACATAAACATCAATTTATTTATTTTTAACAATTCTTTAATTATTTAAAAATATTTCTATCACCACCATTAGCTTAAGAAGTCTGCAGTGCTTTAAGACTGATTCCTACTCAGTAGACTACAGGACCAACAGGCATTTTACTGCTCAGAGACAGTAATCAAGATGTCAAGAATGTTAACTTGCTTCAATAAATATTGCTTTTATTACTACATCTATTGTACTTATTTTAAATTAATTCTTAACTTGGCCTATTTTCCAAACCATTTAACTGTAACAGAGTAGACAAAGGCCTCTAGCCAGGAATTAGTTGAAATCTTCTTTCCAACCAGTGGTAGGCATGGAGAAGGGAAGAGTGAATTCTTCACAGCCCTTGGATATAACTTTATTCTTATCAGTTAAGGCAGATATTTATTAAGATATGAAAATATCTCTTAGTGTGCAATCCAAGAATGAACCATATTTTTATAAATCTGACCTTCAGTAGCTTCTTAAGATGAACTGACACACCAAATAAACTTTTACCTCCAGCCATCTTACTGTTGACACATCTTTGTTAGCTGCCCTATCTCAAACATACATCTTTCTTTTAACACGATATGAGCAGAAGTACAATCAGGAATAAAAAAAAATAGCCATTAACAGGGAACCACTGGAAGATCCAAAAGAGAGCAGTTTTACTTTCCAGTTCACTCTCTCTTACAGCACACCAGAGCTCAGACAAACGACCATAATGCAGTTTACCTCAGCTAAGCCAGTAGTCAATGGCTACCTAAGTATACACACCTAACCAGCAGCAACACAAGTTAATTAAAATTCTTAGGGCTTCAATGAAATCAGATAAAGCCAAATGAAATTACATTCCATTTAACACAAGTGCGTGCATCACATTTTGCCACCACTAAATCCATGAGCATAATGCCATAGAATGTTGGCTCCTCAGAAGACAGCTCTGCAACCTTGCTGAAAGTTCGGGTATTCAGAGACTTCAGACAAACCCAAGTCTCCTCCATCCACCCTGCAAACCCTACCAGCATTCTTTCTCTTTTTCCTGGATGCCCCACATCCATCTCTTTACCAACTGTCCACACCTCATGCTCACCATTATTCATCCCTTACCCAGTTTATACTAACTCACATCTTCCTGGCTTGTTGGGACTGAGAAATAGAGTATCACAGAATCACAGAATTATAGAATCCTTTGAGTAGGAGGGAACCTTCAAAGGTCACCTAGTTCCACCCCTCTGCAATGATCAGGGACATGCATAGCTAGATCAGGTTGCTCAAAGCCCCATCCAGCCTGGCCTTGAATGTCTCAAGGAACAGGGCATCTATCACATTTCCGGGCAACATGTTCCAGAGCAATGGCCCTTGATCATTAGGAGTAAAGGGGAGAGATACAAGGAATGAGAAGGTCTGGCTCAGCACAGCATAACAAGACTCCTGGACAGCCATAGGGTTTGTGCAGCTGGCAGCGAGCATATCTCTGACATTGCCTCCATTATTCTTAGCAATGGCAAACCCTCTGCACTGCTTCTGAGCTCCAGCAGGTCACATACACAACCCAGCCAGCTTAAAGACAGGCTTGTTCTAACTTATCTCCTCTGGAAGTGTAAAATATACAAGTAATTACAATCGGATGTTGATAAAAAGTTTTTGTGTGACCATTATCGTTATAGTGAAGTGACCCAAAACTCTGGGCTCAGATACTTTCTGCCACGCATTCTTCTTTGATGGCAGAGATAAAATTTGCAGTCTAATTTGGGAAATGCTTATTTAAATTGTGTGTAGTTACAGAGATGTACAAAGGTCAGTAAAATTAAATACTTCAAAAAAATAAAGAAATTGATCCATTTGTTTTTCTTAAGTGTCCTTGTTATTTAGACATGATGGTATATTTTTCTAAAAAAAAAAAAACCTTTTCAAGAAAGCTGTAATTATCTTGAAATACATTTTCTGATGTATGATAAGGAGTGGATTATCTTGAAAATGGGATGTTGGCTTCATTTACATATCAGATCCGATTCACTATTAAACTGTCTTTGGTTTTGCTTCCTGGATGCTTAATAAGAGAGAACATTGTCCCCTTAGAAGGACTTGATTTTATGATTTATCAAGAGTTATTAACTCCCACTGAGGTCAAAACTATCACACAAGGCCAGATCCCAGCAATATCTTAAAGGGAACTGGAATAGTTCTGTCAAGGCCTTGCTGCATTAGAAACAAGATTAAGGAAAATGTGGCTTCCAAAGGGGGATAATTTTCATCAAACTATATATCATCTTGGTCAGTTTTTTCAGCTGAATTCTGCCATTCTATCTTTGGGGAGTTAGGTTCACCTCTGTCAAAGGCAAAGTTGGGATGGATTTGTTCTGCTGTGTTAGCCTGAGCAGCAAAGAAAAGTTTTCAGCTTTCTTGGATGCCACAGCAGAGCTGGTGGTTACTCTAATACAGAAAAATCACATGCCATCACAAAAGTCTCATAGATCACTGGCCCTGAACTACATAAGCATCAGGAGCAGAAGAGTGATACTGCAAACTGCCCAGATACCCCTTGTTTTGCATTATTCATTGCTTACCCCGCTTTCAGAAGATGTAATTCTGCTGCTCCTCTCTGACAGACTGGAGACCAGGCCTGGTTTGGAACAGCCTGGGAATGAGACAGTAGCACTGGGCCACCAAACTGAGCTCCCACAGAGATCATGCAAAGTGCTGAGCCATGATTCTTCATGTGGGGACAGAACAAACAAAACCCACTGACATTAGTTCCAGCATTTGCTAATTCAATACCTCTGCTTCCTGCCATAGCAAATCCAGGCCCTATGGGTTTCTGCTGTGCTTTCCTCATCCCAGTGACAGTCTCACATACTGCCAGGCAACTATTCACAGAACCTTTATTGTTTCTGCTCCAAGGGCAAGCTGCAGTGAGGTCACTGTCAGATCAGTATCCTCATCCCCAATTTAAATACAGAACATTGTTTCCAACAAGCTAGCTCAGCTTTATTAACAGAAATTTATTTTCACTAGGATCTTTCTAATTCTGATCTTCAGACTGGCAGCCAACTAAGTGACGAGTGCTTATGGACTGTGGGATTGGTTACAGGCACTGCGTCTCATCTCTTGTGTAGATACATATATAAAAAGAGCACAGTTTACTTGGGCCTTAATATCTGCCACCAAATAAGCATCTCACACTGATAAGGGATAATACTGTAATAGAAATGGTTCCAGAAAGGTGAGGGAGGTGAAATTAATAGATGTGAGCTCAGCACAGTGCCATATTTTATGTCTGCTGCTGAGGTGGAAGGATGTTCCTGAACCAGTTGTTCCTCCAATGCCTGCAGCTCTGTGCTGTGCCAGCACTCACGCAACTAAGGGTGACATATTTCTCCTGTACAATTCAGCTGTTCTGTTTGAAATCATACTGTCTTGATAGAAAGGAAAATAAATAACCCACAAGATATAAATATCCCAAAATAATTTGGGATAAAGAATATACAATGGAGATAGGAGATTCCCACCCTGGGGCAGAGGCTGCTCTAGCTCCACCAGCACACTGCACGGTCATAAATTATCTCATCACTGTGATCAGAAGCTCATTTTCAGGTCTGAAGATTCTCTCCTTTGCTCTGGAAAGGCTCTCACATGCTGACTCACATGAGAGAGTCAAAACCCAACAAGCCTCAGCCCTTCTGAAGGAAACTAGCCCAAGGTACAGAACTAGCTGCAATGTGACCTGGCTTGCTTCACAGCAACGTGTGATGCAAATACCATTACTCGTAAAGCTCAGAGGTTAGCCACAGGTTGTGCAGGGCTGTAACAAAAACGTTACAGGGAACAGTCATGCTTTGCTTGCTTGATGGGAGGTCCCTCATCTGCACGTGAAGGGCAAGTCGCACACAGCTCTCTCCACAAATGTGAGTGAAAGGAGATGAGTTGCATGTAACTCACTGCCTCTCACCTTTCTGTACTGCTCCAGAGCTCAGCATGGATGTCAGATGCTGTCATCCTGTTTTAAAACTGTATGGAAAGGTGTAACCAGCTGGAAATCCAGCTGTGTTCAAGGAGAGGCATTGCCAAACTGTCAGCATCCTTTCTGCCTGCCAGGCCCCACACACCCAGCTTGGTTTTTAATTGTAGAAACATCCTTCCTGTCTGAATGGGAAAATGTGGACAATAGCTCACACAGGCATTGTACTCCCACGTTCCCCTTCTCCATCACACAGTGACAGAAAACAATGCTGAGATTTCCTGTGAGTTGTACAGTTATGCTAAAGTCTTAAAGCATAAATACCACTTCTGAATAGTAAGGCAGAAGTGCAGACCTCTTAAATTTTATTTTCATAGACCATTAATTTTCTCAAACGTTTTATTATAAGTCAGGACTTTGGTGATCCTTATTATCCCCATTACAACTCCAATCTTTAGGCAGGTGTAGCTCCAAATTTGTTCTTCAAGATAAGAGGGGGAGGAAGCTGTATCAGAGATAGAGATATATATATATATAAATTTACACACATATACAATTTAGGTAGCACTCAAGACCACAGTGTAATGGCTGGAGCTAGCAGTAGCTTGAAGAGGAGGAAGACAAGCACCCCTCATTAGAGATGCCAGTCAAACAATAAAAACAGAAAAAGATAGGATAGAGACCCAGGCACTAAGGGAATGCAGTATATCAAAATAGCCTGGAGAAGTGATAGGCCAAACTCACAACCATCTGATACTGACAGTTTAAGAAAATATACCTGACTGAAGTAGATTTATTTTTCTCCCTTTATTTTTCTACTCCTCCATTTTAGTCATCTACTTAAGCATCCTTCAGACCTTATACCTAGGCTTTTGTGGTAAAAGTTTTATGATTACCAACCTCTTGATTACCTTAGCACCCAACAAATAGGAACCCTTGAAAGCACACTATCAACAGCTTTTCCCCAATTGCTTATGGAGAGGTCAAGTTCTTCCCCTGGCTTTCTGGTCAAAAAAAAAAAAAAAACAGTGCTAATTTTAACTTTTCAGGAGAAGAGGGGAAGCAAGGTCAGAGAATAACAGTCTATTTAGTGACTGAAATGTCTTGCCTTACCATTACAAACACCTGACTGTATATTACCAAATAGCTTTCACCTGCATCAATGGAGGGCCACTGGATACTGCCTTAACCATGACTGGCATTTTAAAATGGAATCGTCAAATATCAGGATTTCCTACAAGCACATCTCTCTCTCTTTTTTTTTTTTTTTTTTTNTCTCTCTTTTTTTTTTTTTTTTTTTAATATTTTTTCTTATTTTTATTCAATTAGAAAAAAAAAAATACCTAATCTGACAGCCCTGGTGGTTATGATATGTCACAATTGGTTGTCATGGTTAGTGCTTTTACAGAAGATCCAGGAAGAGGGGCTTAGTGTCTGTGAGTGTCAAACAGCTAAAAACAATAGGGTGCATGAACCTTAACACAGTTATCAAAATCAAGCATAACAAGTTTATGGAAGGAGGCTGCCATCAGAAATGTCATCTTTCACACTTTCTGTTCATATCCACAGAGTCATAGAGGAGAGTTTCTGTTTATCATTTTTTCCTGTTTGTAACCCCACTTTATTCATTAGAGTTACATTAGAAATGCATGCTTTTTTTTTTCTGATATCTGCCATTTTATAATCTCATCACCCAAACTTACTATATTTTTCAGAGAAAAAAAAAAAGAGGGTTATCTTGGAAAAACAAAGAAAAAAGACATTAAAAAATAAAAAGGAGGTAGCAAAGTTTCAGGAGTTGAATGCATAAACACTGAAAATATCAAGAAAAATAAATTCAAATTCGAAATAGTAATGCACTTGTACCACTTAAAATACATGTATTATGACTTAGTTGAAACATTGCAAATATAAGCCATAGTAACTGTGACAGTTAGGCTGCTCTTTCACAAGAGTACTGCAGTATGCCCAACATAAAAACTGAGACAGTCCACAAAGCTTAACCACTTGATTTCCTAAGTAACTGCCTTTTCTTTTAAAGACTTCAATTTGTTGGACCAGAAGGAAGTGGTAAGCCAAAGGGCGATTGAAACCCACGATCCGTCACCACAGTGGGAGCTGATGCACGGCCACTACAAAAACATAGAGAGTAAAACAGAAAATGGGATAAACTGGGCAGACTGAGTACAAGATGCTTGCTCTTATTTGCCTGTGAATCGTGTGAAAGAGGTAATTTCCTTGCACGTGAAAAGAAGAAAAATAACTCTCAGGTGTAGCTTTCCAAAGGACTATCCAAAGGACTGTGCAGGCTGTGCACATGTAATTACCTCTTCACGTTCTTGGGAAATAATGTGATTGCATCTCAACTGCCCAGATGGGGCAGTTATTTCTGGTGACCATGGATTGCAGGCATTTAGAGGGTAAAAAAGGCATATGAAATAATACCCATGCCATGCTCAATGGGGAACGTTGGTGTCTTCCCTTCCTACAGCAATGCTTACTGCCACTTCTTATCCAAGGAGTTATCACAGAACACACAAGCAAATTCTTCCTTATGCCTGCAGTGTACTAATATCCACTATAAATTCATTCTGTGAAAACAGCAATAAGCCCTCTGGAGTGGATGGCAAAGTCTACTTTTCTCTTTGATATAGTAAAAAAAAAAAAAAAGGGTTTGTAAGGAGGAGTCTTGACAGGTTAGATATATTAGGTCATAAAGCCAATTCCTTTGCCCAGTAGCTCTAGAAAGGATTGCATGTTTATGAATGTCTGTAACTATGAAAAAACAGTTAAAGATAATAAATGCTGTGTTAGTCCTGATCAGTGACAGAAACTTATAACAGGCATTTCCAGGGCATTTACAAGCACTGCTAACACTTCTGCAGCACAAGAGATGGAAATTTGGCAAATGCTGTGTATGACATGGAAAAGCTGTGCAGTTTTTCCTGTGCTAAATAGCTGTCTTGAAATTGTGTAGACTTTCTTCAGTTAATAAATATGGATGAGGACAGCAAATTTTTCATTTCTAGCGTGTCCAGGACTGTAGAACTGCCTCTGAACTGAATATCCATTTTTTTGAAGGTAGCCAGCACTCTTCTTCTTTACTAAAAACAGTCTTCATTTCTTTGAACTTCTGGCTTTTCTCTTCACAGTCTGTCTACAAAGCAAGATTAAACTGCATAGCACAGACAAGCCAAACTGAAAAGCTTGATAGTAACACCACTTTGTTATCAGGAGAGGTATCAATTTTATTTTTTGCTGACAGGTAAAGACCCTCAAACAAGCACTGGGCATTTATATCAGTACATCTCTTTCTGACATAACCAAGAACGATGTTTCTCTCCTTGGCCAGGTCTGACCTGCGAACATCATCTGGCCTCACCATCTGTTTCAGCAGCCTTGCAGCAGTGAATAAAACCCAGATGCCTGAAGAAGCTACTGTTCCCGCCACTTCTCTTCTCCCAGGTGCAGTTATCAACCTCAGAAATCAGCTCCTGAACTACTGCAGTACTAAACTGGCATATTAAGATGAACCAAAATCAACAGACTGAAAATGGTCACAGCAAAGGATTTTCCCATTTCCAGTGACAACTCTGGTATTGAAATATACTACTCAATGTGCAATACCGTAATGCATGCCACCAGCTTCTTTATAATTAACAAGCTTCTCTCATTTACACATGCTCTTTTCTCAGTCAGTGTTTCATGTCTGTTCCATGAAGATTTTATATTCTGCACAGTGACTATTTAAAATTGAAAAGAAGGGGAAAGGGGGAAGGGGAAAGGGGAAAGGGACAAATCCATTTTGGCTCTACAGCCTTGTAACAGCAACCCTGTAGACACTGCATCTTCAAACACATAAACACACACTACATCCTAAAGCAGACAACTTTTACACAGCCCCTGTATTATTTCATGCACTCTAAACTGTAAAGAAACATAAATACGTCTTCAAACCAGAGGGGTCCCAGAAAATATTAAAGCCAATTTCTACTTAAGGTTCATTTGAGCCAGTGCCTTTGATCCAAGGACTAGGGTCTGATCCATGGCCATGATTTACTCAGCAACACAGACACTGTATAAAGTCTACCTTGATTTTCTGGATGCCATGAAGTCCCACTTGGAGGCTGCCCTTTATAAAATCTCCAGTCCTTCAGGTTACAGCTTGTTAAACATGAAGACACTCACGTACACATAATGCTAAGATATCATTTTACAGCACAGAACATCTTCCACTCTAGCACATGGCATAGGCACTCAGGCTATGTTTATTCCCTGTTGTTCTGAGGCCATCTGGCACTAGTGAGGTCTATTATCATCCAAAAAAGGGTGCCCACATCCAAACTACATGTTGGGCAAGGTGCCTGGCCCACACTAACTCTCAAAGCACGCTCAGGGATTGTTTGGAAGAGGCTTGGGCTGAGTGCCCAGGCAAAAACCATTCCAGGGACAGCTCTAGCAATTTAACAGTGTAGATAATGAAGCTAGTGCTTGGGCCTGTCTTCTGGCACTGGTTAATTTCTAGTACAAGCAGAGCCTGCAATTGGAAGAAAGGCTGTTCCTTTCACGAAGCATATTTATCTGTCAAAGTGACATAAAGTATTTCACATTCACTGTGTGCTAAGAATGTCTTCGGAGAAGTAAAAGCCTTTGGAAGTCAAATCACAAACAATTTTCTATATTCCAGGAACACTGCGCACAGGATGCTTGAAAGTATGCTAATGAACCAACAAAGGTTCATAATATCGTTCACAAATAGTGGAAATGCATACTTGTGAGTGTGTAAAATCTCTCACTGTACATTCAATACACAGAGATCTGTGCAGTGGGCAGAGCTCTAGAGGGTCTGAGACAAGACCAGGTACAAGGGGTATGCAGAGGATCAGGCATGCACCAAACATGCCATAGAAAGCACTCAGCTGAGTAATCTAAAACCAAATAGCTTTCAGGATGCTGGGCCATCATATCCATTGCAGTGAGCACAGTTTTCACTCGTTGGTTTTCTCTTATTTTTGAGACCACTTACAAACAAAGAAAAAAAAAATCAGCAAACTAAACATGAAAGTTTAAAGGCTCCTGTTGCAAACTGTGCACTCTGTGGCCATTTTAAGGAAAGTGAGGAGAGCAAAAAAAAAAAAAAAAATCTTTTTCTCCCATTTACCCTAGTTTAAATGCTAAGAAATTAGAATAAAAGCTTCTATTAACAAAAAATTGTTTTTTCCAGATTCCAGCAGGCATCACAACACAAGATACATTCAAAACCCTATTTCTTTCAATTCTCCCTTAAAAAAAAAAGTTGTGTTAGGAAACTGCTAGGCACATTTCTTCTGTAATAGCCACAGGCCTTCTGAAACATAATTTTCAGCATAGTTGGCTTTAACAACTTCGCTTATCAGCACGCACACACGTGTGCCCACAGGACAATCCCACATGGCAAGAGTAAACAGAAGCTCAAGAGTGGAAGGGATATGCTAGACATGACACTGGCCTCAACTGTCTACAACTGCCGCTAATCATGCCAAATGGTTTCGGTTGTTTATCAAGCTCCATCCTCGTAACTAACTTATTTATTAAGCAAATTTCTCTCTCTGACAATCAGAAACTTTCTTCTAACTTTGGGACTGAAGTTAGTCATGTTGAAGGAGCCACACTGTTCCTCATACCTTCACTATCATTGCTGAAATCCCTCTGCTGCTTCCCTCTCTGCTATTTACAGAGACATGGCCAATGCCAATCCCAATCTCAGACTAACCAAATTCCTTTACAATATGTTGACAGCATGACGCAGTTATTTGCAATATTATGACAAATCTTCAATAACTGGCACATATCTTTTGACATAAAGTTATCTCATCCTATATCAGAGTAGCTTCCCACCGTCTTCTTTTGGTAAATAGATTGCATTTATCGTTTGTCTTTCATTGTGATATCTTCAATGACTTTTCTTTCACTATTTATTCTAATACTCTGCAAACCACTCAGGTCAGACTAACAAATATGAAATTGCAATTTTTCCTTTTATAGATACAGATATTACAGCAAAGGTTAATAAAATCTCATGAGTTCACAAAGATAATCAGAGAATCAGAGAACTGTATGAGTTGGAAGGAATCTTTAAAGGTCATCTAGTCCAACACCCCTGCAATGAACAGGGACACCTACAGCTAGATAAGGTCACCCGGAGCCCCATCCAGCCTGATCTTGAATGTCTCCAGGGACAGGGCATCCATCACCTCTCATAGAATCATAGCATCACTAAGGCTGGAAAAGACCTACCAGATCATCCAGTCCAACCATCCACCTATCACCAACAGTTCTCACTAAACCATGTGCCTCTACACAATGTCTAAATGCTCTTCTCTGGGAACCCGGTCCAGAGCCTCACCACCTTCACTTAAAAAGACTTTTTTCTTATATCCAACTTAAATCTACACTCATTTAGTTTGAAACCATTTCCCCTTGTCCTATCAGAGTCTGTCCCCTTCTTTCTTGTCTTTTTCAAGAATAAAAATCATGACAGTTCTTTATCATCTGTCCTTCCTTGTCTTATTTTCAGGTATTTGTTTTAACTGTTATATGCATAAAGTGAAAGTCAGCAAAGAAGCTAGTCCAATAATGAAGAAAAATACTGAAAAATTATTTTTTTTTTTACTTCAGTTTTGCACTAAATTGAATCACAGAATAAAAAGTTTATAAGAACACCTTGTGTCACTGAATTTTCTGTAAGGAAAAACATACAAAATCCGATTTTTTTTCATTGATAAGCTTGTTAACACAGAAGAACTTCAGTGAATATTATGCTACAACCCTATATTTGTATGCAAGTAGGCAGCAGTAAATACCACTGAATGAAAATCTACAGGAGTCTCAGAATACTACAGCAGTACCGGCATTTGTCAACAGCTTAAATAAACTGACTTTCTAAGGTTCCATTCATCTGCAAGTCTTAATGGGTATGTGTTCCTCTGCCCCTAAAGTGGAAGTGGTCTTAGCAGATCATAAAAGAAAAGGTATTTTTTCTTTCTGTAATTGAAAACCATGTAAGTAGATCCATGGATTTAACTTAAAGAATCTAACAAAATGAATATTCAGTTGAGAAAGCTTCAGGTGAGAACGATCTACTTGACAATGCTGTAAACAATAAAAAGAAAAACAGAAAGAAAAAAAATGGACTGGAAGTTAAACTCTAAACAATTTAGCAGGCATGCATCCGGCCAGACTGGCTTGGAAATTTGCAAAGTAGCGCTGCAAGTACGCCTGGTACGGGTCAGCTCACTGTTACATTGCATATTACGTGTGCGTATCACGTGAGGTGTGTCACGGGTCAGTCATCTGAGTCCTTGACTGTGGATGCTGCTTTCTAGTAAAACCGCAGGCAGAAATGCTGTTATAATTATGCCAGCTTTAAAAGAACTGAACTTTTTTTTTCAGTTCTTTTACATTTATGTTTTGCTGTCCTTGAAGAGCTGTGCATCTATTACGACAGCTTCTATGTTTGAGCTGTTCCAATGTTCTTTCCAAATTTTGCATAAATCACAAGTCATGGCTGCCTGGCATTCAAGTTCACTTTTTCTCATAAACAGCCCTCATCAATCCCATCAAACACAGGCCCTTTCTTACTTCTGCCACTCACTTCTCTGCAAATGATTCCTCCTTTTGATAAATTAAGTCTTCTGATTTTCACAGAATTTTCGTTAACATGCACATATTTGTGCCATTTGCCTTCCTGCAAGCATCTACTTTTTGAGACTGTCAGAAACAGTCTTCACACTTTCCTTTCTTCTGGTCTCTCCTCTTAGTATTGTAGTCTTTTATTATAAAAAATAATATTTAAAAAAAAAAAGACAAAACCACCAAGCTGCACATAACCCTAGGTATTTGCACTGATTGACAGGGTAGCAACATTATCTGTCTTTACCATCTTTTTGGTACTTTTTTGCTCACAGTTAGTTCCCTTTAGTTCTCTACCATCTACCTCTTCAGTGAGAGCTCAGATTTATGCACAAATCTATTCAACAGTCTGTGAAACTTAAACAGTAAACTCTTCAGACTACAAACTATTTGCTTCTCTCACATTTGTCTGTATTTGTTTTTGTAGAGTGCTAGGCACGTCTAAGTTTGAAATACTAAATATAAGGGCCAATGCCATTAACTCCTTAGACCCCAAAGTTACATGCAAGTATAATGTTCAAGCTCCATATTCTCTATAGTGTATGTTTCCCACTCTGCAAGGAGCATGGTGGAGCCAGGGATTGTGTTAATACCTCTCTTAATATAGGTATAATAAGATTTTAAATGTCTGGGGGAATATGGCATATTGTAGGCATAAATTCCCACTGCTTAAGCTACTTGAGAGGTGCCAAACAAGAGCAATGTTTTGAACTGTTTTCAGATTCATTGCCGTGGATACATGGCATCCAAGCTCACATTCTCCACACACCCAGAACTTCCACTGAATCCTCATGTCGCTGCATGGACACAAGGAGAGTCTGCAGAGAAAATTGCCATAGGAAAGCTAACCTGGGAGATGAGTTTGCCCCTAGCAGAATCACAGAGGTTTTGTTGATGGTTGAATTTCTTAATAGTTCACCACACATAAAAAATATTTACGCTACCAATACTACAATAATGCTTGGCAATTTAAATTTAATTTGGTGGATGAGAAGCTGGACATGAGCCAGCAGTGTGTGCTGGCAGCCCAAAAGCCCAACTATGTTCTGGGCTGCATCAAAAGAGGAGTGACCAGCAAGGAGAGGGAGGTGATTGTCCCCCTCTACTCGGCTCTTGTGAGGCCCCTTCTGGAGTACTGCGTCCAGGCCTGGGGCCCCCAGTACAAGGAAGACGTGGAGCTCTTGAAACGAGTCCAGAGTAGGGCCACCAAGATGATCAGAGGGCTGGAGCACCTCTCCTATGAGGAAAGGTTGAGGGAACTGGGCTTGTTTAGTTTGGAGAAGAGAAGGTTCTGGGGAGACCTCATTGTGGCCTTCCAGTACTTGAAGGGAGCATATAAACAGGAGGGGGAACGATTGTTCACAAGGGTGGATAGTGATAGGACAAGGGGGAATGGTTTTAAACTGAGACAGGGGGAGATTTAGGTTAGATATTAGGAGGAAGTTTTTCACTCAGAGGGTGGTGACGCACTGGAACAGGTTGCCCAGGGAGGTTGTGGATGCCCCATCCCTGGAGGCATTCAAGACCAGACTGGACGTGGCTCTGGGCAGCCTTGTCTAGTGGTTGGGGACCCTGCATTCAGCAGGGGGTTGAAACTCGATGATCTTTGAGGTCCTTTTCAACCCAGGCCATTCTATGATTCTATGAGAAGTAAAAATATGTCACAACAGCAGAATATCTACAGTTGCATATGTTATACACATTATTAATCCCTGACCCTGTGAGTTAATGTGAGACGCAGTACTCATTTAGGAGGAGCTCTCAGAAGGAGCCTCTGAAGACTGCAGCATGCAAGGATTTCCCTGCCAAACCTGACTTTGCAGAAGCACTGGCATCTCTCAGTCTCATCAGTTATGGACTGAGACACCCTTCCCTGCACTACATCCCCAGAACCATCCACCACTCCAGTAGTTTTCTTCTCCTTGGACCTACTTTGCAACTCACCACTGACAAAACTACATAGCAAATATTCCTTTCTTTCCTTGTTCCTCTCTCCTGAGTACCATATTCATTTGCACATCATCCCTTTCTCCTTTCATTGTTATGCTTTTTCACTTATAAATAGTTGACTTTTTGTATCTGACCTTTGGTTTGCACAGTTTTCTCCTCCCTATGGCTCAGGGGAGAACAATTTGGTCTTTCTGGTTTTGCAGTTCTCCCAAGAATGTAATTTCCTTGGGGAAAGGAAAAAGAAACAGGAAAAAAAAAGAAACAAAATCTTCCCCTTTCATATCAAAATCCATTCACCCACTTCTAAGTTTAGTTTCCCTTAGCAAAAGCTATCCTGTAATTAAAACATCGGCAGATGAGAATATTACAGAGCTTTCCAGTTCAAGTGAACATTATTGTTTAACATGATAATCTTGTGTCTGACAGTCTAGAAAACTGACTGATTGACAAACATGGAGGACCTTCCAGACTAAGGCTCACAAGGAGCACTTTTCACCCTTTCCACAGGAAGTATTTGCAGCTCAACCAAAACAACTGGTAGAGGACAGTTGACCCATGTTGATGAGGACCAATGCTGACTTCTGCAAGCAGATTATTTAACTTTCGCAGCACAGAGCTACCCTCCAATAGGGGTTCTGTACACTTTCTTGGAAATTCTTCATTCACACTTACTCTGAATGGCAAGCAACAGCACCCCTGCAAAACCAAGATACCAGAACTTCCTAACTGTCCTTATTACACAAACCTCTCAGTTTTCCTAATCTGGGAAAAAGGGCTCATACTGTTATATAGCACATTCAATAAAACCAGTTCCAGCATCCACAGACGCAATTATACATGTGCTTTTGCTTGTTGTTCCACTTGTGTGAGACCTCTTATGACCAATCATCCCAGCACTTACTCACTTCCATTTCACAAACACAGCCTTCCAGCCCCACCCATAGCCTTAAGTACAGCAGCAGCAAAACTGAGGGAGCTATTAACAGCACTAGACCCTTGGGAAAGACAGCACCTTTTAGACAGGCTTTATGCCAGCTCAGATGCAAAAAGGAACCATCCCAGGATGTAGAAAAAATCCAAACTTTTTGCATACGATATACATCTGTGATAGAACTAAAGAGGGTTCATTACTTTTTTTCACATACAATACACAAGGGAGTAAGTTATAGTTAGTTTTCAGTGTACACATACTGGAAATTTTATGAATGTAAGATTTTAGCCTGAAAAATTGAAGTCAAACAGCTCATCTTTCTGCTACTAGAATGAAGAGAACAACCTCATGGATATGAACTAACTTCACAGGACAGAGCCCAAGCAGCTTTTTTCAGCATGGGACATGCAAACTCCTTATTTTTCATCTGCCTTACAATGCAGGACCTTGTCCGTTTTATCTGGGTGCATCATCTCCCATCTCTAAGTTTTGTCTTTCTTCAGCATGAGTTTGACTCTCTCATTCTTGGACTGCACATCGAGTCTTAGGAGAGCTGGTGGGAGAAGTAGTTCATACATCCTAATATAAAACTTCTGGAGATAGAAGCATAAGGGTATGCACTCCTCTTAAAGAGGGAGGGCAATTGTAAGACAGCAGCTGCTTTTTGTTTGGATTTGTGCAGACAAGCTATTTTGTGCTTTGCTTTCTGTGCAGGTGAAACATTTTTAGCTCATCAGGGCCATGACTGACAGTCACCCAGCGTTGCGTGATTCCATCTGATGCACAGAGCAGAACTTCAGTGGAAGCTCACGAAAAGTAAACTGGCTCTTTGCCCGAAGAGAGCCTCTCCTTTGCTCTCATCAGTGTGCCCTGCAGCATGCCAGGAAGGAAACCTGCTCTCCCATTCTTTCCTCCTGTGTGCATGCATAGTCTGCCCTGGGAGCCATCAGTCCCTTCTACAAACTCTTTTCACACATTCGGGGATAAAGGACTAGCCTCCTAGATTCCAGAAGTAATAACACACTGCCCAGATTTTGAAATCCAGTGTCTCTTCTGCATGTTCTCTTCTCCTGAAAATAAGTTAATTATCAGAGTTCCAAAAAATTTTTATGCATAAATACCATATCAGAGGCGGACATTACATGCTCAGCCAACATGCACAGAACACTGGGCAAACCCACCAACCAGTAGGTTCCCACTTCACATAAACTTGCTGCTGCTTGCCAGTATAGGATTATTTTCAGTGAAAGTATTCAAGGTCAGCTTGCACAGAAAAGATGTATTACACATGCTTGCATGTTTACTCCTTGAACCACAACTAACTCTAAAGAAAGTTGAGCTAAATATTGGCTAACACCCCCAGGTCCTCTTCCTCTGTGCATCATGAATGGCTGCAGCCAGTGAGGAGGGACTTCCCTTTCTGGCCCAACAAAACTTTTACCTGTTTTCCAGGGAGCTGCACACACACTTTGAAATCATGCCAGTCTACAACCCAGCCTGAAACAAGGGCAGCTCTTGGGCAGCTGCATGTGAAGACTGCAGAGGAGCCAATCAGTTTGCTGGGTATGCAAGGGAAATTTCAGGTGGAGCCAACGAGAAGAAGAGAAAGTGCCTGGAGATGCAGGGTGGTCATGCTCTATTGTCCTGGGTGTGTTCAGTGACTCAAACTGTACATTGAAATGCAGTGTTATCATTCAAACTGAAGAAACAAACCTCTGTGGTTTTTTTTATATTAACATAAATTGTAGTCCCCTTCAGCACAGCGGCATCTCAGCACAGTAATGGCATTCTGTGAGTTCAGGCTTACTTGCCTGCAGTTTGTCTTCCCCCGATTTCCTCCATATAGCCTTCTGGTATTGACTCCAGTCTCTCCCCACAGACAAGTACTATACAACTCAGTTATTCACTAAATAGCATGACAGCTGTTTTTCCTCACACATGGCGTTAATGGTGAGTCTTCAGCAGGGGGGGGGGGGGCGGAGACGGGGAGCAGTGCATTACGCAAGCTAAGGACAGCGGCTTTGAATCAGAAAATCACTTCCATGCATGGTAGGGCAACATGAGAGAGAAGAGATTTTTGTGTAGCACCTTGGTCTGTCATCCACTTAGTAGCTCAGGAAAACTCAGATCAAAGGCAAATAGCAAAAGCAAAGCAAAGAGGGAACTTCTGGAAACTGCAAAAACTAATTCTGCAGAGGCTCTGGGAACAGTTAACATAGTTTTGCCTGCAAGCTTGAAGTTCCTTACTCCTCCTAGAGAGACAAATAATATGAAAAAAAAGAATATGAAGACTCTGTAGTGTCAGATGAGGTAATTATGAGCTGGAGTATTCTCAATTAAAAGGTAAGCACTGTTAAAGACTTGTGGTCTGCATGGATGTGCTGCAGTTTTCTTAAACTGTGGAGTTTGTAATTATGAGTTTAAACTCTTGAGCAAAGAATTCAGATTTACCAGAATGCTAAAAAGCACTGCAGAAACCACCATGGCCTTTACTTTTCACTGGCAGTACACTGGATTCTGAAAGGTAGCTGATTCAAGGCCAAGCTGGATGGGACCCTGGGCAGCCCAGGGCAGGGCACTGGAACCAGGTGGTCTTTGAGATCCCTTCCAACCAAAGCCATTCTATGACTACATGATTATTTGCACAGGCGAGTGGATTCCAGACATTCCTCCTCCCCAGCTCTAAAGTGCAGAAAGAAAGCTGCTCGGGAGTGATCAGTGCTTGGTGGGACAGTGCTCAAAGACAAAGTGTGAGCTATTCTGCAAAATTCTGTCTATGTGGACAACTGAACTATGCAAAACTAACATATCACTCTCTCATCAGAACAAAAATTACTGCAAATTGTATATGTCTCACTGTAAAGCATTTCAGATGACTCTTTTTTTTTTTTTTTTTTTTAAGGCTTCCTAAAGCTAGAACTGCTTCCTACAGTGAAACAACAGAAGAACCACTGCACAAAGCAATTAAGATAAGACAGGACATTTCCTGTCAAAGCTAGCATAGCCGTTGCAGTTGGGAGCAGACATATGAGATCTTTCTGTAGCTAGTTTCTGTACTTTATCACAAAGAGATTTCCTTTGGTTTCACTACTTTCTTTTTTAAGTTCATGCTCCTTTGTTCCCGTGCCTGATGTAAATTCAGAGATTCTTACGTGCCTCTACACATACAGTTCTATTCTTTATAGTCCTTTTTCACAGTACTAGTTTTTAAAGCCTTTTAAAGGATTACAGGCTCAGCTGAATCCATCAGATGATATCTCATAGGTGCAGACAAGGAAAAGAGCGCAGAACTTCATATCTGAAGTGCAATTCCTCTCCATGCAAACCATACCATCTCAGTTGCAGCAACATCCAGTTTTATTAAAAGAATCTCATTCATTTTAAGGACCAGATTATTCTTCATGTCACCACAAATAGAGAAAAATGTGTTAGTACCTGTTTCACATTGACTCTGCTCTGATAACAGATCATTAGACAGCCCACTAGACTGGAAGAGTACCTTACTGTGGTTGATTGAATATTTGCTTTCTTCTCTGTCAAATTCTACTTTGAAATGTATCTTTTTCAATAACAGTTTATATGTGAGTTTTGTGTACTCTGTATGGGTCCATTGTCTTGTTTTTCACTGTTGTTTTTCACTTGTCTCTATTGCAACAGAATTTGGTAGATGCCCCATCCTTGGAGACACTCAAGGTCAGGTTAGATGGGACTCTGGGCAACCTGATCTAGCTGCAGGTGTCCCTGTTCACTGCAGGGGAGCTGGACTAGATCATCTTTAAAGGTCCCTTCCAGCTCAAACAATTCTCTAATTTTATGAAATTTCCTCACAGCAGTTTTTGGAAAACAGCAGGGAAAAAATCTCATGATCTAATTCAAAGCATTTCTGGGGCGTGAAGTATTGCACGCCCAGAACAGGAGAGGCCACACTTGAAGGAAAGAGGGAGGATGTATTCCTCCCAGGCCTAACCAGGTTGCTCAGATACAGCACAGACAACTTGAAGGTGGCCCAGGAGTGGATGTAAGCAGGACCAAGAATCCCACAGCCAGCCACAGGCCTCCCAGAAAATCAGCTGGAGTCCTTCTGGGTTAGTCTCCATCCTGGACAGAACAGCAGTCACAGTAGAAACCATTAAAATGGATCACCTGGGGACCTACAGTCTGAATCCAGTTTGCAGGATGATTCGCTTAGACCTCCTTGCCTTTTCCTCATGGTCTCACTATTTCTTAGCAGCTCTCCTTCCATGCAGGAAGTCAGTCTTGCCTTTCTGGGAGGAAATGGCTAGCGGTGAATGACTCAACAAATGAGTTGAAGAAGGACCCCAAACTTGGATCTAGTCTGCTCGCTCTCAGACCCAAATATGTGGACAGCTCCAGTTTCACACAGTAATACCTCCAGCTGCGTGTTCACCTCCCCCAGGAGATGACAAAGATGAAGATGAATAACATGAATTCCAATATGATTCACAATTAAGTGTTTCATTCATTCTGAACAAAGAGTTTGCAGAGCTTCTTTTCCCATGGCAAGGGGGAGAAGAGGTATTTCAACTTTCTATTCCAATTCTGGGTGAAATTAAGCACTGGATCATTTCCCCAGAAACAGAATGTGTGGGATTTTTATTTTCAGCTCTATTTCTCCATTTGCAGGTGAGAAAGAAGGTGAGAACGGGGCAGACGGCAGAGATCGTGATGGAAACTGGAAAATAACTGAAAAGAATAGGGTTAGCACTGGGCATCCAGTCTGAACTGTGGAAATTGACATGAACTCTTAGAGACTAAAATGTTACAGATGTGTAAAATGCATGCAATTACACAATCAGACTAGACTTTTTGCTAGATTTTTCTTCCTTTTTTCCTATCGGCATCAAAAATATGAGTTTTTCCCCTTGTCAGAGGCCTGAACTCCTGTTGTGATGAGCATTCTGCAGTGCAGTTCTGAAAAAAAGTCCTTTTTTGGTCACTGGCCCCATTACCTAATATTTTGCAGCCCTGCCCAATAAAGATTTATTCATCTCATATGTTCCTGGTTGTGACCTTATGTTCAGCCGCTCCACAGCTCTTGTCTCAGCGTTCCCAAGCCGGGAAGCTCTGTGCCTGGGAAGACCAGCCTGGGAGCCGGGCTGGGCAGTAAATCCAGCCTCGAAGGCCCAGCCTTCCTAAATCAAGCACTCAGCCTCATATGTTTTGTTACTGCACTAATACCGCCCTTAGGAAAACCACGAATAAGCATCCAATATATTTCCAATATGTCACTTAGCTGACGCGTGTTTTGCTTAAAGTCAGTCTGAATATTGCTTAACTTTCTTTTGAATCCCCTTTCCTAATGTTTAGGATGAATGTCTCTGAGTTAACTTTTGTACTGCAAGTAGGAGCCCACCGTGAGGGCTTACATGACTGAAGTCAGTGCTGCGCTCATCTCTCCAGCCCCCTGGAAACAAGTCCAGACTTATTTCACACATCAGTTTTCCACATTTAAATCTTATCCTTCCACAAGCAGCTGTGTAATTCAGAAAAGTGAGACCAAAGTTTTGTTTAAGACTATTACCTTCCTTCGCTGCCGCTTGCTGGCCACAAGTTCATGGTTTCTAGAACAGTCCAAGAAAAAGTGAGAATCCCCACTCCCAAAACATGCTTCTATTACTGCCTTCAGTATTTAGTCCCTCGCTCCTGCTCCTCAGCCCCAGTAATACACTTCCCTCCTAGTGAAACCCCATGGCAATTCCTGTGCTGAGAAATAATAGCAGTGTCACTTTCTCTGCTCAGAGGAACTCTGAATGACAGAGGAGGGGCTCCTGTAAATAGAAGAAAAACAAAACAAAGGTTAAAAAAAATCACTGCTGTTGAGATAATGTTTCAGAGCTATGATGTTTCCAAGCTATGTGCCTTCTAATAGTTATTTAACAACGATCAGGAGATCTTTGACCTTAATTACAGCTAAATTCTCTCACTCATTCTTCTGACAAAGAAGCTCAAATTCTGCCAGATTAACATCCCTTTGCTGTTTCTGTGGTCACTTATGTCTGATTTTTCACTATCTGCCAAGCTTCGTTCCTGCACTCAGTCAAAAAAATGACCTGGGCTTTAATCAGGATACGTTAGATATTTAGTTAATAAAAAAATAATGAAGGATATTTTTTAGACATTCTGATGAACTCAGCTCTTGAGCATTTTATCTTGTATTTATTAAGACAGCATTTGATGGGATCTACTCATCTTCATTAATCAGTTTGACCACTGTGTTATTTTTCCATATATTTCCATATATTTCATCCATAATGAGAACTAAGATATCAATTTTTAAAGCAGTGGGTTTGATGGTGAGAGCTAATAAATAAGCTTTTTTTTTTTTTTTTAACAGAGCTTTGTTTACTCTGAACTTTCCAAGGGACCTATCTCTTGCTCTTGGCTTAGGTAACAGAAAGTTGTGGCTGATATGGTGCTGGTATGTGAAAATAATTTTCATAGAGTTGAGAAGGATTGCATGTGAAACTAGAATCACTATGTGTTTCTTCAAGAAGCAAAAGTTCACTAAAATATTGAGCTTTTCCTTTATTTTTTCCTATGAGTGAGAAATCAGCTGCGCCTGACCTAAAAGCCTCAGGCCTCATTTTGAATAACTGCAGAAAAATAGTTTTTTACAGGATTGCATTTCATTGTTCCAGACAAGTGTGAATTCCTTTCTCTTCGCATGGATTTCTCTAAACAGGGAAATCCAGTTCCCTTTGGATTCTTCCCCTCTGGGTAAAGGATGAGACTGAGTCATCCTCCATTTGTTTGTCTTTGATGACGAATATTACTCTCCACTTCCAAACAATGTCGGCAACAAAAACAGGGCGTCTGGGGCTCAGTTCGGTTATGCTTACACCCTTCCAAAACATTACATAGAAAATATGCACATGCTTAACTTTAAACAATTGAATAACTCCACTGGCCTTAGCTTGAATATTTCTAACATGAATATCTACTGGATTAAGATCATCATACTTAATAAAGCTGTGCCCCATTTGCTATAGTAATTTGGCACTGGTGCAGCTCTGCCATTCCTGGCAATGAAACAAGCTTAATAATTTGTTAGTTTGGACATTCTCCTCCGGAAGAACTGTGGCACTCTTGATCTAACACAACCACTCAGGTTTCAGGTGCTTCTTCCATCCAGGTGGGTGTCTTTGGCCGGGCCACGAATCATGATCCCTCTGCAGAGAGCACTGCTATGCTGCTTCCCTGTCAGACTTGCCTTTGGCAGCTGCTAGTTCCATTCGTTCGCCTGTGAGTGCAAAACGCACCGTGCGATGGAAACTGTTTAAAAGCAAAGCTCACACTGCAGCAAGCGACAGCCCAGCCTGGAATCCTGTGTCTTCTTTATTCAGTGCTATAAGTGTGGTCTTGTCTGAAGCAGTTATATAAGTACAATGCTGCCACCCCTATTCACCTATCCAAATTAAAGGCAAACAATTCTGCAGCAGCCTGCAAAAATCTGCACGCAGAAAATATGAATATTCATGTACTGCAGTTACGGTTATCGAGTTCTCCTTGCAACCTTTTGTTCTGCTCTGCAGTGATATAGGAGTTCTGTTGAGCCAGGATTCTCTTACAATAGGCAGGATGAAATTGTTTCCTTGGTTAGACAGCTCACCCTTGAGGTATGCTCAAAAATATCTCTTTTTTTGCACATCTATACTGCAGTTTCCAATTACAGAGGCAATATAAGCAGCAAGAAGCAGCAGGGGAGAGAATAAGTTGTTCTTTCTCTTCAGACAGAAAATCATATGCTGACAAAAAAAAGAGTTAGGATTCAGCAACTCATAAAGTTTCTTTGCTTTTATTATGTATTCATGTGAGAGAATTCACATATACGTGCACTCCTTTCCTGGAGGGCTGGAACTGCTGCCCTGAGAACTTGAACTATTCAGAGAGCTGGAAACGTTGGTCTGGTCCTCTGCAGTCACACTTTTATGGGGAAAAGCTCTTTTCTCCCAAGAATATTCTCATTTGGAAATGCGAGACAGCCTCCTCTCCATCTGATAGTGGTTTTCCATTAAATTCTGTCTGGGCAAAATAACTGAGCAAATCCTGCTGTTATTTCTACTTGCTGCTGAATGTTTATTTTTTGAAGTCATTACTACATAATGCAATATGAGAAGAGAAAAAATATTTTTAAAATACGGAACAACATAAATGAGCTGCAAGAAATTATTTCCAAGTTGCTGTTCCTCATCAGCAAAGTCTGCGGTGGTCTGACAGTGATGAGGCATCACCAAGCAATGCACAACTCAGGTTAGATAATCTAGAAAAGCTCAGTCTCAGCTGAGATCCTGAGCAAAGCTTTTGGGCAAATCTTTGGGAAAGTCCCCAGAAACATTCCCTTCCACGTGGCTTTTTTGAGAATACAGTACTGACTTGATTATTTTCAGGTGTGACATTATTCTACCACATGTGCTTATGCTTGCTATAGATTGCAACACTTCAATAAAATACGTGTTGTTTACCTGGGAGTAGAGAGGCTAAGTGGTATCTGGCTCAGTCCAGACTGAAGGCTAAAGCAGGTTTGTGCTAAGTTTGAGCTCTTCATGGCACCTCTTCACTCTCTGAGTTTTTCTTTAATTTTTGGCTTTGTAGCCTCAAAATAACCTCAGTCAAAATAGATGAGCCTTGCCAGGTTTCAGGTCAAACGTATGTCAAAGTACAGCTTTACATGATTTCCACTCAACAATAAATCCCTCCCTTGCATCTGATACTCAGCCTAAGCTCACTTGAAAAGTACTAGGTTTTTCAGTGAATGTTTCTCACAACTGCGTTGAAGAAAGCTGAAATATTTTACTCCTCTCAGAGGGCTTTATCCAAATCCCAGCTAATTTGACTACCAGGAGCAGTGGGTCAAGGAAAAGATTTGTTGATCTGCAGAAACAGATTCTGAAACAGTACACACAGGATGGGCCAGACAGAACAATAAAACAAGATAGCAGTGATTTCTTTTTTCACTTACTTGTTTCAAGTAGCAAATATTGAGGGCAAAGTTCCTGGCAGATATCTCGTGAATCACATTTCTTCTTTTACATTCATTACTACAATAGACACCATTTTAGAATCACAGCAACAAGCACTTTATTGAGACTGGTTAAAATAGTCGATTCTGCACCCTCAAATTGCAAAGCCAATTCCAAAAGAGGGTTGACACCTCCAGGTGCTACCTGCTCATCTGTGCATTCTGTCAGTGTCTGGAAAGATAGCAGTGTACAGCTTGCCTTGTCATTATATATTTCTAATTCTCAAGAACTCAAGCTACCAATTCTGCACTAGCTATGAGGGATAGAAGCAAGGGTATTTCTGAACTCACAAAAGAGATTTAGACACCTTAGAGTCTCAGCACCATGGCTCAGCTGCCACCTACCTTCAGATATGTCCAAAGCCCCTTCTTTTACATCATGGTTCATGAAGAGAAGAAATAAACTAATTTCTTTTCCTTTTCCCTTCCTTTATTTCTTTGCCTTTCCTTCATATGTATTATTCAAAGGCCATGAAAAGTAGCTCAGTACTAACAGCTATTATTTTCCCTCTACGTGATAAGATACCTGTGCAACACTGTTTTTATATATCATGCCCAACAGATTTAAAAATTTGAAGAAACTGAATTGAAACCATTGCAAAACAGAAAACAAACTTTGCAACAGACCATGTAAAATAACGCCTCATGCTGCAAGCTCCCTTAAAATCCATCTGTGTGCTTAATCACTGGAGACAAGAATGTCCTTCAAGGAAGAGGAAATTCAAGGCTTCCTATTACCCATTGTGTCCTACAGGAAGAAGGACACACCTGACAGCAACCAGATGGGAATTTCTGGATAGGCACGTGTTCTGTTCAGCTGCAGAGGACAATTACCTGATCCTTACAGGCTTAACAAACAAGAAAGCCTGTTACACTGGTTGAAAATGAGGGCCTGCAGGTCAGTTCTGCAAAACCACAAACATACCACCAAGCAGAAAGTATTATTAACCTCCATTAGAACTGGGCTATCTTGACAGGTTTTCTTACTCAACTTTTCCAAAAGTATGTTAGAAATGGGCAGACACTGAGAAATACCATCCAAGTCCTTTTCTCTCTCTTTTTCTTTAATAGTCAGTCAATTTGGTGTCCTGGAGAGAGAAAAAAATGTTCCATGAAGAAATCACTTTGAAGCTTAATTTTTCACTGCTGAAGTACTTGGGACACTCATTTTTTTCCGGCCTTTCTCTAAGTCTTGTTATCACTGCTGCTGACTCATCTCCTGATGCTGAAGGAAAAACAGTTTTATGGGAACATGAAGAGGTCACCACTGAATTATCTTTGGCTGTTATAAATGGCTCTGCAAATCATTCTCCACAATGCTATGAGACAGATTTTTATAATTTCTAGGTCAAAGCTCATGCTGCAGGGCAAGAGGATGCCCAGAGTAGTGGAGAAGAGCGCAGGCTTACATCTTGGGTGCAAAGACCACCTCTCACCTAGCTGCAGCTGATTCCACAGCAATCTCATTCAGCTTTCCCCAGGGAGAAAAAAAAAATGTCTCTCTCACATCCCCTACATATGCTTATGAGGTGCCATAAATCAGGACTGATTCCTCAAAAAGCTTCTGGAGAATATAAAAGCTCTACTCGTCCATTCCCTGACCTCTAAGATTTACACTGGGGTTCTTGGTGGTGGTATTTTTTTGCAAAGAGATAAATAAACCACTGAATTATTTTTTCCTCCTCCATAAAATCCCTTGTGCTTTTCACACATCTATGTTCACCAGTATATCTGAGAGCAAGTTAAGCAACAATTTCAATGAGTTTCACCTGCACTTGCTGACAATGAATCTTTCACATAGAGAATAGAAAATGAACAGTTTTAGCAGATGGTATTTGTAAATACCTCTTGCAAAACAAAACAAAACAAAACAAAAAAACACCTTGGATATTAATGCTGTCTACAAGTACTTCACTCTACATATTTATAATGATACTGTGTGCAACTACATCCCATTAATCGATCAGGTTTTGTGCCCGTTCCATTTTCAGAAGCAGAACATTGTGTGATGAAAATTTAAACAGTCTACACAGCTGAACGTAGCATTGACCAGTGACGTGAAAAATCTTTAAGACTTCCTGCTTTATTCAAGAATTTTCAAGATTATTAAAATGTGTAATCTATGTTAAGATGGAAGAGATAGGTCAGCAAAAGACATAAAACTGAAAAATCACTTCTGGATTTTAGGAACTACTCCCAAATATTTTTCTTACCAAGATCTACACTGTACAAGCCACAAGGCATGTGTGAGCTAGCAGGCTGTTTAGTTATTGCTTTTCCGGTGTCTGCTTGTTCAAATGAGTCTTAAATTATTTCTAGGCAAAGTGACATAGTCTCAGTAAAAGAAAGTATGCTTGCTCCTGTCCTGAAACAGATTTGCCTTGCAGTTCTCAAACTTATCAGACAAGATACCCCATAAACAGACTGAGCAATGCATTCACTGTACTGTTGTACTAAAAGGGCATGGCATCAGCATGAGAACAAAGGCCATTGCTGCTGCACATGGTACATGAGATCATCTTGTGTCAAATGTGACATTTGCACATCACCTGTTACATTAATACCTTCAAGCAAGTCAGGCTGAAGCAGGCTGTTCATGTTTGGTGTCCTCGTAGGGCCAATGCTTCACCTCTTGGCTCACAGGTTTCAGGCAGAAGATGGTTGCTATCCACTGACCATTACCACAACGAATGTTGTCATGGACAGAGCAGAAGCCAACTTTGGTTGCTAAAAGAGTGGTGATAAAATACAGCTAATGTCTGCTAATCCCTATGTCAACAGCGGACTTCACAGTGGAACAAACATACTTCTAAGCACTGCAGTTTGATTTGCTTTGTAAGCACGTACCTTCTTTATCCCTTCACATGGAAATGGCTTTCATAGGAAATTTAAGATAAACAAAAGAGAAAGTTCAGTATAGACATGTGGTGTTCATTAAGGAGAACTTTCAAATCAGCAGGAGTTTTCCTTCACAGATTTGGAAATCATTGCCATTATTATCTGCTTATTTGGATCCCTCCAGCACCCATGGCTGAAAGCCAGCAACATCCTTGCCTGACAGTTAGACCAACAATACTTTTAGAACTTAAGTTTCCAGAGAATGATAAAATCAAGGGAGAAAAAAGTCTGATGATGCGTGCTTGCTTATTTGTATTACCAGGCCTGAGTCTTGAGCTTGTTACTCATTGCTATTAATGTGAAAAATCATCATAGCAATCACAGTCAAAAAGTTTTCTTGTAATGCCAGTAAGAGTTGCTGTTGGCCATGCGTTGTACTGAAACACAGGTTGCATTCACCCTCTTCCATGAGGTGGGCACACATTTGCCTACTTACATTTTCCAGTGATAAACAGCCTCTTCCTTTAAGCTTGGATGGCTTGTTTTGAATCTAGTCAGGATTGCATTAGATAGCATCTCTGCAAGAGATCATTGTGTCTCTTGTGTCTTATTTGGAGAAAATACAAAGAAAAACTGCTGCTGTTTCTCATAGGTAACATTACATGGGATTATCAAACATTCTGGAAAGAATTAAAAGTGTCACTGGCTCATAGCTTTACTTCAGAGCACCTTTATTTGTAACGGAAAAGAGTAAGTTTCCTTCTGATTAATGGATCTATCTGTGTTGATTTCTTCTGAAGACTTTTTCTGTCTTGCCTGATGTTTTGGCTTAATTTTCTTCTTGTTTCTTTTTTTCTGACTGTGCTAGCTCCTGCCAGTTTTCTATTAGCTACTTTCAGTGCTCATACTCCTCAAAAGCTATACCTGTTCTGTTACTATTACATTCCTTTCCTAGTTTGCACGCAGTGTATATATACAAAAATCTGATAGAGGTTTTATAAGGTGCAGTCATCCATGGAATGCAGTCTGCAGTATGGGAAATCTCAGAGGCCACTACAGAAATGGGGGACATACTCTAGACAGCAATTTCACTTGTCAGCAAGTGAGAAGCCTCCCATGGCTCTGCTGTATGAAACAGGTCTGGATGTGCTAGATGAAATCCTGGCTCTGTCAGGAGGGCATTTCTTGCAGAGCTACAATTTCTCCATTTATCTCCTCTCACAAAAGTTCTGCCCCCAAACCTATAGAATGAATTTTTCCATTCTCCAAAACACCATATGTCATTTCAGGATATGGTGAACCCTTCTTACCCAAGCTCATGGAATGACCTCTCTTCTTACATTACCAAGCCCATCCTTATGCCTGGGACAGTTTTCCTTTGTAGCACAACAGTAAGCCTCTATCCAAAGCCCCTTCCAAGGACAGCTACTCTGTATGCATCCTGCACAGTATCCTGAGCTCCAATCCAGGGGCCCCTGTGATAGGAACATCTCTAAAGGCCATTTGCAAAGAAAATTGCCAAGAGAAAGCTCCTTCCAAATGTCAACAAATGTAAGATTTTTTTCTCCACCTTTGAGGGTTTTTCCTAGGCAACATGCTGAAGTTTGTTCTCAGCACAGTTAAACTTTGACCTACAGCAGATTCAAGAAGTCCAAAGAAAGTGAATTTGAAAATATAATAAAAGCTCCATGCCTCCCTGGGGATTTCACAGAATACCTGTGGAAGATACTGCAAAAGCTTTCAAGTCTGATTTCTACCCTATCATTCTCTCAGTTTCCATTTATCTTACTCTGCCATGCTCATCATCCCATAGGAATTCTCTTTGTGATATTACCTTAATATTAATTTTACAAGTTAATTTTGTAATGCGTGAGTGTAAGAATAATCCAAAAATCTGTACAGCTTTTGTTGCTTTGGGCAACAAAATGGTATTAATGGTATTCTGTTATCTTTATATCATACAGCCAGCTATACTAGATTCTTGTAGGAATTAGACTTTAAAGAAGCTTTGATATCAATACATTTCCATTACAGATCTTTTGAGCATTTCAAAGCCCATGGACATTATAGTAATAACTTACACTATCTGTTCGTGAAGACTTTACACCAGGATGTCAGTACCAGAGAAGCTCATTAGGATTAATAGCACCACGCATAATACCGAACAAAGTCTCTTCTCTCCTTCAAGTTTTGATAGCTAAAAGATACAAGCAAAGTGATTGTGGCACATCCCCAGGCACATAGTCTAGTTACATCGCTAATGAATTGGATGAAAAATGGCAAAATAATCAGTCTGAGCTTAGGTTTCTATTCAAGCAATGCTCACTCCCACAGAGACAAGTTATTCCCCATGTCAGTAGTCACTAGCTTCTTTGGAAGAAAATTCAAAACCTTCTTTCAGCATCTGAAATGAATTAACTCTGTCACTGAGCTGCTGCGAGGTTTAATGCGTAATCTCTCTGTAGTTGTTCAGTAGTACTCTCAACATCCTTCACAACATGTGCATGCTTCTATGTCAGTGGGAAACTGAAACACTGATCATAGAAAAGTAATTGCCATTTATAGTCCAGTAGAGCAACAGATACACCTTCATCGGTTCATGTTTGTATGGATCTCCCTCCATTCTTTCTGTCAGATCACAAGGCAGAAGACTCAAACCTGGATATTCTGGGGATGAGAACTTAGCAGCCTGGGGCTATTTTGAAAACCCAGCAAGTCTGCAAACCTTTCATGCGTCTGTTACTCTAAGAGGGGATAGTGGAGCCACAGTGCAGTCTGCCAATGCAGATTGGGGCTTGATCTCAGATTGCGCCAGTGTTTGTGATTCTGACCATGACATTTAAATTTCCAGTGTTTTTCTCCCTTGCTCCACGCTGAGTATTCAGATTCCTACTTCACAGATTGATTTTCAAGATTAATTGATGAGGATTTCTACCATGTTTAGCTACTACAGTGGTAAGGCATCAGTGAAGATTATTAAAAAAAAAAAAAAAGAAAAAATGGATTTTTTGTCTTTCAGCTGTAAGTAAATCAAATAAAATCAAACAAAATCAAACCTTTAATAAGGAGTTGATCTCAGCATCTATACTTAAAAGGCAATAATATCTTCACGAAAAAGAAACTCCACTGACTGTGTTAGAGTGTCCACCACTGCTGGCTCCATCACCTTCATTAAGGATTTTAATATTCTGCTCTAGAAGGAACAGCATCGTATGGTGAAGGCTTTGCACACACATAGTTCTATGGAAAATCCTGATACCTATACACACAGCATGTCACCAAAAACACATGTCCAAAGAGAAATTATTGGATTATTCCTTCCAGATGATAAATAGTAATGCCACAGCTTATTGAAAAATGTCTACGTTTGGCCAGTCTCATATTTAATCCCTTTTCAAGGCTAGACATGTTATTTCTCCAGATTCTGTATGGATTTTTTTTCCCAAATGTTATGAGAAATGTTGCTCAACCTTTCACTTTCTTTGATTTTTACTGCATTTATTATTTTTTAAAACAATAGATGACCAAAACTTGCACTTATCAAGGAATATAATTCAGCTTCTTTCTATGGGACTTCATTTAAAGGTAAATTATGGACTTTGCATTGGCTCATGCACTTAATTTTGTTGATGCGATGCTAGTTTTTGAACAACTCTCTTATAAACATCTCTTACATGTTTTGCTTGAACTTGTACTATAAAATAAAACAGTGGATAAAATAAAATTTCTGAAATAAATGACCTGCATTTGTTTTTGATGGAAAAGGAGAATGGAAAAGTATCAAAGGGAAGGGAGGATAGATTTTTGACTAAGCGATGCAACTAGTGTTTAGCAGAAGTGATATGCTGATTCGGGCAGATCCTCGGAAACAGTGAAATTAGATACTTTTCTACTGATTTAAATGAGCATTATCCATTCTTGCAAGTGGAAAATTTGGCTCTGATGTTACAGATGCATCTGGCTAGGACAGCTTCAGATTAAACTGCCTTCTCATAAGTTGTAGCACATGTTGACTTCTTGTGCAAGAAAAAATAAAGGTGATGCTCTTTTAGGTGCGTATATATTTACGTAGATAAAAACCATCCTTTCAAAAGGATATTAAACTGATAGAACAGGTCTGGAAAGTGCATTCATTTGCAGTTCTCCAGGGCAGTCATAAAAACTATGACAGTACCAAAAAAAAAGAGGTTATGATGGTACCAAATAAATTTAGTGACCTTACTAGACAAACTGTACACAACCATATTTGAAAGACTAAGTTGGGAATAAAGGACACATGGGGAGTTCATGTGAATTTGGGTGGTTATTTTTTGGTAGGGTAGGTGAAAGAAGAAGATTGTTTTTCCAGCCACATTTGCAAAAAAAAGTCAGGAGAAGTTACCAAATAGAAACCAAATAGAAAAAGAAAATACTGTTTTTCTAAGCCTTCCTAAAAAGATAAATTTCACTGGGGGATATAGGAAGAACAAGCAATGTCTGGAGTATGAGGATGGTTTCATCAGCATATAGAAAGTACAGTTTATAAATAAGATTTATAAGGTAGAGTGATACACCAGATTTTTCAGAAAGGAAACATCAGAAATATCTCATTTTCTCTACTGAGCCATTGTCTTTAAATACAATGTTTTCTCCCGGGTAAAATATGCTACACTGAGAGCTCACCTGCAATCCATTGCATGACAATAGGGAAACAAAAACCTCCAGTACATTCTCAGATATCAAACTGAAGTTGTTAAGAACATTATGCAGAACTTCAAATACAGAGTATCCACCATTTGTTTGCATATATTAGTGTGGATTAAGTTTTAGCAAGGTATGTCTAGAATACCTCCTTCGTTATCTTAATGGAGAAGCAGCCTTTGAAAGATTTAGAGAAGTGAGCTGGGTCATTGGAAAGTTCAGGTCAGCACAAATGCATTTTCCTGGTGCTCTTCTCTCCACACCAGCTCCACAACAAGAATCCAATTTCAGTTCAAGGACAAGGTCCTAACTTTCAAAGCACTTCCAAGAGGTTGGCTTACGTCACCTGCTCAAGAAATTGCCTATATTCAAACCTAATTAAACTTTGCTTGTGCTTGGCTGCTAGCTGGGGCCAAACCACCATGGGAGCTGATTTGATTTGGCAATCATGATCATTTTTGAAAGTAGTAACTATTTACCACAGATACTCTTCAATTCTAAAAGATATAATGCCATGACATGGTGTTGCTCCGAGTCCAGAAGATAATCATCTTGACAATCAGCTAGGTCTTCTAGGCTCAAATTGGCACCCACTGTCTTCACAGTGTAAAATAGAAGATAACTGGAGTAAAGTTCTCAGTTTTGGTTTCAGAAAAGAGTATCTGATAAGCAACTGAAGGCTGCAGTTTCATTCTCAAGCTGAAACATATGGGTATCTGGAACTCAGTGATAATTTGAAAAAATAAAAAAAATGTAATAGAAACAAGTAGATCTTTCATTGTCTTCTATCAGAAAGTTCCAAAGGGAAATACATTATCCAAAAGCATTTTAAATGTCACATTTACTTTAAAAAATATCACCTTCAACACACTTCTAATGGGAATGTTTTAATTTTAACCACATTTGTGCAGATGTTATTGTTGGACAGAGAGGAATCCTGAGTCACCACCGCCATTCAGACCCGCTTGATGCATCTGAGACCTGAGAAGTTGTCTGAAAGCTGTTCCCAATAACAGTGAGAAAAAAAACAACACACCATCTTCCACCTACGAGATACTGTGTACTTACCTGCTGTGCACCCCTGGTTATCACTTATTGCATGTGCTCAGTATCTCACAGGATCAAACAACAAAACTAGAAACACTGATTGTGAGTCCAAATGCTGACTGCTTTTTTTTTTTTTTTTGCTCTATGCATCCAGCTAATTTACTCTATGCACTTCAATTAGCCAAGCCAAACAGCCATTGCCAGATAACCACAAATATGATTTCTGTCTAACTGAGCAAGTATCACTTGCAATTCATTCTTGATTATAAATCTGAACTGAGGCTCCCAGACCTGTTTCCATACAAATTCATGTGAAAAGCACAGTCACCAATGACCATCAAATTATACAGTTCCGATTTGCACCTGCCAATTTATATTTTTTTTTAATTTAGGTATAATTTTGCCTGGGATTTTGTTCCCACATCCAAAATGGAAGGAGGAAATGCAAAAGCAATTGTTCATCTTTCACGCCAGATGCAATTTTTATAGAGCAAATAGTGCTTTATTTGCTTTAGACAGCATGTAAAAAAAGCAAAATTCTCTAAAGGAGATGTCATGTCTTTTTTTGACCTCACTGCAGTAGCTAGACAATAGGTGAGTTTTCAAGCACAAGAGCACTTCTTCAGGTGTGCCTGAAAAGTTGATCCCTTTTTCACCAAACCTAGCGGCCCCTGAACATACAAAACCTAAAGAACAGGCTCCAAAGTCACAGAGCTGTCCTAGACAATTGCAGGTGTCTCAGAAGGAAGCTGGGGCAGGCACTGAGATGATGAGAGCTTTTGATCAGATGGTTCCCACAAACAATGTGATTTCTTCAGGCCCCACAATCCAGGCAGTAACGCCTCAACTGTAAATCATTGTAGATCTCTTGAGTAAGAAGGTTACCCCAGCAGAAGCTATGATTTTTCCAACTTACGTTGAAAAATAAATTTAAACACACTCTTGCCTTTGCAGGAACCAAGCCGGTTTCCAAAGCAATTTGACCTGTGTTGCAGTTGCTTAAAAAAAAGACACTGTAGCTGGGTTCCAGCAACACTACTGGCTGCCTTCATCCACTAATCTAAGCACTGAGAGCCATTTAAATACATTTGTAGGTGTTCACTGGGGTTTTTATTAAAAGGAAAACAGGAAAAGTGTCAATGGGAACTTTGAGGAAACGTGCAGTTTAAAGTACTTCAAGCTGAGAAAGCATACACCTACACAAATCGTTTCAATTCAGGTAAAACAGGAGTGTGTTTCTACTCCAAATCCACAATATTCATTAACTGCAGTCAAACATAAGCCATGACTGGGCAAGGAAAACAATTCAACCTTGGACAATTTGCAAAGTATTTCAAAAGACCAAGAATTCAGCATCTAGAAGAAATTTATTTACCCCAGATGTCATAAATGAATTTCAGTCTTGCAAGCAAAAATGGATGCTCTCCAAGTGTTCAAATGTCAGTGCTTTTTGAGGTGTAACCACAGTGTGGGAATCACACACACACACACACACACACAAAAAAAAAAAAAAAAAAAGAAAAAAAAACAACCATCTACTGCACATCTTTTTCTGGACTTCTAAATCATGACTGTGAAAAACTCTTTCACATTTAGAAGTGTCTTATAAGTGAAAATAGCAAGATGAAACCAAAACCTTAACAAATGTTAGCCATTTTTATCATGTTAAGAAATATTTTATTAGCACTGTATCTACAGCGTTATATCTATCTATATCTATAAGCATTATAGATGTGGGCATGGTATGCAGTAAATACACAAGACATCTCAGAACCCCATGGTCTGAGATACACTCTACTTACTAACCATAGGAAGAACTCTGCATCTTGTATTAGTTTGTCACAGATATCATTAGTCCAAAACATTTTAAAATAAAAACTTTGGCACAGTAAAAGCTCTGCTCAACGTGAGCATTTCTTAGCTGATAGCACTGGTGCATAGATCCTTCATCAATAAGAGCTGCTCTGCTAAAATAAGAGCTACAAAGGATAAAGGATAACGTAAAGATGATGAAAAACCTCTCTTTTCCTGATTTTTTTTTTCCTCTCCTTCAGCTATCTGGAGAGAAACTTAGTTGTCTCAAAGGGTAAAATCCTCTCTATCTTATTTATCAAAGAAAATGAATGAAACCACATGTAGCCAGTGCACTGTGTTCTCCCTTGACAGCCCTGAACTAGAAACAATTCAAGCAATCAGCTCCATACAGTAGCTGTTGAGAGCATACTTTTTTTCCCTCCTTTGTAAGCAAATGCAAACTTTAACTTTATTCCCTGCCTTGCAGACCATATGAGTTTTGTTAAACATACAGAGCCTGATTCAGTTCTGATGGGCCCCGTGGAAATTTTTCAATTTGCTTTAACAGGAATTGGACAGTAGAAAAATCATTGGACCTCAGGCAAAGCAATCACCTTTCTAATTGATTAGCTAAGACTTTTACACACACACACCCCAAATATAAATCTCCAGAACATTTCAAGAATACACGGGATAAGAATGAACACATTCCTGAAGGGGTATTTACAGTAAAATTATGTTAGCTACATTGCGTGCTCACTAAGCTGTTGTCCTGGAGGAGTCTAAACACAAAACATGCAAAGAGATTTAAGGGACTTATGTGTATGGAGGGAAGGTAAAATCAAACTAACAAATCAGAGTAAGAGAGAAAAAAAAATGAGAAAAAAATAACAGGAGGTCTTCATTTACCATTAAAATGAGTACAAAATGGTGAAATTGGACCATGTCTTAAATTACAACTGCAGTTTGTTATGTGGTCACTAGGCTAGCCTATGAGCCTCAGCAAACTGCTGACTGCTCAGAAAAATGTTCTATTTAGCAACTTTTGCTGATACGCTATAACAGATTTGCTGTATTTTTCTTCCTTTCACTTTATTGCAAAGGATATTTATGCAGAAACTGAAAGCTTGCTTCTTAGAAGTTCATCTGTTCCTTCTGGGACTTCCGCCCCTGTTACCACAAACAGATGATAAAGACCTGAGGTGGAGTACCAGCTGAGAGAGCTGACAAACCCTGCTGAAGGAAAAGACTTTGCAGCAAAAGGCACATTCAGAACATAATATTTTCTCAGAAAGACTCATGCTCTGGACACTGGCCTAATTTAGCCCTCAATTTACTAATTTATCGGCTCCACCTGTGAATATATGTATGTACATACATACAAATTCTCTAATCTACACATGCCCCACATATAATTATTTCTTATTATCTTATTATTATAATACAAAGAACAAGGAAATGTTTGGCTTATTGTCAATATCATTAATCCTACCACAGTGTAGGAAAAAAAAACCTACTCAGATCAAGCTTAGATTAGTTGTATAATGGTTTTTCCCTTTGTCTGTTTCATGGATCACCCACCCCACTGCCACCATCTTCCAGTGAAACACATTCGACAGCCACATCCATTTGTATTCTTTTGGCTTTACCCACTATGGCTAACCAGAGGCCTGGCAATAAAATGAACGACACCTGATTACAAAAAGGTCAATAACAATCTCCATAGGATACCTCACCGTCACCTTAGTGTTGTGAAAAATAATGGGAGCTGTAAGATCTTAAATGACTATTGCATTGCCATAAATTGTCATCTTACAGAAATGCTCATCTAATTTTAAAAGCTACTGAATTTACTATCAAAGTAGATGGACAACTAATAAATTAAAATACGTATTTTAAAACAAAGAAATCTCTCTAACTTTGCCATTGGGAAACTGAAATAAGGCAACACAGTGAAGATACCCTCAACCCAATGTAAAGCATTCTCTTCTCTAGAAGTCTGCTATTACACTAATTTCAATTGCAACTGCATAATTATCTCATGACATAGGCTCTCGGAAGAGTTTTTGCTATCAGACCTAGGTTTTCAGATAGCAGGGACTGCTTCACAGAACATTCCAGGGCAGTTAGATTATGAGTAACATCTGTGTTACTGATGGAAATACACCTAGTTTTACAAACTTGCCAAGAGAGAATCACAGAATCGTAGGAGTTGGAAGGGACCTCTGGAGATCACCTAGTCCAAGCTTCCACTGATGTCTCAGTTTCTGAAGTGTGTAGTGATTCATCGTGGATACTTGACCCACAGATTTAGCTCTTTTAAGCCTGAAAACTGCATGCTGCAGCCACTAGCTTAGTGCAGCAGCCTAGTTGCCTGAAGGGAACAATGAAGTTCCAGAAATACAG
Organism: Numida meleagris; assembly: GCF_002078875.1. NCBI lineage: Eukaryota > Metazoa > Chordata > Aves > Galliformes > Numididae > Numida > Numida meleagris. The sequence goes on along the minus strand of NC_034411.1, from coordinate 78,455,284 downwards.
AATCCCAGCAGTGAAAAAGCACTATGGAAAGCAAGGAAAGCAGATTGGCAAAGGTCAGTCTAAACCTCACAGCTTTATATATATGCTTGGCAGCATTTTCTGTTAAAATCAGCTACATTTTACCAATGACAGAAGTCGATTAAAATACAGAGAGAACCACTGGAAACCCCCACACATTCAATGCCCAAAAAGGTAGTTGCCACTTTGGCCAATGTGGTGATAAAGAAACCTTGAGCAAAGGAGGTTCCCCAAGCCCGACTTCTTTCTCCAAAGAGAAGATTTAGGAGGCATCCTTTTTTTTGTGGCAATTTCTGCAGATCCCATTTGTTATTCCACCTCATTCAAAGGAGCTCTAGCAAGCCTCATCCTTTTTTATCTATCATAATATTCTGAGGTGGCCAACAGGCTCCAAGTGTGGTTCATTTGTGCAGAAACAACTGACTATTCCAGCAGGGCCCCACAGCCCTAGGATAGGTTAGTACACTCTAGGTGAGGGGAAAAAAGTAGCATAAACATTATTCAAACTTCCCGAACTGCAGTATAGTTTTTCTGCTTTCTTCCTCCATCAGTAAAATCTGCTTAGTAATGGTCTTTTATTCAGCTCAGCACTGGCAAAGAGGAAAATGCTGCTCCTGGGAAGACTTATCTGTCTGATTTCATAGCATAGGCTTTGGGATGAAGTGAGTAAGCCATGGTAGTTTATGTTTTTTCATTAATCTGCCTGGAAAAGCAGAGCTCTACTGTTGACCCTGCCATCCAGTGCTTGGGAGAGAGTTATATCTTGTCTTTATTTTTTCATTTTAACAGTTTTTACCAATTGGCAATTGCCTCTGCAACATCTCTCAGTAAAACTGGTGGAAGTTCACAGAACTAAAGCAGAAAGCATTCCAACAACATAGTGCTTAGTGTATCATTACTTACTCATAGGGTACTTGTGGGAAAATAATGGAAATCCAGCAAGAGATACAAAGTTACACATATGTGGTGTGGAGGCCTGACCGCTGGGATTGAAAGAGGAATGTAACCCCATGGGAGGCTATCAGAAGCCTACTCAAATAAATACTGTGGTGGAGCTCTGCTATATGTGATGACAAATTTCAGAGTCACCAAAGAATCTGACTCAGTTCTCACCACAGCTGTCATGCTTGGATGGGATGCAGCAAAACAGATTAGCACTTGAAAATGAGTTACTAGATATGAAAGTGGGCAGCAGATTGAGTTACCACCTTAGTTTCATCTTTGGAAGAGGATTTTTGTCCCAAAATTACGTCTACATAATGCCCAAAGTGTAAACTGTACTGGGCCTACCATGTAAAAACTGTGCAACTGCACTGCTAGCATTCTCCTGAGGATGGATCACTATGTTCTAAAATTAAGCAACAGCAATAAGCCTACGACATATACACCACACCACCAGTCACTAGGTCACACTGTCTTCTTCCATCATTTCAATATGTGATCTTCCTTCAGAAGGTCAAATAATTCAAATCTCCAGGGAAAACATAAGAAGAGGTGTTGGTGAGTAAGTGTATGACTTTTTCTGAGTAATGGCTCTGTTTTGCAGTTCTTTCAAGAGGAAGAGTTTTTCTGCTGATGTCAACAGAAGTTGACCATCATGTCCTAAGGCAGAGATGGTGAAATTTCATGGTCTTTGTGGCTATAATTGTTAACAGTCCAATTCCCTTTCTGGTGGCTCCAGGCCAGCACTCTTCCACTGATGTGAGCAGTTTGCCATGGCTGTCTGAGGAGGAGAATGACCCATACATGAAGACCAGTGTCTCTTTGAAGGAAGGTCCTTGCAAATCTTATAAACAAGCTTACTGCTATTTAGTGATACAGTAACAGGGAGAAGAAGGCAACTGCTGCACAGTAATTCAAGAAAAGGATGTCATGGAAAGAAAGTGCAGAAAGATTAGAAGAAAAAAGGGAAGTGGTTATACAGAGTTGCTTCATGAAGCCTCTTTAAGCAAAAATACAGCTAAGAGTCTGACCCATATCTCGCAAAAACTAACAAGATACTTTCAAACATACCTACTGATCAAAGGCTACAATTGCATAGAGACTGGCTCTGAGACTAAATGTTTTACAGTGTCTCACATCACTCTCTCTTACTTTACACCCACAAAAGACTATCTCACTCCAAACTGATTATTATAATCTGGGGCCATACTGTGCATGAACCACGTCAGAGCACTACCTGGACGCACACTAGCTGCCACTGACCAAAACATTGCCTGGGAGCATGTTAGCAATTAAATGCTCACAGGACGGTGAGAAAGTAAAAAAACAAACACGGAGTACTTCTAGAAGTTATATACATTATCTCACAATAATAAGCTCTGTTTTGAATTTTCACCTTTTAGTATTTCTATGGGAATAGAAAGGAAAGAGAAGCACTGTGAAGGCAAAACAGAACTGGAGTTTTCATTTCCATGGCGCTCTGTAAATGCTGCTGTTCCATACGTTGACTTTTCATGAACTGCTTTGAAAAGAAAGCTTTTAAAACAAATACAGTGGCCATGTTCTAAACAGAGGAAGCAAGAAGTTTCCAAGGTGTATTTTAGGTTTACAGCTCTGTACTAAACTTTGGCATAACTTATAGATTTTATTCTGTTTGTTTTCCTTTTTGCTTTTTTTTTTTAAATCTAAACAGAACTAACAGTTTGGAGATTTTTGGTTGTCAGCTTGATTTTATCCTCCATGTGATTTTAAAGCTCTCTCTTGACAAAGTAATTTTACTTTTCTATTCCTTTGAAAAAGGAGGCTTTGAAAATCTTGATTGTTACAGAAAATAACAGACATTAAACTTGACAATATTGGGAGAAGAATTAACGACTTATGTCAAGATCAAGTAGATTTTCAGGACAGATGGAGTCTGCTACTGTACATAATTTACCATGACTTGCTGCTTTGGCACTGTTTTGATGTTTGCATTTGCTCAGCTGTGTTTGATCCCTTATCACAGCTGGCTGTCAGCCTGCTACAGCTGCTCCTTCTTGACCTTTTGCTTGAAATACGGACTTCCTCCCAAAGCCCTCAAGAACACATAGGTCTGGGCTGAACGTTCTTGAGGACAACAAACTACAAGGGCTGCTCCAAAAGTAACGCCTCCTATTTTATAGCATTGGCTCACAATGTCAGAGGTGGATATTGATGGTGTGGCAGTAGAGGCTGAACCTTCCCACCAATTTTCTGTTACATTTTGTTGCCACATGACAAACACCAGAAGAGGGGCAATCTGAAAAATATGGTGTCTGACATGGAAGCGTTTATGAAGCAAAAGTGTGAAAGTGAATTCCTCCATGCAGAAATAAATGGCATCCATTGACATTCAGTCAATTTCTGAACATTTATGGAGACCAAACGGTGGATGTGAGCACAGTGAGGTGGTGGGTGCTGTGTTTCAGCAGTGGTGACAGAGATACGAAATACTCCTGAGGATCAATTTTCTCTTGTGCAATTGAGTCTTTCCAATTCCTAATTTTTTACTTGCTGACTCTACACAATAGCCAAGGCAGGAGGAAATAAAGCATACCCATTACCCATTATCTGTAGCTTTCCTCTACCCAAACTGGTGGCAATGAGAGGGGTTATTCATATCATTATGGTGTTGCTTGGAGAGCAGCAGAGCAGATGACAGAGGTTATCAGGAGCAAAGTAGAGCTTTACTTCCGGCAGAGTTACAACTTTTTTCCCTTTATCTTCTCTTGAGCCTCATCAGGCTCTGTGGGTGGAACTCACCAGCACACTCACTGTATCTCTGATCTCTATCAGATGCAGCAGAAATATAAGAAAGCAGTTCAATACCTTATGGTTTGTTTTTTGTGTTTGTTTGTTTTTTTGCCTTTTTTTTTTTTAAATGAGATTAGATGTACAGTTTAGGTTTCTAGATCCTGCATATGGAAAGCAAGTATGTTTGCATATAGCTGGGTTCAAGCTAGGCAGTTCCTCTAGCAAACAGATCTACAAATTTGAACTTCTCTCAGTATTTCCAAGTCAGGCAAGGAATACAAAAGCCCTGAGCTCAGCAAGTTTGCAGATCTGTACTAACAAGTTCAAAGCAAGTTCATCTTACTACATTTTAGCCCATGACCTGAATGCCTATGTGTGTATTTATAGGGAAGGGAGCAGGCAAGGAATGATCATCTTTCCACCCCCAGTGTTGAAGAGCAGTAGAAGTACCAGCCATTGATTCTGGGGACTTTGAGAATCATCTTGCTTTTGTGTTTAGCTAATAGGCCTTGTTTCCACACTCAGAACTTTCTCCAGGAGTATACATGCTGTTGAAGATGGATTTTCTGCAGAGACATACTGGAAAGAGCCCTGGGCTTCCTGTGTAGCAATCTCATCCCTCAGCATTGTTTGAGCAGCCCCAGCGTAATGATCTTCTGACAAGCTGCAGGGATGCGGGCAGTAGTGAAGCTTACCTCTACCACTCTCTGCCAAGCTTCCTGTAGCCTAGATTTTGCCAGCTTCATCTAGGGTGAGACAACGTCCCACAAAGTGCAGGTCATTAGATGTTCAGACAGCATTTTTTCTGTCTTTGAAACCGAGAGGCAAGCAATGACTGCATGGAGAAACCAGGAAACTGGGAAACAACAAGGGATATGGATGACATTGACACAGGGCTTATGAGAATGCGGTATTTCTGACCAGACGATTCATTAACAACAGTTTGATAGGATGGAGGAAGTGGAATTTGGACTGCAGTGCTGCTGGGAATATTTCCCTCTTCCTTCTCCTCATACTGGCTGTCTCTTCCCTTTCTGCCTGCCAAGGGAAGCTCATTCCTCCCTGGTGACTGCAGGGCAGCTCACAGCTGATGCCTTCAGAACTGTGTTTTTTTTACTCATCAAGCTTAAATCAGCTCTGGTCTTTTCATTATACCTCAAAGTCCCCCTCAATAAAACAATGCAACTAATGGAAACACCGATTTCTCTCTTGGGGAGAAGAGAGGGAGCAGTAGTCTGCTCAAAAAAAACACAGCAATTACTAATTTCTGAGCCTTACCAATAGCTAAAACCAAAAGTCAAGTCAGTCTGCTGAACATGGTACAACAATTCCTGTTTTGTACTCCAAAGGTAATTAAAGCAGGTCAGTAGAGCCCTGGCAGTTCCAGGTTCCCTGGTGTAGAAGGCTCCTAAGATGAGTCAATGGCCAGTCTAGCCACAAGCCAGCAACTCATAAACCACACCAGGAATTTTGGCATAAGCACCAGAGAACACACACATGTGCACATACCTATTTTGTAACCAGGCCACCGTTAGTTAGGAAACAGATGTTAGAGGTTTAACATTCCCCTTGATTTCAAAAGCAGAAATTGCTCTGACTCGTAGCAGCCTTTGCCATCAGAACAACCATACTGAAGAGCCCCCGAGCTCCTGTTAACTTACCTAAGTGACACAAGACCACTCACCTGAGGAACAAGATGCAGATCCCAGTCACTTCCCATTGGGAAGCCCAAGACTTGATACACACTTGCGGGAGCAGGCTGAGGCTATGGCAGCATCTTTGTCACCAGAGCCCTTTGCCACCAGACCAGTCCATGGGCAAGGGGCTATCTGCAGTTACAACAGGAAGCCCCATCAGCAGTCCAGGGTCAACAAGTGACATGGGGGATATTTCATTTCAGTTCATAGCTGGGAAGACATTGTCATATACATCTGTGCAGGCTTCTTCTGCAGAAAACTGAAATGCAAATATCACAATTTGTACTTTCTCCTTGACTCCACTTTTTTAGGGACATCCAGCTACCAAATGAGGAGAAGAAAAATACTGCATTCCAGCATTAGGGAAGCACAATTTTAGGGAGAGACCACTGAATCCAAGCACCAACCTATATATATATATATATTGTTTCTACTGACGAAGTTGGCAGTAGCTAGTCTTGCTGTTTAAGAATTTCTCTAAATATTAGATAGATAATGATCTTGTGCCTTTTCAGTGACTGCACTGATGACTGGGAGATCACAAGTCACTCTCATTCCACATTTCTCACAGTTTCCAAAATCTGTTCGAGATCACGACAGAAATCTGTGCTAAGAAAGGAAGAAAAATTCAAATCCTCATGTTATCAGTCCTGCAGAGTAGTCAAAAGTAGATACAAAAATATGCAGAGAGAAGTGGGCCAAGTTTGGGGTTGGGAAAACAAGTTGCAGGAGTGAGTTATTTGAGGATTTAATTTCTGAGTATTCTGACTGTTACAACACAACACTATGAGGTTACATATATGCTCAAAATGAAATGCATCCATAAAGTGCTTCCAAAACTTTAATCACTAAAAAATGAAATGCAGGAAATGGAAATGCCGTTTATGATCTAGGCTTTTTCCTGTCAGTATCCCAGAAGCAAGAGAAAAGACTAAGTAGTGTAGGAAAGATTCAGTGCTAAAAGCCTCTTTAGAAAGAGTGTTTTGCCATTAAAAAAAAAAAAAAAAAGTACATATTTAAAAAAAATAGCCTCTTCACTCCAACATTACACTATAGATATTTCTTGATTATTATGTTAAATGTAATCTTCTGAAAAGCCCAAAGTTTTCTATGGCTGGGAGATTGGGAGATGTTTATATGTGATTCCTGTTTATACAAAAGGACAGCAATTTATTTTATATGTTGGACCACATCCTTGGCAATATCCTATCCCAAGATTTTAAGTTATCTTATTGATTTGATGGTAGCACAGTGTATGGAGTAGTGACAGACACCGTTTATCAAAAATCATGTTTTCACAACCTGGCTGTAGGCCTTCAAAATTTTAAAGGAGAACCATATTTCTGAGTAAAGAAAAGAGCTGGAAAGATGTTGTCAAATTTGTCACTTTATCCAGTATTTGTAGTTATATAGGAGTTTAATGTAAAACAAGCTTAGAAATGCTGCTATTGCAAGAGTCTTGGATTGAGAGCAACTCATTTCTGCAAGACAGTAACGTCTCTCCAGCATAATAGATAAGAGAAAGGTTGTTTGCTTTACATGCAGACCTGTAGGTTCTTGTCCAAGTGGTGGGCTGGAAATCTGAAGCCATCAGTTTGCTCCAGTCAAAGAGACCATAACACTCCAAAGAAGTCTCACTGGAGTTTTGCCTCGGAAAGAGAATCCCCTAGCAAAATAGAGAGGATAATTAGGAATTTCTTTTGCCAGCGTACACATCATTATTTTATTCCATAGCTAACATTGTCTGCTTTCCTATTGTCAGTAAATACAGACAGTCAGATAACAAAGTATTACAGATAAGATTTTTTTTTTTTTAATTAAACAATGCTTGTCATACCTCTTTTTCTGAATCCAAAAAAATAACAGTGGCAAGGACCATGTCTGAGCCCTGTTGAACCCCTCATCATTTAGTTTTTAAAGATATTGATTGCACAAGAGAACAACATCACAAAAATTCTCATAAACAGGCTGGAAATAAATTCCAGCTCTTACAAAAACCACCAACATAACAGCTGCCTTAATTCTTCCCACACAGAATCATTTCCCCTTTATTCTTCACATTTTCTACTGTACTTCAGATTTTACACAAAACATCAGCAATAACAGGTTCATAGATATTCTGCTCCTTCTTAAAGATGCACAACAGCTTTACAAACAAAAACCTCCTTGAACTTTGGGCAGAGACTTGAATTTCCTACATCGCACCATTATGTCTGAGCAGTTCATCCCTCATGGTATGACTTGTGCATAGACAGAAGACTATCACTGTGAGAGCGCACAAGGGTAAGAGGTGATGTGCAGCTCCTCACAGAAAACACTGGGCAGTTTTTTCCCCTGAAAAAGATATCTGGAAAGAAGAGCAATGCCGAACATAGTCCATTAGGCCTTCATAATAACTACAGGTTTCTCATAGTTCTTCCTGTTACACAGTAGCTTGGGCCACTGGAGAAAAATGCATCAATTTATCTCTCTCTAAAACTGACATGGTAATTTCTTATGCAATAATACCTGAGCTATACATTCTGTATATCTCCTTGCTTGACACCTATAAATTAGGAGTGCTGTTATCCCCATCCTATTAATAATTTTTTATTTTTATTTTTAAATGGCACTAGCACCATTAACAATGAATGGATTTTGCTCCTAGTTCCAGTGTAGCCATAGCATCGCAGACCTCAGCTTGGGCAAAAATTAAATGGTCATGTTTAAAGCATACCTCAAACTCCTGTAGGAAGCCTGAAGGTAGAGCAGGGAATTAAATTCAGTGCAGCCAGGTCTTAAAATAGTTCTACAGCTATCAAGCCTTCCAGTCTGTTTCCTTGAGTTTAAAAGTTGGTTTAACCGTACTATAAAATCTACTATGAAATCCCTCCATTTTGTTTTCAGCATCCACCCAGGAGATGGTATACATCTGACTGAATCAACTTTCTCAATTGATTTGAACTAGGACAACTCCTTCAAGAGCAAAAGACTGTCTTCAGAGTCCATCCCAATAAACTCAACTCCAGAAAGAGTGGGTTGAGAGATCGGTCATATTACTGACAGTAATAGCTTACTTTAGCTGCAGATGAAATTAATTCTTTTTCAAGTGTGCTTCAGCAAAATCATAACTTAGGTTATTGCATATAACTGAGGCGAAGAAACTGTCCAGGGTTTTTTTGTAGCCCTGCAACAAATAGTGTCAGTTATATAAAAACCTCTTCTATTAGGTATGCTGCATTACCTTGTTTGCCACAGGCATGCAGTATGCACGTGAACAGTCTCAGCAGCTCAGATGCTCACTGCCAGCTAATGATGCCAGTGCACTGGCAGCGGGTAGATCTCCCACAATGCATGTAATGGTGCCACCTGTCACCCTGTCAGTCACCTATCTGCTGATAACTGACGAATATATTAGGTGCTACCTTCATTTTACAGGTGAAGAGTAGAGAATTTTTTAAAGAAGTGTCACTCAGAACGACAAGAACCGCCAGGGAGCACATCAAGTCCAAAATAGACTCTTCAGCATGTCACTCCTCAGTGACCATTTGTATTCTTTTCTTACTTATTCTCTGCAGTTAATTGTTGGTGTCACAAATCCACTTTCAGAATCCCGCGAGGCTCCAAAATTTCTGTCTGCTGGGTAAAGTGCCCTTCCAGCTTAAAAAAAAAAAAAAAAAACACACCAAAAAACCAAAGTAATTATGCATTTGCTAATTAACCACAATTCTCCAAGCCAGCTAGCCATTAGTGTGCAAACAACATGCAGCTGGCTTGTCCACAGCCTTATGAACAGATACAATAACAAGGGCCCGCACTTTGGTAGTCCATATTTTATGTTCAGGGGGACGCCTATAGATATTTAGCTTAAAATAAATTTCAGACACTCACTGAGTACCTTAGGACAGCACAGCTTCGCAGAGCTGATTTTTCTTATTCGCTTAATTTATTTTAAAACATAAATGTATAAATAGAAAAATAGCAGATGATAGACATCTCCATCCACATACCTGTTCACCTGCAGTCAAGCAAAAAATGATAAGATCCCTACAGTGCAGAACACAGATTTAAGTATCAGATTAAGTATCACATTAAATTTGTCCACTGGAGCAATACTCATTATACCTCCATGAGCAACAGATCCTCTCAAAATGGTAGTGATAAGTGTGTCATTTTAATGCAATTGCCTGATGCCCCAGACTTCACAGCCACCAAAGCCCACTGCTACCAGTGGAACCAGAAAAAGTGGGACAAGCACAGCTTTTGCACCACAATAAAAGCTGATGACTGAACCGAAACAGTGAGTGATCTTTCACAGGAAAAATGATGCCTTTTACACAGATGCCAACTCTGACCTGAATTTCTAGCGTCTGAATTGTTTGACCCGTGTTTTAAAAATACGTAGATTGCTACAACAGTGCGAACAATTCTACCTAAATAAGCACCCAGAAGTACCTCTGGTAGAAGATGGTTAGAAGAATACAGAGGTACTCAAATCTAAATGGGTAAAAATTCAAAATAATAGGAGTGAATAAATAGGATCTACTGATAGAAAAAAAAAAACTTCAAGTGACAGAGAGAGTCCAATAAATCAGTTTACTGCTTGAAAGAGAATTCTGCAGTCTTATTGGCACTAACTCTTTCAATGCCCAGTTAACCATTACTTCATCAAAATTACAAGCAGAGGAATTAGTGGTGTGCTCGAGTAGTTTGCAGATTTCTTTTCATTAATGTTAATGTACTGTTGGAACATTCTACAGCAATCAAAAGTGTCACAAATATCTCACAGTACACTTTAGTAGCAATGCCCTGTAAAATATCCTTTGCATCTGAAATTCATCATTTCCTAAGCAAGCTAATAAAAACGATAAGTTTAGAGATGCCTGCAGCAATGCAGGCTGTACACAAGCCCGCTCTTCCACATGTCACTTCATAGTGCTGCTATTAACATTCATGAGCAGTAAATCCGGCTGGTGGGAGCTAAGCTTTGGCTGTCAGCTAGTCATGTTCAATCAGTCACTGATGGTATGAGCTTGTGAATAATGCAGTATATAGCGAGCGCTTCTGCAGATAATGACAAAACATCAAAACAACAGTAAGGTCATTACTGAGTGTAAAGCATGAGACTCATTTCACAGTATGTTTTATTTAATAATACTGACAGCAAAAAGGGCTTTGTAAACCCAATACAAATAACTCTGATGTGGTGCCATCTAGATATGAGGCATTAGAGAAGTTCAGCCTTGCTGGTGAGAGAGAAAGGGAGAGGAGCTCCTTTCACTAACCATCCGTGGAGAAGCAGCTCCCCAGGGCTCTCCTGGGGACATCAGATCTCTGATGTCCCTGGGATCAGCACACAGTCCAACATCAGGGACACCGCCGAAGCAGGCTGCTGTCCCCACGACAAACCCTCACAAGCTACTCTTGCTGGTGAGCATAGAGAGAACTAGGGTTCTAGTTCACAGACATTGTTTATGAAGAAGGCTACCAAGATTGAGATATTTTTGATGAAGAAAAGTTCCATGCAACATTATCAGCTCTTGAACACTCATCTATCTGGAAAGATGATTAGAAGATCAGAGAAAATGGTTTGAGTTCTAAGGGACCTTAAATATCTTCTAGTTCCAGCCCTCCTGCTATGGGCAGGGACACCTCCCACTAGACCAGGCTGCTCAAAGCCCCACCCAGTCTGGCCCTGAACACTCTCAGGGATGGGACGTGCACAACTTCCCGTGGAAATCTGCCCCAGTGCCTTCTCCGGAAAGATCTCGTTCTGAATATATAATTTAAATCTACTCACTTAGGACAAGATGTTATCTGTACATTTGCCAATCACACAGCTTTCCCCAGGCTCTACTAATTTTTATTTATATGGAAATATTATTTTTCCTTCAGTACTCATTTCATGATCATTGTCAACAGCAATGATGAGCTGCAAAGTAATTTATCATTGCATGCATTCACCCACCTGCAGAGCACATGTTCTGTGTACACACAGAGACCTTCCTACACAGTACCAAATCTGATATGGAAATAAAAGGGATTCTTAAATTATGTAACAGAAGAAGGGAAGAAAGTTTAAAGTAATCTAAGAACTGTGCACTGTGCAGGAAAAGTGTAAGAACAGATTAACATCTCTAGCTGCAAAATGGTGATTATCCTTAAGTGTTTGAATTTTAGATGGGTAATTAACTGAGATAATGATTATACGTACATGGCCTGAAGTGTTCTTAGCCTTACTTTAGCATGAAAGGTAATACCCATAAGGAAGAAATGTTCTCAAAGAAAACTTACCACATTAATCAAGCCTTTCCATGTGGGAGGACAAATTCTCTCCCATAAATTATGAAGTTGTTCTTATGGCTTTTTTCTTTAAGCAGAAGAAATCCTACCGTGATTTCACGTAGAGTTTGATGACTTGGTACTGTATGAGCTTCATCAAGATTAATCTGACTCTAGTCCAGGCAGTGTTGTTTCTGTACTTATTGGCATAGAATATAGTAGCAAGAAAAGAAAGTTACACTGCATAGCTTCATTGAACATCATTCTTTCATTGATCAATTGACAAGGCACTGAAAATAAACTATGGTTAATAAATACAAAAATGTAGTTTATGAAAATAACTGCTGTAGGTGGGCATGACTCGGTATTTTCAACTTTCAGAAATGCAAACTTTTATCAAAGCCTACACAAATGACTGACAGGATATTACCTTCTTTATGTAAATAGAATAGCTGCACAGAAAAACAGCTAACAGATCCTCACGTGGCAGAGAGAACTTTTTCAGAGCTGCAGATCTCTTCTCCGCAGCCCAGAGGGAGCTGAACAGAACTTTAGATCCAGCCTTTATCTGTGGAATATATTCTTGTTCTGTACTTCACGGATACACAAATTGTACTGATTTAAGTCAGCACATGACATACAGCATTCCAAAAGTTTGGTTTTACTGTCAGATCCAAACTCGGCTACTCCTGTCCAGAGCTACTGATGAAAGTGCTAAGTTCATCATGCCATGGGAATGACCATCACTCCTCTTCTGGAACTGTCCCTGCCTACTCCACGTTTCTTAGAAACACAACCAATAGAGGATGCTGTTCACTTGAGATCAGTTGGGGATAAACAAGCACAAACATGATCAAAAGATGATGTAAATCCATTCAGCAATAAAAGCTAAGAAGGAACATTCCTCCACCAGACATTCAGACTTCTCCATATGCTCTTCATGGTAAGTGGCTGCAGACCCCCACCTATTCCCCAGTCAGAGAACCGGGAAATAGCTATAACATGCTACAGCTTCCAGCTGCTACTCTAGAGCTCCTGACACTTCTAGAGTAGGTGCGCATTTTATGAAATAGTAACACCAGACGGGGAGTAAGGCTGTTTTCAAAAGCAACTACCATCAGTCTCTGCACATACCACAAAAAACACTTTAATCCTCACTCTACATGACTGCTTCAGACTTCATAAAAACATCTTGGTTATACTGAATGAACACAAAGATCTTCAACACTCCTGCTGAGACCAGAGGTGAGAGATGTGAGATGTAGCACACAGAAAAGCAGCAAGGAGGGACCTTCAAAACCTGCAGAATATTTTCTATCTCCAAAACACATTTCTGAAAATAAAACAAGGAAGAAGCATGGCATGCAACATGACAAGAAACTGTATGGGAAAAGACACTGCACAGGAAAGAGACAGGAAAAATACGGCAGGAAGGAGGAGGAGGGAACAGAGCAGAACTCATTTTGCAAAGAACTGCAAGAAGTTGAGATTCCAAAAGTGACGTTCATGGCCAGGATAAAACAAAAATAGATGTAAAATGTATTCACATTCTGTTCATCTACAACGATCACAATTATGCTAGCTTTCTTCCTGTAGTTATTAACACCAGTATGCAGGGTCTTACTGCTGTGCAATGCTGAAGCGGTTACCCACATCTTGAAAACTAGACCGTGTGGATCTCTCCTCTGCTGACTTACACAGTAATGAAAAACATCTGTAAGAATTAAACCAGTACCAATGGTCAGGCATTAACTACAGCAGTGACTTCCGAGGCGCATGCATGTGAATGTGGTGGTGGGGAGCGATGAGGGAACATAGCAAGAATCCCTTGCTCTGGGCTGGCTTGGCTGAACTACTTTGCATTCCAGTTTGCGGACCAAGAATACACTGCTTATTGGTGGTCTGTGGACAGCTGACTGGTTAAAGGCTTTTTGGCTCTCCTCATGCTTTCCACTTGCTAAACTGCCTTATAAAGCAGTTATGTGATGGCAATGATTTTTGCTTGTGGCATTTCAGAAGTGTTTATCCTTAGCCTCCTTGTTTCTCACATCACTTCCATGTGTCAGCAAGTGGTATCTTCAAAAAAAAAAACAAACAACCATGTTGTGTAGTCATGATTAGCAGGGAAAAAGTCCCACAGCACTGTGAACTGGGAAGGCAAGGGGCAAATGCGATCCACCTGCTGGTATGATAAAATCCCAGCTGAAGCATTATGCCTTGGAGGCAACCTTGCTTAAAAGAGAGGGGCCTCTGAAAGAAAATTCTGATTTCTCAGCCCTGTTGGTATGCATCAGTAGTGCTGGCACAGAGGGACTCAGACTCTTCACAAGATCCAGCCATGCTCCAGCCCTAGATTCTCCCTCACTATATACAGTGAATTACCTCCAAGTTCACAGCCAGGACTTGGGAGATGCTGTTGATCCAGAGGTCTACTAGATCTCCTCACAAGAATAAAGGGCGCAAATGATATGATTTGGCACAAAGAGGAACTACATCTTATAACTACTCTTCACAGACATCTTAACTGGATAAATCAGGCAATAAATAAATATTTCCAATAGTATTATGGTCATAATGGAGGAAAAAAGAACAAGGCTGTGAAGTACAGACACAGCTGATGCTCTTAATGGGAAGATGCACATTCAAACATACTGGAAATACCTGGAATGAGAGGGCAAGGTATCTGAAGGCAGAAAGAAAATTTTCTTCAGTTCAAGGTGGAGAAGTTCCTTTCGCAGTAGTTTTTGCCTTTTACTCAGAATTGTCATTTTCTCTGCATGTTGCGAAGCTATTCCTATTACTCAAAATCTTGCCTTGTTCATAGGTCAAGGCAACATGCAGCTGTACAATAAGTGATCTAAATGTCCTCTCTTCGCTGCATCATGACTATTTTCTCATCCACTTTGAGATCGAGTACAAGCTGATTGCGTAATCTGAGGCTAATATAGTATACTAATGGTAAAAACTGAGACTGTGGCAAGAAATACAGGTGCTGCACACTGGTGGGCACGTGCCATGGTCTCTAACTAGAGCAGCCTCAAAATGAAACATGTTTCTCCAAAACCTGCTCAGATATGCTCTCCCTTTTCTCAAAAAAAATCAGTTTATTTCCCTAATTTAGATTTTTTTTCCATCTTCTTTATGATATTTAAAAGGAAAAAGTGAAGCAGGCTACAGTAAATTTGACAGAGCTAACCATAACTGCTAGGAAGAACAAAAACTTCAGGAAACCATCACCACGAGAAATGAAGCTAGAATAAAAATATCACAGTAAAGCTTGACTGGGACTAAATCACTGTGTTAAAAAAGAATTTTTCTTTTTTATTGTTTGTTTTCATGAAAAGGTCACCAGAAGGTCAACTATTACATCCTGTAAGTCTAAACTTTGAAAGACTACGCAATTTCATACCAAAACAGTGTTATACTCTATGTTTTTCTTGGGGGAGATAAATTTAATTTGAAACACAGTTACAAATCCAAATTAAGAGGTTTGGCAGCCCAGGGCACTTTTCATAGCTTGGCTCATTTTCTGCTTCTTCAGATGATTCGACACACAACAAGGTGTTAAGGAGGTGTCTAGCAATCAATATTCTGCAATTAATATTCTGTAACTGACGGAGCTGGGAGCAGCACATGAAGAAGGTCAGGGCTAAAGAGATTGCACAGTTACTATAAACTACGTAAAATAGAGCAGATGCATTATGCTGTTTGCGTCAAGCTGCTTCACTTTTCCATATGCACTTGCACATTCATACTGCTTTTGTACATTTCCACTAAAAGCCAGGTACTTATGTTCAGATTTACAAGATAAAAGCACCTGGCTCTCTCTACACCCGCCAGATTTTCCAACTCACAGTTACTGTTTTAAAAACCCATTATGTTCTTCAGGAAGTGAGTGTTTTACATAAATTCATACAGGCATAGTAGTGTTAGTATGTTATTTTCATTGAGATAACACCAAGCTCTAGCTGCTTTGAATGGCACTTCAAATGCATAGCTGCATATTAAAAGCTACTCACAGAAATAAATTGAAACAATCAAAATAATTCCTGATTTTGCTTAAAGAACAGCAATTTCAGAGCAGTAAAAAATTGGTAGGCCAGTGAAATCTTGTTACTCAACCATGACACATTAGATTTATGTTTTGATGTCTATTAGTTCTTTAATCGTTTTCCCCTCAAGCACTGATTTATGGAGATTTGATAGACCTCTAGGGTTGTTATCAATTACTCTAAAATGATCTGTCCTTAAAAATTTTTCATTGTTCTTGATAAGTGGTGAGTCTAAATGCTTAGCTGCATGATTAATGCACATCAACTCTTATTAAAGCTCCTCACAAAAAAGTACTAAAAGTTCACTGCAGTAATAACAGCATTTAATGCAGAAGCCTTTCTCTTAATAGCTGTCTTTACACAAAGGTGTCTGTTTCATACATTTGTCTGCACTAGCAGAAAGTTCTTCCTTTTTAGGAAGATGCTGGTTATGATTTCAAACTGCTAAGCAGGAGGGTATTTGTGTGAGAAATGTAAGAAATGATCTGGACTAGTACTCAGCCCACTTTATCCTGAAGTGGGCTTAACTATGCCTGCTTTAATCCAGCATGTTTTTAAAGACTTTGGTGATTAAAACTGCCAAACAAAGTCTTGCCATGACTTCATCCTTGCTGTTACAATGGTTTTCTTACCATTTAACCTCAGTCCTTCATGCTCCACATCTCCTCCTTTTTCACCACAGGCATCAGCAAGAGGTGTTGCTTTTCCCACAGTTCAGTAAATTCCTGTTGCCTTAGAAGACCCTTCACCATCCTTTCCTTGGGGTTAAACAATTTTAATATTTCCAGTCTTTCTTCAGTTGTGAAATCTTCTACACCTGAAATTATTCTTGATAGCAAACATGTCCACTTCAGACAGAGAAATGTCACAGGAAAGCCAGCCCAGCCAACTTTCACAGCTATCATTTTACTGTAGAGGCATAGCAGGAGGTCCTCCAAAAGCCCAACGTGCTCTCTAAGTGCAACAGGCATTCCTCGTGCAAGCACCTAATGCATGATGCCATACATTCCTGAAAAATCATACATACAGAATTAAGAATGGAAGCCATATTTTCAGTGTGGGAGTTCACTGAAGAGAAAGAACGTCTATGAAAAAAAGAAAAAAAAGGATAACAAGCTGCACACAAGGACTTAGTATACAAACAGGTTAAAGGGTTACTGAGATTCTGTGCACATCAACAAGTTTCCTTACTCTTCTTAGCTGACATTACACACCCCATCATTTGGTTCTGTGACTCCCAGTGGGATATTGCATCAATCTATGGTACCCAAATATACATATTTCAAAGAGAACTAAAAATAAAGCCTGCAGCGTTTCAAACGAACTGCTAAAATAACTAAAACATGAGGAAATGGCCCCACAGAGAAGCATTAAAGAAATCCAGCATATTTAGTTTAGAAAGTCACTCAGTTATATTCTTTGGGATTCTGAACAAATTCAAATTTTGCAGAAAAAACAATATTGAGACAAACGATGGAAGCTAAAACTAAGCAAATAAGATTCAAAGTCTATTCAATTCACTAGCGTAGGAGACAAGATTTCTCAGAGTATTTCACAGAACCTATAGATATCTTGATTGACTTCTGGAAAATACTGTGAGTAGCAAGTGTCAAAAAGCTGCACTTATATCAAGACTTGATTAGGTTATTGCAGCAATTTTCAAACTTGCTGAGTTTTGAAATTCTTAATTCACTCAGTTGTTGTCAGTCTGTAGCTTTTCGATACACTATTTTGCTTTATCCAGATCAGCTACGGAAAGCCAGAATAAAACGAAGTTTTAAATTGGATGAATCGCTGATACTGTCAAGTTGGAAGGTCAATTTGATTCTTTGTCAGCCTCAAGAAAAGCGGTAGAGGATATACCTGGGATGGGGAGGTATATATGTACAGACTGAATTAAGGGACACTGGAGAGCAGCTCCACTGAAAGGGACTTAGGGGTTCTGGCGACAGCAAGTTGAACACGAGCCAGCAGTGTGCCCTGGCATCTCAAGGGGCCAACCATGCCCTGGAGTGCATCAGGTGCACCCAGCACCCACTGGGTGAGGGAAGGGGTTGTCCTGATATGCTCCCCTAGGCCTCATCTCGAGCACTGGGTGCAGTTCTGGGAGTCACAGTACAAAAAGGACATAAAGCCATTATACAATGTCCAAACGAGGGCTACAGATATGGTGAAGAGTCTGAGGACAAAGTGTATGAGGAGAGGCTGAGGTCCCCCATCTTTTTCAGCCCAGAGCAGAGAAGCTGAGGGGAGGCCTCATGGCGGCTGCAGCTCCTCACAGGGAGCAGCTGTGAGCTGCCAGAGTTCAAGGAGCATTTGGACACCGCTCTCAGACATAGGGTTTGCATTTGGATGGTGCTGTGTGGAGCTGGCAGTTGGACACAGTGACCCTTGTGGGTCTCTTCCAACTATGGATATTCTATGAGTTATGCCCCTATTTCACACGCAAATACACTGAACAGAAAGAGAAAAATTAATAAAACAAGGACAAAAGGAAACAAAAGTATAACAGGATCTGACTCCAACCTCCATCTAAATAAAAAACAAAACTTAAACATGAGCCTTGCTGGCAGCAAATAAAGCTTCACTAGTGTTCCTTTCATTCCCTCATTGCAGTCTTCTGTGCTTCTCAATTTCTTCTTGGACCAGAACTTCGTGCTACTACTCACAGCAGCATCTCTGACCTCCTGTGAAGTATTCCACAGTAAGTGAGGAACCCTTCCCTGTACCACAGTCTTGTGGTCAGGCCTATGAGAAGATACATTCCAGCACGGACCTTCCCCTGAACTACTCCTTTCTGCACACAGCATGGCCAGACACCATTTCCAAGACAGAAATATGCTGCTGTGCTTCCCACAACAATATTGACATATGCTCCCCTAGTATCAGCTCATAAAAACCTGGATCTCCTTTCTCCAAAATTATGTCAGTTCACTCAAGAGTCAAGATGCAGGTATCAGTCATTCTACTGGTGATTTTCTACTAGAGATAGCTTAAAGATTATTTTCCTGGGCTTGCAGAATTCCTCTATTGATTCACATTATCTCACTCAAATGCCATTTACTTCTCTTAATTTGATTTCATGTATATTTAATTAAGTTATTAAAACTACTAGTTGCAGAAAACAGGCATGAGAGATAGTGTAGTAAAAGGTGTCAGGCAAATGTTTGCCAGGTGGGTGTACTTCTGAAATGGCTGTGACTGTCCAATGTGCTGGATAGTCATTAGCAAAATACTGTTAGAACAGCAAATCGCTTCCCAGGATGAGTCCAACTACATTTTTACAGACCTCTGCAGAAGCACAGAATAGACAGTGAACTTTAATCCACTTTCCAAATTGTGTAAAAAAGAACAAACATTTACTATGAGAAAACAACAACAAAAAAAAACCAGAAACAACTGCTTGCACCGAGATGTAATAGAGAGGCTACAAAAAAGAACTGAAGGGTGATGCTAGCTTCACAATGACTCCAAGCTAGAAACACATTAGATGCAACTTTACAGAAGTCCCAGAGACAGACATGAAAATCAGACATCATGAATATTACAAACCGTACATAAATAAAACATAATCCATGTGAAGCTGGTACTAGTTTAGATTGTTGTTTACAAGCAGATGAAATCTGCTTACAGAGAAAATGTTTAATAAGTGAGTTTTCTACAGCTAATGGCAGACACTATGAAATTGCCAAAAGAGGAGATAAAAAAGGAAGAGGGAGGTAAGCAGTGGAAGAAGGAGAAACATCTTAAATATGCTGCTACATAACAGCAGAGTATTTAAATAAACCATGAGATAGCAGGGGGCGAGGGAGGGAAATCCTAGGAATTCTCCAAAAAGCTGTTTAAATCCACAAAAAAAGGCCTGTATAAAAGACTTTTTTGAACAATTTAATCAATAAGTTGAAGAAATCACACCGTAATATTTCATCAAGCTACACAAAATGGCTGACTCGTGTAATGTCCCAGTTTTCAGAGATAAACAGATGGCATTAGTAACAGAAATGGAAAATGCAGTAGCTGAAATGAAAGCACAGAAAGTTCATGCACACTCTTCCAAACACTGGAGACCCAAGCCCACGCGATAAACAAGCTTATATGCAAACACAAGACACAAATCAAACAGGGGCAGAGACAATACATCGAAGAGGAGGTGGCAAGCAAGCAAAAACAAATGGGCATGGAAAATAAACTGGCACCCACTCAGTACCGAATGTACAAGAGACAAAGAGAAATCCAGTGATGTTGTGTAGAAACCTTAATGAAATAAATCTTACATAGAGTCTTTCTGTGAAGTGTTTCAGGAAAAAAAAAGTGACAGTGACTTAGAGATTTCTCAAGTTAGATATTTGAGAAATGCAAAAACAAGAAGTAAACATCGTCCAGCCCCAAATAAAAACAAAACAGCAGCAAGTAAATTAGAAGACAAAGAGAGAAAAATGCAATTTGTAGTACTGTAAATTAAAATTGTAAAAGACGATAGAGGGATCTTCATTATAAACAACTATCAGACACAGGAAAAGGTAAAAAGACCGAAGTTTTTGGCTAATACATCCTCAAAGACCTCCAAGGATTCACCACCTGAGACAACAAATGGAGTAAGCTTCTACAGGATACTAGCTCAGCTCCCTGCAAATTGTATGTCAAAGGGAGAAGGACGCCAGCTACCACATCCTGAAAAATAAAGCAGTGAATGAAAAGGCAATCAGTGTTCAGCATGAGGTCGGGCAGGCAGAGCAGGTGTACCACTCCAACAAAAGGCAGCAAGCTGCTGGCTTGCACCTCAGCTTCATCATCAACAGATGATCCAGAAATACTCGAAAAGAACATATGAGGAGAAATGCCTGCTTGAGAAAAGTTTAGCCAGAATTTTACGACTAGCAGAGGAACATAGTCAATGGAATAAAGGATGTGGGTTTTTTTGTTTATTCATTTTTTTCTCATTTAATTGATTACTGAGTTGGTGGAGTTTGGGGGGGGGGGGTATTTGGTATTGTGGGTTGTTTGGTTTTTAAAGCAGTTTTTAAAAAAAAAAAAAAAAATACCAAAACCAAAACAGGTACTTCACTAAAGGAACTGAGAGGTACCTAGCTAACTGGTGAGACTGAGTGTCCAGGCTGTATGAAAATCCATCAACTAAAGAAGAATGTTAAACTCTTAATCAAACAGAAAGTGTCAGCCACCCCACTTAAATGAAAGTTTTAGGCTGGTACCAGAAGAAGATAGGAAAATAAAACAGACATATGCACGCATTCGTATTTATCATTCTGGCAGGCTGACCCAGAGGTGGGAGGAAGCATTGTCTGTTCCCATAAAGACACAAGACACAGAGACAAACTGAGCCAACTTGAAAGCATTACGTAAAAGGTAGAGTGGATCATTGAGAACAGAAGTGTTGTCAAAAGAGCCACTGTGAGAAAGAAGTCTATTCCTGAAAAGCCAGAATCGCCAAATTCAAAGGAGGACAGGAGGTGGAGCGGTCATGGTACTTGTAGAAGTCAAGCTAAGTGACAAAGAGATCTTGACAACTCATAGCACCAGCAGCAGGTCATAGAAAAAAAAATTAAAAAAAAATCTGGAAGTGAGATTTTCAAACTGTCACTTGAACTTCACAAAACTTAAGCTTTAGCACCTCTCCCCACAAACTGCTCAACAGGGTTAAAAGGAACGTAACACCCAGCAACTGAAATTAATCACCATTATGCTGTCAGCGGTAGAATCCAAAGAGGTATTACTGAAAAGAAGAAATATTTAGACAAGAGTAAGAGTCAAAAAGCCAATTCTACAGTCTCCTGGATGTCAGCATGCTGCTTTTGACAAGCATCCAACCCTGACCTTAGTGATGGCACTTTTAACGAGTTAAAGAAATATTAATTACCTATTCATTCATTCCAGAATGAACTTCGATTAATTAGCACTCAATAAATAAAAAATCATCAGCTTTTATTCCTTGATAGATCTTTCAACTGCAATGAGTTTGCACTCCCTCATGCTACTCACTGCATCCGCTCTAGCTGCTATGAGCTACTAGTAACGTTTGCAGAATGAAAACCATGGAATAGTTTCTTTTTCCTCCAGATATCAGAACTGGCAAAAAAATGAAACAGTGACATGACGTGTATAAACAATGTTTATACATGACACGTATAAACAATGGTTTATACATTTTCCCATCACATTTCCTGAAAATAAGAGTACAAATAATAAAGCAAAGCATAACTCAATTGTGCTCCTACTTAAGACAGTCAAACTTTTCCTTCAGTTGAAGTGGGAAGAGACTCTTTCTAGGCCAGCACACAATCCCTAACCAGAGAGGATATGTTACTCTCTCTAACGTTTCTCATCTGTAATTTCATTTAGAGTGAGAAGAACAACTAGCAGCTCTCAACGTATCACAAATAATGGAAGCATTTGATACTACCTGTAGCATCTCTAAGGATTCTCATTACACACCAATGGCATTTCTAGTTGTGGCTCAGCTTACAGCAGGCAGAGATCTCAACTAGAAATTTCATTGTAGATTTCTGTGGGTGCACTAATGCATATGCTTGTGCACAAAAATAATGCAACTGAGATACAGGAACACAGTATGGAGACAGACTCCATTGCACCTAGGGTAGGAGTCTCTCAGTACACCTGTATGCCCTTTGATTTCCCTGCCTCAGTCCAGTGAGAATCAGCAACCACCTCCTGTATTTCAGATCGAAAGCATCAGAGCTGTCAGAAGAACATTAACAGTCACAAATTGACACAGCTAATTTGAAATACTCAGCACTGCAGACACTGTACCAAGGCTGTCAGCTCTGGAGTGACAAGCAGAAAGGCACCTTTGAGAGCCAGTATGCAGTGCCTGTGACACAGCAGGTTTTTGCTACTGAAGGCACAATCCCAGGAGAGATTAAATCCAGCTTCAGAGCTACAAGCACTTGGACATGACTCAAATTAAAGTGGTAACTTCAGTCTCTGAACAATGTAAAAGACGCAGTTTAATGACAGTATGCAGGTAAAACTTTCACACTGAAACATTAGGAATCTCTGGGTGCTGTTTATGTCCACTCTTCAGTTAAGAAAAATAAGTATATAATAATAAAATCACATACATGTTTTGTCTTTGCCACTTAAGGTGAAATCCTTGTAACCTCTTCAGCAGTTGGTACGCTTTCAACATACCTAGCAGCCCTCACAGAATCAAGTTTGCACTGCATAGCATTACTTAAAGCTTTGGTGGAAAAAGATCTGTGATCAGCATTGTGCTTTTAGTTATTGCTGCTTCTTATGAAGCTGCTAAGGAGGAGGGAGAAAAGGACTGAATAAATTGTCAAAGTGCTGCTTCTAGGAAAGAGGAGATCGGAATTTGTAAGATGAGAAAGAATGTGATTCTATGATTCCAATATGGCACAGCATAAACAACTGCAGCTTGCAATTCCCACTGAGTTTTCAGAAACTCAGCCAAAACTTCCCTTCTGTTGCCATCAGCAAGAGGAGAGCCCTAGCAGTGCAGTTCCCACCTCAGTCCATTTATATCACTGCCCAGCCCTCACAGCTCTTCTGAAACTTTGCATGGATCCAGTACATCACATGCCTCAAAATGTAACCAAATACTATTATTATTTTTTAAACAAATTAAGCTTATGATTTTTCACTTCCATCATTTTGCCATTTTCCTCTCTTTGATACTGCCCCCATCCCCAGGCCAAGCCTTATTTTTGGGAATCATTTTGATTTACTCCTGCAAAACCTAGGGAATTCAGGTCAGACCTGAAGATTTTCCAGAGTCTGAGAGACTCAGGAGACATTTAATGGCACACCAAGCACTTATTTGATGGGAATATTAGTTTACAAGACAAGTAATTGCCTGTGAACATGGAATGAAACTGAAAGAGAAACGCAATTCAACCACTTTGCACAGGCCACACAGATCCCTCAGGGCAGGAACGAGCAGAGCTTACCCACGACTGGCAGCTCTGGTCACAAGGTTGCTTGCCTCAGCCCAAAAAAGGGAGGAACAAGGCCTGCTTCAGTGGGGTTTGCCTAGATTAGCTGTGGGTGCCCCGTCCCAAGAGGCGCTCAAGGCCAGGTTGGACGGGGCCCCAGGCCACCTGAGCTGGTGGGTGGCAGCCCTGCCCATGGTAGGGGGTTGGATCTGGGTGGGTTTAAGGTCCCTTCCGACCCAAGCCATTCTGTGATTCTCTGGTTTTATGATTTGTTTATAGCTGAGCTCAGCAAAACTACATGCTCTGGATGTGACTGGGACGGGCAACTGGAAGAAGAGACTCCCAGATTTTCCCTCAGGATATGGCATAACCTCAGACTCACCAGCTTGTAACTCACACTCTGATGGCCTCCTTCTGGAAGGTGGCTAACAGTTCCCTGTTACTGTACCTCACAGATACAGTGAGGCTAACTCATTAATATTTGCAAAGTACAGAGATAATGTTCAGATGAAAAGGTTCACTACCAATTTATGTATATGAAAGAAAGCATGCTATTATAGTGCCACGCTATCAAATAAAGAGATTGCTCAGTACATAAAGATGGAGATGGCAGATAACATGCCAACTCCATTTGCTGAAGTGGTGCAATATAATTAAATCCCACAAGTGCAAACAAATCAAAGAGTTATGGTTATGCACACATGCACGCATGCACATTCTCCGTCAGCCCTGATGCTGTCAGCAACTTGTACAATGTATTTACAAAGATGGGATCCTGGAAGCCTCACTGTGCTCACAGCTTTACAGCTTAATTTTATCTTCACAGCATCCTTGTATGTGGGCAGTGTGTCTTGTAAACATCTTAAAATATACACACTAGGAAAAGGACGGGGATTCTGTGTATTTTCCTTTGCAATAAAGACAGCATTTAAGGCTGGCTAAACAAATCTGTGAATGTGCACAAGCAAAACACGAGCAAGACACCTTTGTACTTAAGGCAGCCCTTGCATTTTCTTTTTTGCTGGTTATCACCTGTTGTTTCGAGCATCGTGTCACTAGATGGCATAAGCGTGGTTCTCAAACTGCAGTGTTGCGCTGCAATCAGTGACATTTAGCAGTAGTAGTTAGGGTCTGCATCAGAATGAAGTTACAGACAGAAAATAACCTTAAAAGCTCAGTCACCCTGCAAGACAGTAACAGCTGATGAATCATTATGTCTGGAGAGAGCTAAGCTGGAGTAAGTTACTGGTATTTGCAGTGTGGTTCTCATGACCTCTTCACCCAGTGTACAGAGATTATGGACAGACTCACGGAGCAGATGTAGCTCCTGTGCTTGAAGCAAAGGGCACCTGGCATGCTCCCACTTACAAAAGCATAACCTGTGAAATAGGCAGCATTTTCCTTGCAGTCAGGGTTTACTGACATATTCCTGCAGAATCCTACAGACTTACAGGATGGTGAAATGGTTAGATTAAGACTCAATTACTTTAAAGCCACTTCAGGATGAGGAGATGTAGGTATTTAAATGACTTGCCATCGATATAAATTAGTTGAGAATCCAGTGCATTTGGATTGTTGCATTCCCCACGTCTTCCTAGAATAAACTTTTGAGGAATAGAAAGAAAAATAAAAAAACAGCAGGAAGTGCACAGAAACATAAAAGGTTTGGGGGGGGGGGGGTGTCAATTTTCCTTGCTTACTTTATTATTCGAGAATGTCTTATGAAAAATTGTTACTTTTTCTTTTATGGTAGCTGACTCCTGGCGCTCCAGTTGCTTGTATGTTATTATTGCAGAGAGCAAAGTGGGCTTGTTGAAGTCAGCTCTTTTTGCTTGCTTACCTGGTTTTGATACATGCCATACAACTTACACGAATAAAATTAAAACAAACAAACAAGCATGGAGAGTTGGGTGAAGAGTATGAGGTTCAGCAAGGGCAAATGTAGAGTCATACCCCTGGGGAAGAATAACCACAAGCAGCAATACAGATTAGGGACTGATCTTTTGGAAAGGAGCTCTGCAAAGGACCTGGGTGTCCTGGTACCCTGGTGTCCTCCTAACAAATCTGCCTGAAGGATATGCTTTGGGACAAAGCTTAGACTTTTGACAATCTGATGGTGTTACTGTGAAAACATTAACCAAGAAATTCTCATCCTACTTTGTTAAGGCTGAGACACAGAAACAAATAAATAAAAAAATCACCTTCGCATGCCAAATTACCCCACTATCAGTGCAAGCTGAGGGACAAAAGGACTGGAACAGGGTGCCCGAGAGGTGGTGGATGCCCCACCCCTGAAGACACACAAGGTCAGGCTGGACAGGGCACTGAGGAACCTGATTTAGCTGTAATCCCTGTTCATTGCAGGGGAAGTTGGACTAAATGACCTTTAAAGGTCCCTTCCAACTCAACAATTCTATGATTCTAAGTGTCTGGTCTTTGACCAGAACTGTGGAGATCAAGCCAAGGCAGCACCACAGCCTGGACAGAATTCAACTGACCTCTCATCAGGACCTTCACACTCTCTTAGCTCTGCTGTTTAACTCTTCACTGACTGTAACAGGAGCTCAGCCAACAAGCACCTACTCCAAGCCCTAATTCCAGTTTCCAGCTGAAATCTACATACATTATACCAAAATAGTGATGTTTGCATTTATATCAAATTAAGAGGAAACAAAACACATTTTAAGCAACATCCTAATAAAACGAGGTAAATTTTTCAAGGATGACCAAATGACCATGTTCAACCTGTCAAAAGTATTAGCTCCTGCTAACTCTTTTCTGAAGTCCTTGCAAAATTTTGCTCAAATTCTTTCCTCATTTTTTCAACTGACAAGAAAGAAAAAAAAATAAAGACAGGCAACATAAAATAAGTAGCATTAAGTATGTGCTTCCAGAGAGGGAGAGGAAGAAAAATCAGAAGGGAGTCTGCTGGAAGAACAAAGATAGCAAACCCGAGGAGCAGCTTCATCTCCAGGAGATTCTTGCTTCTTCACATCCAACTCCTTGCCCCAAAACAAGGTCTTTGAGGCTCCTGGAGCTGAAGCAATAGTGCACACAAGTCCTTGCAGGTATCCAACAGCTGCTAAGATTTCTTTTTTGTTGCCTTAGTATACAGGTCAGTACAAGAAACTGCTGCTTGGAAAGCAAAAACTTTTTAGTTAGCTTGTTTGACGCCAACCTCCTACACAAGAAAAATCTCACACAAGCCATCTGAGGAACTCCCTGAACTCAGGGAACTGCTTTGCTGTATTGTTAGTAAAAGCATTTTCATACTGAACATATTATGATCATGCAAATCATAGAATCATAGAATCATAGAATTGCTCAGGTTGGAAAGGACATTCAAGATCAAGTCCAATCGCAACCTAACCATACTGCTCTAACAACCCACCGCTAAATCATGTCCCCAGGCACCACATCCGAACGGTTTTTAAACACATTCAGAGAAGGTGACTCAACCACCCCCCTGGGGAGCCTGTTCCAGTGCTTAACAACCCTTTCCGTACAGAAGTTTTTCCTGATATCCAACCTAAACCTCTTAACCTACTACTACTTTAACTTAGAAGGCAGGTAATAAGGAAGAAAAAAAAAAAGCAGCAAAAAAGTTTTGAGTTTCTGAGGCTAAGAACTTGAATGTATCTTCAGATCCTGCCCATAACATTCCTCCAAGAACATTCATAGAAATACTAACTACATTGCTCTCATTGGGTTTAGAAATTTGCAGACATGTGAGTAACCTTAATGAAGTTTCAGGTTTCACAGTACTAGTCAGTGGTCACCAAGATTTCTGTATTCCACAGTACAACAGGCAAGCTCTGCTGGGTCCCTTCCCTCTGAGCATTTCTGAGGTTTGTCACAGCTAGAACCTCAACAGGAGACACTCACCTTTCGGTACCTCATCCACATCTCACTTGACCAGGGTCAAGAGCACTGGATTTTGTAGATGAAAGAATTAGATTAACGGGCTCTTTAATGGAGTTCTACAGACTTGTGGTGGAGTACAATACATGGTATTCACTCTGAGACTATCTGATACCTTTGTTAACCAGTTTCCTGTTACTGCAAAGATATCATAATGCTAGCACCTCAACCTTGTTCATTCTCTGATGTTATCATACAAGTTAAATGCTTAGAGGTAACACTGCTTCATTTTAAGACCAAACTTTTACCTTCCTATTCTGAACAAAATCTAGTAATCCAGTGATGTGCTCCGACTTAAATTATTCACATCAGAACACACATCTCATTCAGCAGCAAAAAAGTTCAGATTATTAAGCAGTTAGAGAACATGACTGCAATAATGGAAGGGCCAGTGAACTTTTTAAGTTGAGCAATGTTGAGAGAACACAAAGTTTCCCTACTCCAAGCATTTAATGAGGAAGAGAAAACAACAACCATTTAAAGCTCAAAAACATTTAAAGGCATACCATAATATCCTTGTACCAAAAAAACTTCACTAAAGCCTTTGCAAATAAATTTTAGAATTTGTACCCGATGTTTCCTGTTGTCACTTGTAAATAAGACTTACCAATCTTGGGAGCTGAGGAGGTGTGTAAAATTCAGTGAAAATGCATGTGGTAAAAAGGTATTGTCAAGACTCATATCACAAGTGAGATCAGTAAATTTTTTGTCAAAGCTTTTCTTTGAAAAATTGCAATATCAGTCTTTGTAATACAGAGATTCCATTTTACAGAGATTTCAACTCTGAAGTCAGTTTATTCACTGAAGATAGCCTCTTAGGGAACAAAGTCTCTCCTGGGTTCTCGAATTGACCGAAGTCACCTACTTATCCTGCATTTTCATGTCAATACACTACACAAAAAAGTCATACACTTCAAAAATGCCTTGACACTGCCTATAATAGCAAGTGCTGATCACAGCACTATTAGAAAATTAGATGCCATTTTGTCTCAATTTTCAAGTATTTCAAAGTTTTATTTATCCTTCGACTTTCTCAAAAGTGTCTGAACTTTATGACAATAAATGACGGAGGAGAAAAGAAAATGTGCTTACTCATGTTAAAAAACTTTTGAAGTTTTGATTTTGAAATATATTTCACTATGAGGAAAGACTGAAAGAGTGGGGATTGTTCAGGCAGGAGAAGGTTCGGGGTTAATAAAGTGTATAAATAGTCATAGGGGCAAAGGGGAAGAAATAGAGACAGACTCTTCCCAGCTGAGCCTGTTTGGGCTGGACAGGTTGGACTAAGTAATCTTCAGAGGTTTATTTCAGTCTCGATGATGACGCAGTTAAGACTGACATCACATTAATCTCAGGAAGCGATACTGTTTTAAATCAAAGCGAAGTATGCAACTGAAGAAAATTTCAAGTCCTACCACTTCGACAGAAAATATATTTACATTTGATGATGCAATTGTCTTGTTCTGTATTTTTGTTTGGGTTTTCATGTGTGCAAAAGCATATAGAGCGAGTTAGAAAATACTGTTTGTTTCCACTAGACTTTGACATTTTTAACAATGTTTCAGACATTTTACACTCTTAAATTCAAACTTTTAAGGAAATAAAGATAGAATCTAAGCTTACTCAGCTTTCTGTAACACTAGTTCTGTTTTCAGTTTCAAAAAAGTGGTACACTGATAATTCTTCAATTTGTTTGTGAATATTACATAGAATTGGTGACAATGAATAACCAAACTGCTGCAATAAACCCAGACTTTAAAAGCAGTCAAGCTCATCAGCACCATGGGAACAGGAATTCTCTGATAACAACTGAAGAATAACATTTAAAACAACATATTCTAAACAATTCTGAAGAAAAGAATTGAAATGCAAATTAGCAACTTCCAAGTGATTTAACAAACTGGGTTCAGGCTTGGAAAAGCCCAGTGTTTTTATAGCTGTTTCTCAAAATACATAAGCTTTCTTTCAAACTCAAAGTCTACTTTTAGCAGACACTAAGGCCCTGCATTGCACTTAATGAAATGATCCTCATCAGTATATTGAGTGAATCACCAATAGAATTTAAAATATAATTGAAATCTTTATCTTCCTTTTTCTGTATAGCTCCAAAATGCCTACAGATTTTTCATACATAGAACAAATACTTTCACATTACTCAGTAGTTACCTAAAGTATTGACTGCATATAAACAGCATGTAGAAGTATACTAACTTCGTGTAAATCAAGATTTTATGGTTTATTGCATTTGTTTACAACTTTTGTGGAGGATTTTTTGGTGTAGCTTAACCTGAAACCATGAGACATATCTACACAGCTTTTTTCAAGGCTCAACTCTTATCACACAGTGATCAATTCTCTACATTCATCATCTGCAGCTCTCTCAATTCCAGTTCTCCAGAGTCGGTGAGTATTGACACTACTGAAAAAGCAGAATTTGAAACACACCTATACAAACAGACAAACTAAACAGAATATTGTAGATAAGGCTATCCTTTTTTCTTTTCTTTTACGTACATATATGAATTTTTTAAACCAGGCACAGAGAACTTCAGAAATCACAATACTCAAAGCCACCTATGATAACCTTTGCAGGTTAGGCATTTGCAAATTCCACAATCAAGCACTCATCCCCATAGCTTTAAAAATGAACGTACAGATCTTGCATTTCCTCAGCACTTCAAGTGAGTTGTACCTTAAACACCGTGGTTCTAAAACCGTACCATATTCACCAGAACAAGACTATAGATAAGCGAATTAAGTGCCACCATGTTATATTCAACTGTGTACTTCACAATGGAACTGACTGTTCAAAGGCCAGTCACACAACAGTGAAAAGAACATGCATAACCAAACTGAGAGCAGGCATTGTTGGGCACTTAGGTACAGCATAGAGGTTCATTGTGGAGCATGACAGTAAAAAGTACTGGTCACAGCAATCAGAAAACCAGTACGTACTTACGTAAGTTAAGGAAAACTGCATTATCAAACTGTACTTTTACAACAAGTTCAAGCACGAACTTTTTGCTATATTCCCAATTTGCCAGAAAGCTCTGAAGAACATAACCCCCCAGATAAACTTTAAAGATGTATAATTCTGCACAATCAATTCCACATTAAATCACAACATAAGCACTCGCTTTTCAGCCACCTGTAAATTTAACAAAAAACCTTTACGATTTAAATTAGCAAATGCATTTCCAATCTACAGCTTCATGTGACACTACTAATTAAATAGGGCTTGTTAAAGAAATTCTCTCAAAACATACATACAATATATACTGTGGGTGAAAGACACAGTGAACAAATTACTTCCATTATCTCTACCAAATACCTACTGATTATGTGCAATTTTTAATGCCGATGTTAAAAGTTACATGATTTGTGTTTTACCAGTCTCATTCTGCTTATAATAAGGATTTCAGAAGTGCATGTATAGTATGGGCTGTTAACAGTACGAATTAGTGCTTGTTCCACATAGGTGTTGCCATAGGTCCCTGTGGAGCCCTTTCAACTGTCACAAATTCATCAGGGTTGTCAAAAGCTTCATAGTGGATTAACAAATCTTGAATAGCACACTCCTCAATCTGGAACAAAAAAAAGAACACGTATTTCAGTGCCAGACTGGTATTTAGGCCAGTAATAGTTATGAACAGGCTGTGGTAGCCCTGAGTACGTCTGCTACAGAGCTTCTCATCAGGAAGTAGTAGTACCCAAGGTCTCCTTCACACCACTGAAAGAAGACTCATGTTTACAGGTCCTGGCCCTCACGGGAGACCCTGATATCTGCTGGAAGGGCTACACAGCAGGGCACAAGTACTCTAGAAGTCTTGCTCTAGTGACATCCTTGCACAGGTGATCAAGGAACTGATGAAGGAAGAGACTCTGCTGGATGTCAGGGATGATAAGGTCAAGGGCAGCCTTGGCTAGTCTGACCATGAGATGGTACAAGGTCTCAAGAGAGGGGAACTCTTGTCTTCAAATATCAGAATCACAACCCTAGACCTCTAGAAGAACAGATTATGATTTGTTTGGGGATCTGCTTGGGAAAAATTCATAGAGAACGTGGCCCTTGAAAGAAAAGGGGTCCAGAAGACCTGCTAGATTTTAAGATCAGTGCTTCCAAGTTCAATAATGGTCCATGCCAATGACCAGGAAGTCTAACAAATATGGCAGGAGGGCTGCATGGATAACAAAGAGCTCCTTACAAAACTCAAACACAAAAATGAAGAGCATACAGGGTGGATGCCAAGACAGATGATCCAGAAGAAAAATACAGACATTGCCTAAGCATGCAGGAGCAGAATTAGTAAAGTCAAAGCCCGGCCAGAGTTGAATCTTGCAAGTGACATGGAAGGCAATAAGAAAGCTGCAACAAGAACACCAGAGAAAATGCAGGCTCGCTGCTGAAAGAGAAAGGAGATGGACAAGGTTGAGGAATGATTAGTCTTCATCTTCCTCTGTAGTGGTAGGACCAGCTTTCAGTAATCCCTAGCCCCTGAGACCAGTGGGAAGTTCTGGGAAAAAAAATTTACCCTCAGTAGAGGATAACAAAGTTAAGAAATATTCTAATAAACCAGACATCCATATATCCATGGCACCTAAGGGACGCACATGTATTGTTAAGGGAATGTTATGGGACCTGGCTAGCATCACTGCAAGGCCACTGTCAAAAAACTCTGAAAGGTCGTGGTGGTAGAGAAGGAGGTTCCTGAGGACTGGAAGGAAGCAAATGTCGTTCCTATCTTCAAGAAGAGCAAGAAGGAGCATCTGGGAACTAATTGCCAGTCACCTTCGTCTTTATCCCTGGAAACATGATAAAACAAATCCCCTGGAGGTTATTTCTTAACATATGCAAGACAGGAAGGCTATCTGGTAGTCAGCATATGCACTATAAAGGTGAAATCAAGCCTAATGAACCCAACAGCATTCTCATTATAGAAGGGTGGCTTGGTGGATGAAGAGAAAGCAGTGGACATTGTTCACTTCATCAAGCCTTTCAACACTGTATCCCACATCCTCACAGACAAGCTGAAACACAGACTTGATGACTTTAAGTAAGATGAACTGAAAACTAGCTGAATTGATAGTCTTGTAGGATTGTGAACAATGTCCCAAAGAACATGCTAGAGGCTAGCTGCTAGTATTAATACCAAGATCCAGCTGCTAGGATTAATACTAAGATCAAGACTAGGTTCAGCACTGCTTAACATCTTCATTAATGACCTATGTGATGTGACATAACCCTCAGCAAGGTTGTAGATGACAAAATCAGAGGGAGTGGCTGATGAACCAGTGAGTTGTGCTGCCATTCTGATGACCGCAGACAAGCTGGATACATTAGCTGAGAGGAACCTCATCAAGGTCAAGAAAGGAAAATGTAAAGACCTGCTCATGAGAAGAGTGAAGCACAAGCACATACACCAGCCAACTGAATGGAAAATAGCTTGGCAGAAAAGGACTCGGGGTCCTGGGAGGCAAGCTGACTCTAAGCCACCAATGTGCTCTTGCATCAAAGAAGAGTGACTACCTCCTGGGCTCCATTAGAGACAGCATTGCCAGCAGATTGAGAGAGATGATTCCTCCCCTCTACTGGTGAGAAATGTTTTGAGTTTTGGGCCCAGTTATGGACTCCCCAGTAGTACAAGAGAGAGAGTCCAGTGAAAAGACACAAAAAGGATTAAAGGCCTGGAGTCTCTGATGTGCACGGAGAAGTTAAGAGAGCTGTGGTTGCTTAGTATGGAGAAGACTCAGGGAGATCTTATCAACATGTATGAACAGCTGATCAGAGAGAGTAAAGAAGACTGAGCTAGATGTCTCAGTGGTGTCCAGTGACAAGACAAGAGGCAATGGACAGAGACTGAAATACAGAAAAATTCATTTCAACATAAAAATCTTTTTTCACTCTGAGTGGCTGGACACTGGAACAGGCTTTCCAGAAAGGCCTTCATTCTTGGAGATTTTCAAAAGCTGGCTGGGGAGAGTCAAGCAATCTTCTCCAGCTGACCCTGCTGCGAGCCAGAGGTTTGGACTAGACAATTTACAGACTCCAACCTCAACTATTTGGTGATTCTGTAAATCTATCAGCCAAGGATTCAATAGCCAATCTAAAATAGGTCTACCTTAACATCTTGTTGTAATTTGATATTATTGAATGATATTTAACACCATTATAAAAGTGACACTACGTATAACAATACATAATTAATCCTAAAAACTGATCTCTGAAACAGCCAGTGGAAAATCCTTGTGTTAATACTCAGCTGCAGAAACTTAGCACTTTACCTGGATCAAAGCCAAGGGTTTTTCTCTGCTCCTAATAAGAGCAGCTTCTTGCTGGCGCTCTTCCTCAACAATAGATGCAAACATGACAGGCGCCATGACAGGAGAGTTAGTTGGTGATGTTGCCAACCAAGGACTGCAAAAAAAAAACAGAAGACATTATGAGGCAACATCAAGAACAAGGTCAGCATGACAGAGAAAAAACAAATTCTAGAATCTAAGTGAGTCAAACTACTTACTTATGGCTCTCCAGCTGAGGAGAATCCAAACCATGGCCTTCCAGACCTGGGCTACTTCGAGCCGCGCATCTGGAAAAAGTTGGAAAGGAGGGTGGAAGTCACTAACAAAGGATTTTCCTTAATCATAATTAATTACAAATTCAAAATAGCTAATTACAAACTCGTATTTTTTTTTTCCCCAGAACACAGGCATTATAAAGTAATGCTGAGTTTGTCTTTAAATGTGATACTGTGACACGAGGAGACACTGATACTCATTTCAGACTGCCAGAACTTACTGGATTTTCAGTTTGAGCATTAATTCTGGCATTTCCTAACATTTGAGCATTTGAACAAAAGCACTTCAAAGAATAATATATTTTTAAACCTGTAAAATATTCAATTAAGTTATGCACTGACAGCATGCACTGTAAATCTGTTTGGAATTCACATGGAAAGAACATGGCTTCAAGACAGAAAAATCTTGTATTCAAATTAAATATTTCATGTAAAAAGAGCCAGTACTACAACGGCACTAGCAAATTATTTCCTCAAGTATTAGCCCAGAAAATACGGACTTCCAGCATACGTCCTGCAACCACCTCATATTCATAGGAACAGCATATAACTAGAATTGACTGAATTGGAAAAAAAATATCCTGAAATAACAATAAAGAATTGTCAAGAAGGAAGACATTTTATTCCACTGTAAGATGTTAACTTGTCTACATAAAAAGAAGTCATATTAAGTATATTCTATGCCTTAAGAGACAGTATATTTGACAAAATAATCCTACATCAATAAGATGAGAGAAACCTATTCTTGTTATTTAATATCTCTCTTTGGCAACTTTTGCAATTTCCATAACTCTAAAAAAGTTTTATAGCATACTATGAAATGCTAACAGGCTTTTTTGAATTATTCTATGGCATTGAAAAAATTCTAATGGTGTTGGTATTTCAATAAATCAGTCTCAATTTTCTTTATGGCTTTGGTAATCCTCTGTAAGTGGCCACAAACTCTTGGAATGGGAGAAACATGTAGAGAAAGCTATCTAATAAGAGAATTCCAGTAACTGCTAAGTTCTCTGCCTGGAATTTTTTCCTCACAACACAACTCCAAGGACAACAAGAACCATGATTCCTACTGCTAAGCAATGAAGGCAAGATCTCAGAAAACCTGAAAAGGAACATCCGTTACCAAAAATTACATTTCAGTGAACCATGCCCAGCTTTTTGTCACAAAACAATCTTGCCCACGAAACAGCCAACTGTCTTTGAGTAAGAGCAGAACAAACATAAATGTTAACATCTGCCAAGGCATAACACTGGACTTTCAAAATAGCCTCTCTGCAGTGTCACTCCCACGAATCAAACCCAGCAGATCCACCTTCTGCCAGCCCATAGGGCTTCTCTCTTTCCACTGGAAAAGCACAGTTCATACGAGTTAAGACGATCCTTTGCCTCCATTTTAAGTAATGTTGATTGTATCAGACACTAACAAGGCAGTCAGTGCAACAATGTATGAAGAAGCCAAGAAGGCGGGGTACTTTTCAACTTGGCTGTTTCTGGGTAACGACTATTCCAGAGCTTCTGAAAGAACTGAGTCATGAATCAACAGCTCCATGACAAGTGATTAAACCTGCTCTACCATTCTTCACATTGATCATCCGTAGAGCCGCAGTTCCTTTCACCTGACACTACTAATTTGCAATGCTCATTCCAAGAGGATCAAAGAATATTTTGGGGAAAAAAAAAAAAGTAGAAAAAACAGTGAGGTTTTTTTTTTTTTTTAATCTTTGGTAAGAGGAAAAAAAATGGCATCTTAGAAAACCCTATTTTATTGAAGAAAAGTATCAGGTCATAAGAGATAAGAATGATAGATATGGAAATTCTGCAAGGACCTAAGTGCCACAAAATCATTTTTTTAAATGAATTTCCCATGCTTCCCATTTCTAGCTTATTTCTCATATTGCAGCCACATTAATTATAATTTTAGAGGATATGTTAACTAAAAGAAACATCACCATAAGTTAATGTTAATGGATGTAATAAGCAGCAATGTTCAAACCAGCAAACAAAATCAGGAAATTCTATTAACTTAGCAAAGAATAAACAGTGTGACTGTGGAACAAAGCAATGGGAAAGAAAATTCAGAAGTACAAAGCAAAAGACTGAAGGGCAACTATTTAAGCTAGGCGTTTTTCAGCTTGAAGAGAAAAAGTGGAATCCAAGGTGTACTGATCATGACAATGAATCAGAAGTATGCCACTGGAAAAAAAAAATTAACTCAAAAGAATGTTGGAGAATTGGTTCAATTTGGAACAATCAATTCTCTCACCATATACCACACTCAATGAAGCTTATGTGGAAGACCTTTTAGTTTTCATCTCTTAGGTTCAAGAAAGATGAATCTAAATAGTCGTACATGCATAGAAGAGCAGTTTCTCATGACAACTAGAGAAAGCTAAACATTATACCCATCTTCAAGAAGGACATGAGGTGACTGATCAGCATCACCTCAATCCTTATAAAGGCTGTGGAGCAAATCCTTCTCAAAGTTATTTCTGGATTTACCACTACTGGCAAATTTTGTCTGAACAACCTAACTACCTTCTACGATAGGATGACTGGCTCTGCAGACAAACAGAGAGCAAAGAATGTCATTTTATTTGCCTTTTGCAAGCCAAGTCCTTATACTTAGGTCTGAAAAACATGGACGAGGTATACAGACTACAAGATGGGTAGAAAATGGGCTGGATTGCAGGGCTCAAAGTGTTCTGGATGAGCTGTATGAAGTCCAACTGGAAGCCAGTTATTGACGATGGTCCTCAAGGACTGATATAATGTTTAATGTCTACACCAATTATTTGGTGGTCGGATAGAGTGTACTCTCAGCAAGGCCACAAATGGATGCAGACACACTGGGAGTGCACATGCTGGATGCTGGGCTACCGTTCAGAAGGACCTCAAGAAACTGGAGAAATGGGAAAACAAGGCAAATGTGAAGTCACATATTTGAAAGAGAGTATCCCCAGACAGCAATAAAGGACAGAGGCTAACTGGCTAGAAAGTAGCCTTACAGAAAAGGACTCACATAGTCTTGGTAGGCAGCAAGTCTAAGATGAATCAGAAATGCATACTAGTCTGTACTAGCAAAAGCTCAGCCATACAGTCAAAAGAAATTATTCTTCCCCTCTGTGCTCTATTTATGAGAGTACATACAGAGTATCGCATCTATGCCCATCAACAAAAGAAAGATGTTGGCATACAGGAAAATGTCCTGTGTAGGACCACCAAAATTAAGGACACATGACAGAAAGAAGAGCTGAAAACAACTGTATGCTTGCAAAGGGGAGATCTCATTGCTGCCTTCAACTATCTAACTGGAAGTTTGAAAAAAGACACAGCAACATTTGGTTAGTGGAGCATATGGAGTAAGAAGCAATAGACACAAACTGCAAAATGGGAAATCTCAGTTAGATATTTAAAAAAAAAAGTTATCGTACAGATGATCATACATGTCAACGGTTTACGGGCGTTTGGGCTGGTTCCATGATGAATGGGACGGGGGGCCCACGGACCCACGCCCCGGGAAAGGGAAAAGGGAAACAAGGGTAGGGAGATGGGCCTGAAAACAAAACAGTGCCAACGATCTGAGGAGAAACAAACTAATTTACTAAATAAGATATCAGAATGCAAAATAACACACTATAATACAATGTAATTACAGTTTAAGCTGATAAATCCAATACAATGAGAGAGTGTGTCCAAAATTAAAGTAGGCCTTACTCTAATACCGACGGTGAGATGGCTGGGGAGCAAGATGCTGCCGGGACAAGAGACGGGCGGAAAGAGAGAAGAAGGTCTCGTGATCTGCAAGTTTTTATCTTTCCCTCTGACCGGAAAACGGTAACGGTCGCAAAGTCCCCTGGGAAATGTAGTAGTCTTTCTCTTCTGAGAACCAGGTACATACACTACATGATGTTATGATGTGGAATACTAATAACTGAAAATCCTAAAACCATGACAATACCCTTGAACACGCTGCCTAGAAAGGTTGAGGTATCTACACCCTTGGAAATATCACAAGTCAATTGTGCCACACCCTGAGCAACATGATCTAGCTGGAGCTACGTTGAGCAGGAGGCCAGCCTACAGCATCTAAATTATTCTATGATTTCAACAGTGGGACCGCTTTTGTCTGAAGTCTAGATAAATCAGCTTCCAGTTTTCATTTCAGATAATAAAGACTGCAAGAGAATAACAAACATGAAAGAATCAGAAAAGGAAGGACAGACAACAGAAGACGTCAGTTTTCTGCTTGCTTGTTCATTTAACTAAGAGCATGTCTGTACATCTTACTGAATACCTTTATTCTGATGTCATCTCTCTTCACCTCTTTTTCCATCTCCTCTTGCAATGCTCACCTTACTGCACATTTGATAATAACTTGCACCTCTCCAGCCCATTTGAAAGATACTCTCTCCTTCTCACCCATAATTCAAAGAACACACGGCACCACTATAAACGAATCCAAACAGATCGTTCCATTTAACCAACCTGTCTGAGTACAGACAAAAAGACTGTTTTCCAGAGCAGGAAGGAAATACAACAACAAAAATATACACACACATACAGACTTTCCCTAACTGCAGTGAACAGTTCCAGTGTCACAGCACACTCTAGCGTTCAATTAAAAGACAAGTTTAAGTACCTGTGTCATCTACCTCAATTTAAGTGAGGCTTTAAAATGTAGGAAACAATACAGACATTTTGAAGCTGTTTGTACATATGTACGTCTGTGTTTCTTGCTAGCAAGATACTTATTCCAGATGCTAAATCAGTTGCAGATATTTCAGCATGCTAGATTAATTCCTCAGCTGGCATCAAAATAAATAGGAGAAATGGAACAGAGGGGAAATGAGAAACAAAGATATACAGAAAAATGGAAAAAAAGCCTAAAAACACAGAACTTGGAAACCCAGAAGTCTAGAAAATTAAAGACTGATGCAAAGAAGTAAGTGGTTCTGCATGGAAACAAGCAGGCAAAGTATCTTCAGTATTGAACTAGCCTGATTAACTCAGTTGGCTGAACTTGCTATGACTCCTGCCCAGACACTGCAATGTCCTAGCACTTGACTTCCCAGTGTTTCTTGAGAATTTCTTCACTTGAAGCCATTTCAGATCTAGTGCCTCAACGATCTAATGACTGCTCTAAGAAAAAGAACACAAATGCTGGTCTCCTCCAGAACCTCTTGGGTTTTGCTGTGCCATTTGACTCATGTACTAGCTATTAGCTCAATATTAGCCATGCCAAAACTAGGCCATTCCCATGCAAAGCCAGAGAGATGAGTTTCCACTAAGACTCTTTACTGCTCCCTAGAGTAACACAATAAAGACAATCTGGGCTGCCACAAAAAAAGTCAAGTCACGTCAGGCCTATGTTTTTAGCTTGGACTGTGAGCTATACACACACAGCTGTGCAGCGTAA
This sequence comes from Numida meleagris, assembly GCF_002078875.1. Lineage (NCBI taxonomy): Eukaryota > Metazoa > Chordata > Aves > Galliformes > Numididae > Numida > Numida meleagris. Next base: position 78,415,699 of record NC_034411.1, on the reverse strand, counting down.
CTCCCAAGACTAAGCTGTCCCTGGAAACAATGCAGCCACATCCACTTGGCCCAGCTTTTGAGCTGATGTGCCTCTGGACCCAATCCAGTTCACATCTCCACATTCATGACATGGTTCATCTGCAGAAACTGGAAGATGACAATGTATGGAAGCATGTTTATACGCCCCTTCCAATGCAAAAAAAAAGTTTAATTACTTCACATTTTATCCAAAAGAAAAAAAAAGAAAGCTGACACAGCAGATGTGCAAGTTTCTTCAGTGTCCCATCAGTGGGCCTGACACTCAGAGATGAAGATTGCTTATGCTTTACGAACATTCAATTTCCTTTCCTTAAAAAGGAAGAGGAAAGGGCGTGGATAATGAATCTTCACTGAAACAGCTCTTGAAGGCTGCTGGCAAAAGTCAGAGCTTGCTGTGACAGGAGCTGTCAGTCAAAGAACAGAACAACCTCAAAGTAGAAACGTTAATCCTATCTCCAGATGGATGAACCTAGATTCTTTATACCTAAGAGAGAGAAATAAGCATCTTCAAAGACAATTCAAAACAACCTGAAACAGCTCTGGAAGTGCCCTTTTTTTCTGACTGATGATAGTAAATCTAGTCATCTAGACTCCCACTTGTTTAATATATCATTTTCAGGCAGCTAACATATTATACCTGGATTCAGCTCAAAGAATCCAGTTTGAGAGCCCGCAGACAGGCCAGACTGAACAGACCAGACAGAGTAAAGCAAAAGGAAATTAAGTGACTTTATGGAGATCAGAGACCACGTGACAAAACTAGGAAAAGTATCCAGTGAACGTTCCCTTACCACCAGCCCACACCATCTCTCATGGGATCAAAAGCTTCGTTATTTTGCTAGAATCTAAATTAATAATACACTTACACAAATGTGCAGAAATAACAGGTATCTCCATTCACCACAGTAACCCCAGCATTATTTCTGTTTCTGAAGGATACACTCTGTCACACTTTCCAAATCCCTCTTCTCTCCTCTAACACCATTCCCCACGCATATTTCCTTATATCTCCTCTCATTTTTGCTCTTTAACTACCAATATGGCATATACTACTTCCATTATAGAGAAACGTATATCTATGCAATTGAACAACCAAGAGGGAGGCCCAGCAGAACTGTCTTTTCCTTGTTGCACAGCCAATTTTTGGAGTGGAATAGAACAGAGGTACTTTAAAAAATACCTGGGACCCCCATGCACCAAAAGGCTCTGCAAACTCTTCTCCCTTTAGTCAAGCTGTTGGTGACAGAGTTGATTTCTAAGAAAGAGCTGTGAGAAAGTGCAGGTGGACTGCCCCTCCTTACTGATTCTAACCTTGACCTCTAGATCTGAGCTCATCCCTCTCTCATCCTTACAGATTTGTCTGCAGTCACTGACTGTGGCTCATGCTGGAGCCTGCAGTTCTCACCTCACTCCAACACAGCACACCTGCCCTGCCAGCCCTGCTGCCACCTGTCTCCTCTAGTACGGGAGAACAGCCAGACTTTGCAGCTTCTAGATGGCAGGTAGGAAAATCAGTGAGATTTTCAAGCCCTCTGTCTCTTAAATATACTTTAAATGCCTTGTGTTTAAAGTTCCTGATGATAGAGCAAAGTGATGCAGGTGGATGACAACTTGATCATAAATACTTTCAGAAATTAAGATGAGCTTTCTTTCCTCTCATCTTAGATAGCTATTCTAATCCCAAAACGAGTGATTTTATTGGAGGTAGGAGGATGCAGGGACAAAACAATTCAACGAAAGAACAATGTATGCCTAGTTATTATACAGTAATTTACAGGGACCTTGGAACAGGTCATTTTTGTCCTTAGAATTATAGTTCCCCACAAATTATAATACACAGGCATAAATGACACATGAACATTTCAGTAAGCCTTCTGGATTGTTTAGGTGCAATTTTTTCACGGGATGAATCAGCTTGTAAGAAAACTCAGATCAGGAATTGCTCTGTGTTTGAATAAATGGGTTTTATCCACCCAATGGTTACAGAAAAATACTCTTAAGCAAAATTCTGTTTCATGCATGCCATATCTGAATCCTAAAGGATATTTCCTAACTTCTGCAGAAATTAGATACAAGTTTACTATTTTTATACATATGCATATATACATACAGATATACAAGCATTTTGTTAGTAGTCTGAAGTGTTTGTGTTCATGTGTGTATATATATGTCCACATATACAAATACCTCAAGCTATAAACAAAATATTAGCAGGGGCATTATATTCCTTAAGTCTACTTCATTTCCTATTTATAATAGTTTTCCATTCATGAAATCCTATTAATATTAAAACACCACTAGAAGAATACTTACAGGATTTAAAAAGAAAAAAAGACAATCCTTTCAAATTCCAGCAGAAATTTAAATAGGTTACCATGGTTCTGGCATATGAGTTGTTATTCACAATTAGGAAAAGACTGCTCTCCTACCTTGTGGTGCTTAGGACTAGTGAATCCTCAGCTCCTTTATATCCAGCCCTCTTGACACCAGTACCAGGCAAACTATTTGCACTCATATATTTTTCTTCCTCCATTACAAGATCACGGAATGACTTCGGCATAGCAGAATGCAATGAAGATGACCTTTTGAATAAATAAGTAATTAAAAACATACACATATACACACATAAATCCCTTCTAGACCTCACCCCTTCAAATACATCGCTTTGGGTCAAAAAGTTAAACACCAGATAAATTTTAGACTTTGACAAAAAATCAGCAGACACAGTTGCTACGCAGAACCAAAACAGTGAATGAGTCACTTGTAGCTACTGGAGGGTCTAAAAATCCCTTTATCCATAGTGAAATTCAAAAACCTGATATGCTTTGTTTTCTTTTACTTGCTTTAGATTTAATTCTCCATAAATTTATTTACATTTAACTTTACTAACTGTAACAGTCCTACCTAATTTCAAAAGTCTATTTACAATACTCAAAATATTAGAAATACATACCAGAATAACAGTTCTGCTTGTCATGTACTCAGAAGGTAACAGATCAATTATGAATACTACTGAAGTAGAACAAGCTACCTATACAATGTTCATTAATTGCACAACTACCACAAGGAGAGGTGCATTTGAAGTCAAAGATGTTCGAAGTACATCAATGTGGTATAAAAATTAACAAGTATCAGGGAAATAAAATGTTACAACAAAAGTATCTGAATGCTATATATGACATTTGAATCATATACTAGAGTACTTAACATTAAGGGTTTTTTTTGTTTATTTTTCTTACTGCGTGAGCAGCACCATAGGCATATAAAGTAGAATGGGAACCATGAGATGGAACTTGGAGTCATTCTACGCATCCTCCATTCCAACTACCAGCTGACTTAAAGAATCATGTAAAGTGTTTTACCAGAACTTCCCTTAGCTTATTACACCAAGTAGGCAAATAACTCTCTCTGGGGATCTGCTGTCACAGAAGCCTCCTGCTGCTAACAGTTTAAATACCCTATCTGTCTTCACGAAAATTCTGTACTGAAATCAAATCCACCAGCAAACCAGCACCAAAATAAAAACAAACCCACACCATCACCACCAAAAATCCAACACAACTGTGTCATTCTTAATGACTCTGATTCTATCCAAAACAATGCGGACAGCATAAAGTGGTTTAGCTTAAACTGTGACAAAATTTTCTTAACAATAACAACTCTCAGCTTGCCTGATACATGGTCATACCTATTCAATATGTAACATTTAAATATAATTTAAACATTATACATTAAAAAAAAAGAAAGAGGAGGAAGTTCCTCTAATCTGTCACTGCACAGCACCCAAGTGTCAAGTTCCAAAACAGCTGTGGATGTTTCATAATAAGCTGAAATATCAACAAACTGAATACCTAAACACTAAAAAAACACATATCATATATATGAGTTCTCAAGAAAGACTTTAAATTTACACTTCCATTCTAGAAAAGAATGGCTCTCCTGAGTGTAAAAAACAAAACAAAACAAAAAAAGCCCTACCACTCACAATCAAAGCTTGGAGAACTAATAAGGTCAATACATAGCAAGTACCTAGCTTCTCGTACTTCATATTCTCCAAGTATTATTTTTTGTTTGTCTGTCTTGTTTTCATTTGGTTTTTTTTCCTCCCTTACTTCCACCATTCTTCACAGGAGGTAGCATAGCTTTAGACCACTCCCCAGCTATGAAACTGGAGGTTGCTTCTGGCGGAAAGGGTTGGGCATGGCATACAATATACTGTGCGTTAGTCAACCAAGAAAGAGCCGAAGGTCCCACACCCTTCTGGCAAGTGTTCTCACTGCACATCCAAGATGAGTATCTTATTTCATTGGAACGCAAGTTCTATGGCTTTGACTGTACTGCATGCATGGAAATCTCAATCTATTGCCAGATGCACTCTAACAGTCCTTTGTGAATTTACAGACTAAATCTTTACAAATACAGTATTAGAGGAGTAACACTCTTCTATTTTACATATAAAAACTGCTTTGAACAACTGATGGCTTGCCTTATGAAGCTTAAAGTTTCTTCAAAAAATGCTCTTTTACAGCAGCTAGGCATAATTTGAAATATTTATTTACCTCCCACTGGCTCTTTGCTAGAACTCTGGAGCTACCAGCAGTTTCCAGATCAGCAGCCAGAAGAACAATGCTGAGGAACACACAGAATCGTGCATGGTGACCACATAAGTGACAGCCCGGATTCCATCCTCCTGACGTATACGTTGGCACTTCCACTTAAGACTGATTGTGTAACACAGTAGAGCCCAGCTACTTTCAAGAACTGTTTAATGAAAACCTTAAGAATACAATATATTTTCTGGACAGACCTATCCAAGTATACTCAAAAATCAGTCTATATTTGCTTTCTAACTGTAAGGAAAAGTTCACAGACATTTGGTAGCTTAAAAGTAGATAACACCCAATAGGTAAAAAATTAGCCATAAGAGAATAGATCAATAGTTTGAATAGTCAGCCTGACCAGTTGTCAGACTAAGGAAGTTACACTCCATATTTTTATATGTATTTTATCAGCTTCTCTTACTATCTTATTTTCTGTATTCAGAAGAAAATAATATAACTAGAGGCATCTATCACACGTGATTAAGTTGATCAGTACAAATACCTCTAATGAGTCACCTATCTTACATTACAAATTAGAACGTGAGGAACAAAAAATACTTCTGAAGATATTCAGATAACTAGATAAGCTCCCCAAAATGTACTCCAAAGACTACTTCAGATTTTGTTGCATCTACAAGTTGTGTACAAAGGGGAGAAGAGAAAGACAGATGCCCATACAGATACCATCCTGTGTTATCTCACAGCCCTTTCCCTTGACACTCAAAATAATCTGTCAGAAACTGAAACATAAAGCTTTACAATGTTTATGTAACAAAAATTGAAATTAACAGATGACATTTAAGACAACTGGTTGAAGCTGCCCAGGAAACACCTACACCACCTACTAACATCAGAGCAAGCCATGGCAAGGGAGGTTTGGTGAAGCTCCTTTGAGGTAGAAGAGCCATTGGTGACCACTGATATAGAGGAAAGGCCCCCGTGTTTGCTGGATGCGTGAGGAGAAGAATTGACTCATGAAGGTGCCAGTCCACCTCATGAACAGCCACACTGATCTCACACATCAGCATGGATGCCCCCCTGCCGCCCATCAGATGATGCACAAGTGAATGACTTCCCTGCCACGCCAACCACTCATGAGTGTAAAGGCAGTGGGTTTGTAAGGATGCATGAACTGGTATGTAAATGAGCCTGAGTGACCTGTATATATCATCACAGTAGATGTTAGGTTACATATTGTTTATTCATAATTAAAATGATAGTATTAAGATTAAAACCAGTGGCTAAAATACTGCTGTAGCAACATACCCCTACAACTGAAAGTTGGACTGGAAATACACAGAGTATAATTTTCTTTTAACAATCAACCCATGATAAACAGATGCCTACAGAGATTTCTTGCCCCTGCTTTCAATAATCCTTGGAAGAATCCTAGCCATCATAGGTATTTACTCTTTAGTAAATAAACACATTATATTCACATAGCTTATGGTTACTTGTTCAGTTATGCTTCTAAGCTTTCATACTGTACCAGCTCAAATTGTGAGAAAGAAATCTTAAATCAGGCAAGCTGCAATCTTTCACTCCTGTAAACCCAGATTATGAATAGTTCTTCTGTTTCAGTGATATTTAAACATTTTAATTGTGTGTAATCAGCACTAAAAGTCATTTTAAACACATTACACCCCAAAAGAATCCTTCACACCAGTATTCGTCACTTACTTGCTATATTACAAAACCATTTTAGCCCTTTCCTCCAGGAAGGGCTAACATTTTTGTTCTTTTTTTTTTCTTTTTGACACAGAAAAACAGCAACCCTAATGGTTATTAATAATCTCTTCTTGACTGTTTCAAAGCTTGTGTTCTACCTTGTTTTTCTATACTTCACTTGGATGCCATCTGCAAATACTGCATCACACAGAGGCAAAAGCCAGATGGGACGGTGCCTACTGACTCAATGTAGTAGAACTTTAAACAATTGCTAAACTGCAACCACTGCATTTCCCCGCCCTTAGTGAAGCTTCTAGATTTCTACCAAATGTAGATACAAACATCACTATTCTTTTTAATGAACTGGAGCTAGGTTGCTTATTGAAGAAATTGCTTCTAAGAGATTATGTAACGTAGAAACCATCCAAAACCCAGAAGTGATTTTTAAATTAAAACATACCATGCATTTCCTAGCTTCGCGACTTTCGTAGGTGTGGGTGGTATGGTTACTAGTGGAGTAGGCTCTGTGCTGGTAGTTACTGACCCATTATCTTTTGCTGCCAGTGCAATCATTTTCCTTTGCTTCTGAGAAAGTTTAATTCCATGAGAAGACACTCTGCTGTGAATTGATATTGCAAAGAGAGATGTAAGATCAGTGTCCTTTTGGATTACTTGTCTTTAATCTTGTACATTAAACTGAGAAATATTCCTTTCCTAGACCAAAACACTGTTTTAAATGCTGTGACTATGGGCCAGGGGTGGGCAAGGAGGCTGGATGGCTGCAGAGCAAAAGGAGGATCAAAAAGAATCAAGTGACAGAAAGAAAAGCACCATAAAACTATCCCTTACAGATTCCTACAAAAGAAAATATGCAGAGAAGAATAGTCTCTAAGAGAGGTCTACCACCAGATGAAGACTACTTTTTAATTTTGTGACTTTTTTTTTTTTTTTAAGAGAATGGCCAAAACTTGCTTCCTGAATCCAAAAATATTCTTCCATAAGAATGTATACAACAGAATATAGCCATTTTTTCTATTTAGTGATTTGTATTTTAATTTATTTGGATTCTTCTGTCTCAGCTTTTTGGTTCACAGCTTCTGAATCTATCTGGAGAACAATCCTTTATGAGGAAAATAAAACAAAATAAAAAAAAACACAACATTTTTCTTCAAATTTACCACAAGCATTTATTACTGACTCGATAACATATTTCTCTCTTATGAAATGCAGAAATTGATCAAAGCGTTCCAGGATTATTTTCCTAGCTGTCTTTTACAAGAACGTTACACTTTAAAGGTCATGAAGTTATCTCCAGTTCTCTTCCATATGTCACCACTTAATAAAAATCTGTTTTAATCCACTGCCTCCTGAGAATGTCTATTTCTTTCCCTATATCTTTGAGGTGCTTTTCCAAGCAAGAACCACTCTTCCTTCTGACTGAAGAAGTTGTGTGAATATCAATATATTGGGTGCTACGGGAGGTCAGAGAATACGAGACAAGAAACAAATTTCAGGACTGAGTACAATATGGTCCACGAGTAATTTCTTAAGTGCTATGGACAAGAGTGAATTCTTTTTGGTTGAAAATAATGCAGTTCAGAAAGCAGACAAATTATTTAACACACTAGTTTTTGTGTTTTCTTGCACAAAAGCCTTCTTGCATTTCAAAAGCTAGGACATGCTTTTGCAGTAGCTGACCAAACAAGACTACAGTAAAATAAAGGGATATATTTTGAATGTCTAAAGAAAAAAACACTATAATGAAGTAAACAAAGTTGTTAAAGAACAAACATGACATCTTTTCTCCTGTTCCTTTTCAAGTGTGGACTGCCAGAACCACTGAGCAAATTCATAATGGCCTGATCTATCACACTTTTCTTTTATAGATTTTGTTGTTGTTGTTTGTTTGTTTTACCAACCTCGAATTTGTCTTTGGCATGGTTCCACATTTCTGCATATTTTCTTCAATTTCCATGATAGTTCTTAGATCCATAGCAGGAGGGCTGGCAGGACTAAATAAAAAACAAAAAGTTACCTTCCAAGCACTCATTTTCACTTACATTCCATACTTCCAACCTTCTCTGAAACTCTCTAAATCATGCAGAAAATTGGTAACCGGATGTATCATTTATGTCTGTTTCCTCAATTATGGCAAACCACAAATACAGTGTTTCTGACAAAACTTTCATAAATATATACATATTTAAGAACATGTTTTTAAAATACTCATTATGCTAGGGAAAAAAATGTGAACTACGATACTTTTAAAAAAAATTAGATACCTAAATCCGGGATTCTCATTTAGTAGTCAACTGTCCATTTTAAGTATTAGAAAGACTCTGCTCACAGCTCTTTCATGAAGATTGAATTAGATCTTTCTTTGAAGAGCCTGTTTAAAATTAGTTCATATTGCAATGAAATTTGAAAGCTGTCTCCAAACACCAGCTACATTCTCAAACATTAGAAATCCATTTCTTTTTTGTAAATCATCTTCTTTTAAACTTCTGTAGAAACGAATGCAAATTAAATCCAGACATTCCCAAAATTCACGTAAAACTATAAATTAAAACCTGGGTATTTGAAGACATTTGTAAACAAAGCTGTGTTACAACTAGATTCAAAGACAAATTCTGAAATCAGACATAAGCAGCACTGTATCTCTCTCTCCCTACGGAAGAGAGAGATACTACTATATATACTACTACTATATATACTACTACTATTAATCCTTAAAACACTACACAACAGTGCTGCCTGCCTTTTTTTTTTTTTTTTTGACATCATGTGCCAGAAATACTAGAAAAAGCGAAGAAAAAGTATAAGGAAAATCCATAAAGGTAGAGGGATATTACAGCAAACTCCTATGGTTTTATTTGTACCTTTTGACTGCAATCTTCTAAAAAATCTTCCCTAAGAATTGTAAGATAACAAAGGAAGGCAGAACTTCTTTCAACCATCTCTAAAGACCAAAGAGTCTCTGCATAAACTATGCTTGCACAAAGATGTGGCAAGACAAACCAGAGTCTTAATGGATTCTGCTGTCTAAACTATACATTTCAGAGTTGGGACTTTTAATTTCTACAGATTTATTACCTGTATTCACAAAGCACATCAGCCACAAAACAACAGAGGATAACAAAATTCTGGGAAATTATCACTGTATGATTCCCTAAGTCCTTAACCTCTTCTCTGTTCAACTTTTACTGGCAATGAGGCAAGACAAACCTTCAAACTATTATGGTACTATTCCTCTTTCATATGCAGATACTGCTACAGATAAAAATTACTTGTCAATTATTTTATTACTGCATCAGTTAAAGGTGCAGTGCTGATTTTTCACAGACCACTTAAGTCTAAAAGAATGGCTTAAAAATGTCAAAGTACAACGGTGCTTCCAACGGCATCAAGCATCATATGATTCCACAGAAAACTGCTAAGTACTTCACAAAATGATAGTAAAGCAGGCCTCTTTACAAAAGGTATAAGTCCAGAGTGATAGCACCTAAAAATAAAAAGCATCTATCAACAGTGTGTCTCAAAGGATAATTTTTAAAAATACCAATTTAATGAAATTAACACAATTTTTAATTAATGGGTCAAATTTGAAAAACAATTAACTTCATAGTCTGAATAGAGTAGTGCTCACTACCATATAAAGAAGAAATACTGATTGTAAGCTAGGTAGGCACCACAATTTTTACTCCACCTGAAACTGGTCGCTACCCAATTGGGAGAAGTTGCAGAGTTGTTTTTGGTACTGGGAATGGACTGTGGAACAGACTGTGTCAGTGCTGATGATCCCTTGTATGACTTCATCTCCTTGTTCTGTTGAGAGGCTTTCATAACCAGACTACATGCTTTATCTTTCATCTGAAAAAACAAACAAACAAAAAAAACAACAAAGCCAGAAAATGTTGTATAAATATGCTTACATTTTTCCCCACAGAAAAAGAAAAACACCACTATAAGCAACTTGGATGACATGCATAAGAAAAAAGATCTTAAAAAAATACCAGAAAAACAGGCAAAATATTAGTGAATCCCTGCTCAGTTTTATTTGTATCTTTTTTTTTTAATTCAAACTTCACCCTGAATGATCTAAGTCCAAACGTGCATCTTGATAATAGAAAATTTACTCCAAGATGTTCATTTCTAAAGCTGTAAGACAGGCAGAATTATTTCATAACTATTTGCCTTCTATGTCAAAGTCTCTCAATTTTAAGGACAACAGCTTCTCAAAAACACTCCAAAAATACAAACTGTCTTTTGATGGATTAGATAAATAACAAAAGAAAGTTGCTAGAAACAAAGAGATCCAACCTCAGTCCTCTCTGGATGAAAAACTTTTGTGAAGTCAGGGGACTGCAAGTCTCTGGGGCTACTCACTCCTGCGTAACTACCTTCAGAGTCAGATGTTAGGAGTTCTGGAAGTGATTCTACAGAGTTAGTTTTATCCAGTTTTATGGAGCCTAAGAAATAAGAATAGAGAGTAAAACTAATATATCATCAGAGCAGGACTAAACATTTTAAAAAAAAAGCAAAGCAAAAATTATTGACTCCATATTATAGGTATAAAATAACCAGATTACCTACCCCAGTATATTAGACAAGAGTAACTTCAAGCAGACTATCTTTAAAAAAAATAGTAAGATTGGTATTGCTTCCAGCTTTCTCTCTCTGTCTTGTGACATACAGTCTCAGGAAAAAAACAGACACTTTTCTGTTAAAAAAGAAGTCTTTATGGTATTTCCAACAAACAGTGAGTAAACTATTTGATATTCCAGAAAAAGTATGTGAGTAGAAGTGTTCCACTATATGGGAAAGAGCCTTTTACAAAAAAACATGCTTCTACAGAAAGCTTTGGATACAAGCTTAAGGTGATAACCATTCTTTCAAACAACTCAGTCTTAAGAATTCACAGTTCAAATTTAGCAGCAGTCTTTGCAAATTTTAATTACTGAAGTATAAAAATTGCACTATATTGCAAATTAGTCTTTATGTTCTGTTTTTATAACTGAAAGGAATGTCTTTCCCACTGACCTGTAGAGGCTGGACTCTGAATAACGTCTGAGAGATTATATCCACCAGAGCTGTCAGAGCGTTTCCGTGGCTTCTTTTTTGCTTTAGTTTTTGCCCTTTTGAAAAGAGCTTCCCTATTAAAAGCAAAAACAGAACAAGATGGACTAAAGCATCAAGCAAATTGAGTCTCAAAACTATCAATGTCAAGTTTTTCAGCCAGCAGCTGTAGTTATCTTTAATTGGAATAACTGCTCCCACCAGCTGTCAATAGTTTGCTTGTTCCTTCTCTGGCACTGCCCTGCTTACGCACTGCCTCAACTACTCAGGAAATTATTTGGAGGAAAAAAAAATCAGAGGAAAGAGGAAAAAATTCTCTCTCACATAGATGCCATCTCTGATCTGTTCCATGGCACAAACGCTTGTGCTTAGGCAGTGGAAGACAGCAGCTACATAGGCTGGCACTGCCACCTAGGTCAGACTTGCTATACATGGCAGTATGTATCAGTCAGAAAGTGTCAGAAAGTAAAGTAACTCTTGCCCCAGCAGCGATACTGACAACAAGGTAACATCACTGCTACAATAGAGCAGGTATATGGTCATGTTACCAGAATGTCACTTGCTCCCACATATGATATCAGGAACAATGGAACCAAAGAGTATCTATTTCAACACAACTATTAGAAATTCAGAATTAAATTAATAACATCTCTGACTTCAATCCTGCATCAATACTGTAACCTTAAATATATATATGTTTTTAAAGCTTTGCATTCCCATATCCCCTAAAGCCGATCACACAGTCCATATAAAGCCTGGAAGGCTGAATGGCTTGAAGTCTAACACAAGACAGTCCCTCAGTTCCCTTGACCTGCTATTTCTTATCTAAACTAGCTGACTTTAGCACAACTTCATGTTACAAAGTCACATATGCACAATGCCTAAACATTATTTTCAATGCTTACTTTGCTACCTTTGCTCACGTTACTCATAGGAATAGGATAGAATAGTTTTGTACGTAGTTCAAAGAGACCTATAAATATTTATTCCAACTGTCTGACCGCTTCAGGGCTAACCAAAAGTTAAAGCACATTAATGAGAGTATTATTCAAATGCCTCATGAAGACTGAGAAGCATGGGACATTAAATACCTCTCTAGGGAGCCTGTTTCAGTGCTTGACCACCCCCATGGTAAAGAAATTCTTCCTGATGCCCAGTCTAACCCTCCTCTGGCACAGCTTTATGCTGTTTCCATCCTGTTATCAGCTCCCAGGAGCGGAGCCCAGCACCTTCCCTCTGCTTCCCCACCTCAGGGAGCTGCAGAGAGCAGTGTGGTTGCTTCTCAGTCTCTTTTTCTCTACACTGGACAACCCAATGTCCTTAGCCTCTCCTCATAGCGCATGCTTCCCAGCTCTTCTACCAGTTTTGTTGCCTTCTTCTGGGTGCTTTCAAGAACCTTCACATCCTTTTTTTTTTTTTTTTTTGATAGTACAGAATCACACACTTATTCAAGTTGAGGCTGCGCCAACACTAAATGTAGCAGGAAAATCACCTCTTTTGACTGGCTGTGCTGTGCTTAACGCGCTCTAAATTGCAGTTTGCCACCCTTGCAGCCAGGGGGACACTGCTGGCTCATGCTGAGGAGCTACTGTCACCAGCACTCCCAGGTCCCTTTGTTCTGAGCTGCTCTCCAGTCACTCATCACCCAGTCTCTATCTGTGTATCCAGCATTACTTCATCAGTAAGTAGGAGGGAAGTGAAGGAGGGGGAGGAGTATTTCACTGCAACGTACAATACCTCAGGGAACTGAGAGCAATCCTTGAAAATGCCATTTATCCTATTTTCTAATAGTTCTGATCCCTAAGGAAGGCAGGTACCGTCCAAAGACAAATAAACACCACATATAGCTCACTTAGAAATGTTGATGAAAAACAGATACTTACTGAGAATTCTGTTCTGTATTCATTTCTTCCCTTATAAAAACAAAGTTCTCTCCCTCTTCAGGCTCAAAACAACTTAAGTCAGGTCCATCTGGATATGGCGTAATTACTCTCCTGACCATAGCTGGAATCTGTAGTTGTAAAAGTTATTATAACATTGCTCTTATGTTGTTTCCTAGCACATATTGGTCTCTTGTGAACGGGTCAAAATGATAGTTATTTAAAACACTTTTACAGATTAAGTAATTGATTATTTAACCAGCGTATAAACTTAAGTTACATTTTTAGGTAGGCTAAGGCTAATGGTGGTGACTATGTTGAAAAATAGTGTTTTGTAGTTGAGAACCGGCTCTATCAACTAGTGTTATTGTGTTCTTTGTAGCTGTTACAGTTTCCATGGAAATAAACAGAAAGCATCCCTTTCAGAGTGACCTAGGTATGTTCCCAGCTGCTTGTAACTCCTGACAGAAAATGCTTCAGGGTTACGCCAACTCTCATCCTTTATTCTTTAACTGTGCAAAAGCATAATGTTTCCTGGTTTTCACTTTGTGCATGGAATTTCAACTTTCACATAATTTTTCTCATTGCCTTTAAGACACTTGATTTTTCACTGGCAAGTCTCATTTGCTTTCTTTTCCTTCTAAGTAACAGATGCACTTTTCCACACGTTTTGCTTGTTTTTTTTTTTCCTCCCACACACAAAAATTGTTAATTAACAAGAACATTTAAGATATGAAATGTGCAATTTAATTACTTTAAAGGAGAATACTACTGGCTAGTGAAAAAGAAAATATGAGCTCCATGGAATTGGTAATAGCAGGAGCTAGGTGGTTTTTTTTTTTTTTTTTTTTTTTTTTTTTTTTTTTTTGAGTCAAACGTTCTTCCTTTCAGCCTGTCATCTAAAGACCCTGCAGGTAAATACATCTTACTCACTTCACCTCATTTTAAACCTAACCAATTTACACTGAGGTTGTATGACTTACCATTTTCCTGTAATAAACAGAAAGATCCTTTACAACTTCATCACTTAAGACATCCAGAGTCCTAAAAATAAATAAATAAAATATAAATCATGTTAATGAAAAATTCAAATTAATGCTCCAAATGAATCTCACTTAGAGGCATATACAGTCCCAGAAACAGAAGGAAGAAAATGGACTGTAGCCATAGAGCAGATGTGTTAACTCGTTTAAGGCAGGATTAAAAATATAAACTTTCTAAACAGTCCACTTTTACTTAATAATTAGTTCATGGCTGTGGCTTTATCTTATCTATTTTTGCATATTTCCAAGACTTCCTGACAGGTACCTAACACTCCAAGTCTATGTAAATTCTTCTGTAAAAATCAGCCAAGATAACCTTTAACACGTACGCCAAAAAATAATACAAGATTTTACTCAACTAAATTCTGCCTTGTCTGCATGAACAGCTCTCCTTGTACAATGCTGTCATGGCCCAGTCTCATCTGTCTCAAGCCTATCAAATCAGAAGTCTTGATGGTATTTCCAGTAAAATGGAGATGCACTCTTGTTTCTAAGTAAGAAAGTTGCATGTCCTTTCTTGGCTTAAAATCCAACAAATCTTAATTCAGAGCAACACTGAACACAACGTTTATAATTTTTTTCTTTCCCCAGCAAAATCAAAGATTAAAATGTATACAGGCATGAAAATGTGAAGAAAACTGACACTATCAACAAATTATTGTATTGGTGATACATGTAATACATCTTTTTGACGCGTAACTGAAGCGCTGGCATTCTGAACTGGTTAACAAAGATCTCTAAAAACTCCTACTGATAAAAGGCTAGGAAAACAGTAGAACAGTGATAGAGATGAATTTAATTATACATTTTTGCTAGAAAAGAAGATCAACGAGCTTGCCCTGAAAAGATGTTTTCTACTCTGGAAGTAACCCAAAGCCCTATATGAAAGCAGTGACAGAGAACACCTTTAACCTCACAGGAGTGTAGCTGAGTATTTGTGGAAAGCTAGAGTGAATTATTTGTTCAGCCTTCACTGCAGACAGTTAAAGCAAAAACGCTACCAGAAGGCAGGCCCATCCTTTAAAACATGATGAAGTGGGTGGCTGGGGAGTTGGAAATAGATTATCTGTAAGGTCCCTTTCAACTCAAGCCATTCTATGATTCATTCTATAGTTTGCAGAAAACACACCAGCTGTAATAAACCTACTCAACATAAATGTGGTTAGCACAGTAGATATCAAATATATAAAAACAAAACAAGAAATAAATTAAGAAAAAATACACATACAATTTTATGCATCTTCAAAACCAATATAAAAAACACTGAACAAGATCAGGCCCAGTGTCAAAGTCCACTGAATTCAAGAGAAGTTTCTCCCTTAATTCAAGCTTTTCATACCAGACAAGCACCTTGTTTTTTGTAGTATGGAACTTGTACAGTATGTTCATGTATGCAACTAGTTTTTGCCAAACATGGAGAGAGAAATGATCCTCCCTTTCATGTCGCAGCACTCAGTTGCACTTTAGCATTTAGCTGCTCCTATTACTTCCAGTACATTTGCCTTTCTGGAATATTTGACTTTAACAGCTATATACAAGCATCCCTCCTTACCTTGTTTCAAGCAACGCTGCCATATTGAGTCCTATGAACTGCAGGCAGGACAGTTTTAACTGTTCAGCATTATATGTTGCTGAGAACTCCAGCAGCTCAGCAGCATTCTTTAAAGTAACTGCAGGGAGAAAACACAACAAACTGGTAACACGCTGCAATCTCACATAGCAATTTTTAAGACTTACTGCATAGCATTAACTACAGCAAGCTCCACATAACTACACAGCAGCGTGAACGCAAGGACTCCTTCACAAAAATAGAAAGGTCCTACCTACAGATACTAGTGTTTTCTAGAAAAGGCAGACCTTTGTAGCCATGTAGAAACAGCACCATGCCAAAAAAACAACAGAATTACTAGTAGAATTCAGTACAAGGACAGAAATAGAAACACTGAACTAATTTTGTCCTATTTTAAAGGCAGAAAGTTTGAATTTAATGAACAGAGAATAAAAATTGGTAGAAATAAGGGTTTGATGAAATTCTTTTTTTTTTTTTTTTTTAAAGAGGATGAAATGAAAAGGAAGCATAATGAAAGAAAGATTATGCTAATCTAGAACCTTACCCTGACCAAAAAAAGCAACTGTTAACAGCTGTGTAATTAACAGCAGAAGGTAACCAGTGCAAAGGAATAAACAAGTAATTATGTGCAGAGATACAGAAGATAATAACATTAACATCTAAAACACTGTAATAGAAATGGCAGAACTCACGTTTTTCTGCAATGGCTACTTCACATATCTCTTTGAGCCTGGATATAAGAAGCTGGTCTGCTACAACAAGAACATTGCATATGAATTCCACATTTTGAGAATCTGGAAAACAAAGCATCACATAAACACCATGGGCAAGTCTCACAAGCAATTGTTACACACAGATCTTCAGCAAGATTTTAACAGGGGACAAATGTACTGGCTCCGCAAATTCTGATGAAATTTCACTGCACAAGGAATAGCTTATAGAAGAATACAAAATTGATCTATATATATATATATATTTTTTTTTTAAAGGAGAGGGAAAAGGAAAACTGAGTCCAACAAACAGAAAAGAGGTACAAAAAAGCTTGGGGTAAACAGCCTCAGAATCTAAAATCATGCCAATTTGGATTTTCTACATGAAGACATAATGCAAGCATGTTAACTATGGAATTTCTTTTTTAAAAAATATAAACTTGCAGGAACAACTATTGAGCTGAAAATATACTACCAGCACCTTTTATTGCAAGAGCTTCATCTGTATACAGGTAATCTACTATTATCTGCAGTATGTCAGAATGTATCGGCATTTCCAGAGCAGAACAACTGGAAGCCTAAAATGCAAAAGGAAGGGAAAAAAAAAAAAAGAAGTTGACTATGTAGAATAAATAATTAAGACAGTGATTGTATTTAGCAAATCATTCAGGCTGAGGTTCACATTTTTAGCATTAAAAAATTATTTAAGCATTTGGACAACAGCTGTTCAAATTTTAAGAACTGATTACAGCAGAACAATTAAAGTCTGGCCAAACTTCTGCATAAATAGCCATGAAACAGTTCAGTATTTCTTCAATTTGAAGATATTCTCTAAACATTCTCCTTAAAAATAATACTTTACCCAGAACTGTTTAAAAGCAGAGCACTGAACTCCTTTCCTCTCAGTACAGAAGGTCTAGTAAAATTACAAGTTTCCATTTAAGAATAAAACTGAAAGGTTAATTTAGCCTTTACTGTTAATTGCAAAGAAAACAAGGTCATCAGCAATTCCTACATTTGAAGAACCACCCTAACCATTAAGGTAAGCATCAACCATTAACATAACTGTCATCATTCAAATGTACATGTTACTGCTTAACTCCTATTTATTTCAGTTGATACTGTAGCAAAGCTTGACAGTAAAAGATTTATCTTTGTTAAAAGCATGTTACAGTACTGGTATACTGCCCATCTTAGCTTTAAAATTTCTTAGAGAAATTGAAATTTTCATATAACATCTAGAGTCCTTGACGGAGAAAACATTTACTTATGACTTACGAATATTGTACAATCTAGATTTACTTACAAAACAATAAAATGACAAACAAATACAGCTATAACTAATACAAATGGGCACTCAACACTTAATTTTTTATTTTTTTGAAATCACTCAGCTCTGTGTTTCAGATGCATTTTCTTGTGGGTGACTGGGGAAAAGGCAACGCAGTAACTTAAAGGACTGATAAAGTTCTGTTACTCAGCAACAAGAGCTGTCAGTATTTCACCAAGTCCTTCAATTTACATTTTGCCAAAAAAAAAAAAAAAGCTTTGTGAAGTTCAGAAAACTCGCAAACAATATTCCAGCTTTCGGCCTCTAAAAAACACTTAGCCATTTACATCTTTCCCCTTGTTCATTAATCATTATTAATAGTATTCAGATTCTGAAACAGAGGCATCTAAATGAATTCTCAAAGAACATATAATCATAGAATTGTAGCAACATCAAGGTTGGAAAAGATCTCCAAGATCATCTAACATCTAAGATGTTGATGCACAGCTAATAAATAGGAACCAAGACAAATAAAAGATCTACACCTTTTGAAGTAGCAGCTGGGGACTAAGTCAAATAGAGATACTACACGTTAAATTTCAATTCTGCTGTACCTTTTATTCAGTATCTATGAGTACAGTATTGTATTTAAATTGTAACATCTTTTACAGAAAACAAACAATAATACATCCAAAGACATCAGTATCCTCTGAAAACAGGCCAGCATCAATCCATGAAGTAGCTCAAAATAAATTGTTGAAATAATAATTTGATCTCCTTTGATATTCAATCTTACATTTATTATTCTCATACAATACAGAATCTCAGTACTACAACTACACAGTAACTAAAAAATATTTCTTTTCTTGCGAACAGGATCCAAGAATTCATCCTTCTCTCTTCCCCAATATTTAGGACACATTAATCCAGGGAAAACTAAAAAGCTGTCCCCTACTTGCTATCATAAAAATGTACCACTACACATTTTTGTTTATCGGTAAACTTACCTCAATCCACGAGCTGCTTAACATGCTGTGAAAATAATCTGTAAAGAAAGGCATTTCAGTTCAAGATCCAATAAAAGTCCAGTTAAAAAAAAGACAAATATTACATATTTTATATATATATATGTATATACACACACATACCAAGTCTTGCACAAAGTACACACTTATGACAAGGGAATTCCTTTCCATCTGAAGATTTCAACGTCACATCGCAGAGGTATGAACTAGAAGATATTTAATAGGATCAGAACTATGACTGTTCATTAGACCTGTACGTTCTCAAATACATTCTTACTTTAGCAAGTGAGGACTTAACAAAATACACACTTGAATTTTAACGTAAAACAAACAAAAAAAAGCCTAACAGCAAAGGCAAGATAATTTCAAGAGGTAAGTATTTTTTTGGTCCGAAGTACAGTTTCTCAAGAGGCAGTCACTCTATCTGAGGTTTTTCTTTCAAAAGGTTGTCAATTACTGCTTCAAATAGCTATGCCTAAATTAATTATGGCTAATTTTAGTCAATCTAAAGGGGTCTGCGCTATTTGTTATTCCTGTTAAATTAATAGCTACTACAAGCTTTGGCAAAACATTTTTAGAGCAAAGGAATCCAAGTCCTGTGAAAAAGTGACTTTTATGCATCATAGCTTTGATTACATAGGCAGACTATTCAAGCCTTTGCGTATAGAAATCCCAACCAGATCAATGGCACTAAAGAACAGACAGTCATTTGATAAAAGTGATAAAAGTGTTAGGAATTTCTTCTACTGAAAAGATATTCCTGATATTTTTTTCATTAAAAAAAATACTAAACATTTTCTTTTTTCCAACCTGTGTAGTCTTAGTGTAACAGCAAACTTACTTGCAAGAGATTTAACTACTTTTGACTGAACTACCCTCAGAATTTCCCCTGGCATTAGCATTCTAGTTAATCTACAGAAAACATTGATGTACAGTAAAAAGTAGTAACAATATACTATATATAACTCATCTCAGACTACTAATTCATAGATCACTACATGAAGATCTATAAAGAACTTATAAATATCAGTTACTGTGAATGGAATAAGTGTACACCAGAAGCTAAAACACAGCTGATAAACTTTAGCCTATACTTAACAGATAATGAGATGTAGAAAAGGAAGAACAAGATAGCAGATGTGAGGAAAACTTAATTGAAAAAGTTTACCATTTTTTCTGATTAAACTTCAGTTTGTTCCCATTCTTCTTGTTGACAACATTAATTTTTCCATTTTCTAACCGTACTCCATCCAATCTGCAAATCATTTACATCAGTAATAAATAATACAATCAGTATACGGTTCAAACTATTAAAAAAAAGTTTCAAGAAGTAACAGCACTTCAGTCCACTCACACTATAAAAAAGAATTCCATCTCTCATGGAAAACTACAAAAGGCCAGTTGTAAAATATACCTGAAATTCAATCTACACCTTAGGTAGCTTATTATTTTAATGAAAGCTATATTGCCGTACTGAAGGCTGAAGTCCAGCATAACAGGATCAAAAATCTAGAAGTTACAGATTTTGCTACCAGTCAGTTAGTTATGTGAGCAAAGACAGCGCTGTGGAAGAGATACACCTTTCAGCACAGGTTTTTTAACATCCTAACTTATGAACACTTGTGAATTGGAATGGCAAAGATGCAGGAGCGCTGCTTGTAGATTATGAAGCAATGTACTTTCAATAGGGAAGTGCTTTATCAGGGCAATTTTACTTGGAAACTTAATTTTTAGCAGGAGATTCACATCTTTGCTGATTAACTGCAGTATTTGTGAAAAATACACTGAAGACAACTGCCCTGAAGTAGTTCATTATCTTCACTGAAACAAAAAGATAAATGCGGGACAAAAAATATGAGTAATACAATTCTATATATGGTAAATCTTTGCTCATTTCCATTAGTTTCACCATGTAACATTAAGATCACTCCAGTTTAACAGGAATTTAAACGTTTAGTATAAAACTAAATGGATAACATGAAGTTATCCATGGAAAACACTGATAGACCATGGACCATGCATAGATTTCCATCAGTCCAAGATCACTAAGATCAGCTCTCTAACAAAACGTGAATATATGTTTTATGACAGTCATTTTGAAAAATCAGATCATTTGCATCAGATGTCAAGTCTCAGCCCTAACAGAGCCAACAGCACATTTCCATCACATAGAAGCCTATGGGAAAATGTTGCTGTAAGTACAAAATCATGTAAAGGAAGCCTACTTCTGACATTCAAAAAGGTCATATTGATGTTGATTCCATGGCACGCACTGGATACTTTTATACTTGAAAGAGGCAGATTTAGCAAACCTAACTAACCTTCCTTCCCCTTTAATAAAAAGTTAGCAGCAGAAACAAAAACTCTCTGTGAAGAACTTGCCAGAACATAAATTCATTAACTTTCACCTACCTTCCACTTAAATTGCTGAGTCCAAATTTTTTTGCAGCACTTTGCAACATTTTTATGAGGTTAGCTTCTTCACCTACAACTTTGCCTTTTTTAGATTTGTTCTTCTGTTTTTCATTTAGAACTTGCACTTGATTACTTCTGTAAATTTCAAATGCAGACTTCCTATTAACATCTTCATCAAAACTCATTTTGTTCAGGTTAGAAATTAAAGTATCTTGATATTCTTCTGATTTTTCTTTATGTAGGACTTTTGGCTTGTAACCATGAGTCAGAAGATCACAAGTATCAGTGTATATGAATTGCAGAAGGTATGCAAACAGATCTGGATGAACTTTCTCTATTACATACAGATCACATCCAACAGCATCTTCATCTTTACGGTAGACATCTGGAGTTTCTAGCTGACTATCACTGGAAACAAACAGCTTCTTGAAGAAGTCAGAGCGTACAGCCAAGATGTATTTGTGTACAGCGTAAGTTCTGGTGCCAATCTGAAGAGTCACATCATGGATGCTGTCCATTTCATCTGTTTCATCTAACAGCTTGCCAAAATCCTCTCCAAAACTTGATAGCGATACACTCGGAATTTCATAGAGACTAGGAAAAAATTAAACCCATAAAAAAAAAATCCTCTATTTACAAACTTCATGAAAATTTAAACAGTATGTTTAGTCACAAGGCACTCTCCTTTTTCCTCTTAGACTGCTGAATCACCAAAATTTTGTGGGTTTTTTTTGTTGTTGTTGTTTTTTGTTTTTGTTTTTTTACAGAAAGAGCTAATAATATGCTACTTAGGCGATTAAACCACATATGTAAGATCTGTCACATCAAATACATACTGGAATATCAAATACAGCATTTTTGTCTTTATAAATAAGCCCACAATATGTATGTTTTCAGATCTTACCTTCATCTCATTTTTCCAAAAAGAAAACACAAGTGTTTGCTACATTTTATGTCACAATTAAATGCAATAAGAAAAAAGGTGATGTTTGCTCCTGTATCAGATATACTGGAAACTTAAGAGAGCATGGTTCAGTGGTCTTCTATTTATTCATTTCAACATTTTTTCCCCAAAGATCCACTTTTCACTTTCATTTAAAAGTCGATTATTGATGACTACTAAGGGAATGAGTTTCTACAGTATTTACATTCAGAGTGTATTAAGAAACAGATTGCAAATGCTTGCCTTAAACACTTTATCTAAAATATCAGTGCTACTTATCCTAACTACTCAAACACACCTCTGCTTATTAACTTGTTAGTAATCAGCTGTGCTATGTAAGTGCTGTTGTCTGGCAGTATGGATAACTACATATACTATGACTTCCATGTATTGATAAATAGGCTTTTCTGAAAAGCAGAGTAATTTGTTATCACATGCACAAACACACACACAGGAAAAATGATGGTTGTTGATATACCTTGTTTTAGGGTCTGACTGTAAAACAGCAAAATTGCATCCATTAGGATCTGTGGCAATACTAACAGCTCGGTGGACAAAAGCAAGTTTCTGAAGTCGAATTCTTTCATACACATTGTTTGTATCATGTGGACAAGACATTTCAGTGGAAGCATTCGGAAGGCTTGACACTAGTTCTGTTAGAAACAAGTGCAAAAAGAAACACCGAAAGGTCAAGATAATTAAAATGTAATTGATTAAAGAAATGGCAAGATTTATGACTTGAAGTCCACTGCTTCAGTCACTAATGAAGTATAGATTACGCTGAAGATTTCAGCTCACTTAGCACCACTAAAACTTTCAAAAGAAAAAAGGCAACCAAAAAAAAAAACAAAAACAACAACAAAAAAAACAAAACACAGAAGCTCTCATTCATTCCAAAACACGCATGAATCTCAAACATTCACCTAGTCAACAGATCAACAGATCTGGATTCTGAAGTTTCCAAAAAAATACTAACGCTACGAAAAGAACATCAATGAGCAGAAAGAACAGTGTGCCTATAGATACTTAACAGCATCAGGACAAAGAGCAAGGAAATGAGATGCACTCAGGAGCTACTGTACGATACATAGAATAAAAGGAAAAGTAGTGACAGAGCAAAACTAGTATGCAACTCTGCAATGATCGAGAGGACAGTTTTTTTGCTGTCAAAGACTAAGTACATTTCTACATAAAAACTAAGATGTAATCCAGATATCAAAAGCAGAACTGCAACATAAAGCTGTAAAGCACAAACAGCCCAGACTGGTAGTAAATCTACTGCTATCTATAGATTTTTATGGCACTTCTATAAACAGAGCCAACACTTTTAATTAAAATTCTGTCCTATAGTAGAGAGGTATCTTCTTCACCAAAAAACAATCCATCAGCAATGTGAGCCAAGTTAATAAGGAAAAAATTGCTCTGGAGATCGTATTACACCCAGGTCTGCGAAAGAAAATAAGATTTCCCTAACTAAGCAGTGCAAGCAAGTACATACTTCTCTTTTTGTTCATTGCCAGTTTTCTAGGACTGGTCATTTAATATGTCACAAAATTGCTATACTGGACATTTGTACTACTATTGATCTTCAGAAGTAGTTTTCTAACCAAAAGCAAAGTATTACTGAGGAACAAAGATAGTACTGGTCAGTGTACCAACCATCAGTCACAGAGAAAACTCACTACATAATACTCTTAGATCAAGCAGCAGAAAACAAGTACTGTAAAGGTTTGATTAATCTTTTATATTGAAGTACCTAAAAAAATTATGAAATCATAACCAACCTTTCTTCTCCGGCATTTTTCTTCCTTCTTCTAGCCACTTGCCAGTAAAGGCTTCACCATCCTGCGTGACAAACATCATTTCGTTCCTATTCAAAGCAACATCAGACATGAAGACTTGTCTGCCGTACACCCAACGACATTGCTTCATGGAATTATTAGATGACTTCCAGCAAAAAATCTGTAATATCAGTATAAGTTTTTTTCAGAGACATCATATAAAAGAAGTACTGTATTTTTTAAACACAAGAATGCGCCATTTCAAAGTCACATATAAAAGGGAGATGAACATTCTTCTAAATCTTACCCTAAAACATTACAAGCACCTATTAAAAAAGAAGCCAGATGTAAAGTGGGGAAAATTATGATACTGAAATCTATTTGCCCATGATGAGCGTTTGAAAAGCTTCTCTGAATATTCAAACATCTTTCTAACAGTCATCAGTAGGGCAGTTTTTACTTACATTTCAATAAGGACAGCAAAAGATGTCAAGTCGAGACAAGCAACAAGCCTAATCCAGTTGATGTACAGATCTGTACAACTGCCTGGTTCATGAGTCAGGTCAAATTCAAAACTAGCACACCAAAAAAGTAAACCATATCTTGCTAATCACCTGACAAAAATCTTAAGTTTCTTTGTACCATCCCAGGTTCTGCAGTGCCGGACATAACCAAACATAAACACGAGAATATTCAACATAGATGTGAATACATACACACATGTACAGATATATCTATGCCTTCAGTGAATGATATATATGTATATATATATACACAAACCTATATATATGTATACACGCATAATACATGGTAGGCATTGCTAAGATTCCCTCTAAGTCTTCTCTTTTCTTGGCTGGAAAAACTACAATCAAGCTAGACCAGGAGTTGCTGACTGAGGAAACAGAAGCATTAAGATCCCATCTCTCTCCTCATTCAGTAAGTTACAGAGTCTAAGGCACAAATCCCAGTACCTGCCAGCATCCAGCATGGAAAGATATGCAGTGTAGGTTAACACCAATTCCACTAACACAGGAAGATAACTAGTTTCTTACTGCTAAAGTAGCATCCCAAAGACACTGAAGAGGCACTACCAATACTACAGATACTGGAGGCTAAACCTCATATGAACAAATACTGAAGTGGAAGTTTATGCTCTCTGAGGCAGCTAATGACCTAACGAACAGATAAGATCTGCTTAATCAATTGCAAGGAAAGAAAGGGAAATACCTATACTGACGTCTATTTTGATACACAAAGTCAGTTTTTAACGTTCTTTAAGGCAGCATTTCAGTAACAAAACCTTTTTGTAACCACCACTAGGTGGCACTGAAGGCTAAGGTCTCCCAGTGAACAGGCCTAGGCTAGGAAAGGCTGGCGTGGCATTCTGAAGGAACCTATGAACTGCTCCTCCGTGAAAGGACAATGAGGGAAGAAAATAAAAAATCCTCCTTAATATCGCAGATCTAAGAAAACACTGTTTACATATAGCTATAAATCCTAAGTTATTCACCAAGTTTAGCTGCATCTTTTCTGAGACTGTTTCTGGAGAGTGTAAAGGTGACTAGGGAGGTGAGGTAAGAGAAAACAGAAGAAAAAACAAAAACCACGCATGCTCTAATCACTTCTGTATGCAAAAGTAAGGCAGCTTCAGTCTCCAATGAAAAGATATTAGATGTTCCCAGATTTCAATATCAACTAGTGTAGATTACTTTGGTAGTTCTCCCATATCTTTTTTATTTATTTTAAAAGAACACATCGTTTGCAGCACTACACAAATCAGTTGTGTATTCTTTAGGCCTGATTTTGTACTGTCAACAAATGTTTATAGTAGAACAGTAAAATACAGTTATTTATTATTTCAGCATGCATTTTGCCTTCCTTTGCGAGGTAAGTCCTGCTTTGATTTCTTAAACCAGAGGTTCAACAAGGGAGACAAATGGTTCCATTCTCATTATTCAGTAAGCAGTTTGCTATAAGATTGGGATTTTAGGAACATAACTTACTCTTCCAGCTTCATCCAGTGCTAAAATGCAGATCTTCTGACCCCCATTTTCTTTAAGATTCTGGGTGTCTACCTTGTATTCCAAATAGCCCCCATTAACTAAAACTTTTTTAAGGTTCAGCTGTCTGAAAGAACACAAAAGGTTACAGTAGTATTTTTTCCATCATGAACAAATACTGCTTTTAAGATCAAATTATCTCTATCGTTTAGAGAAGTAGTAAAAAAAAAAAAAGCATAGGTGATGTAGTGACACTGAAAAGTTACATAAATTTAGTTATCCTCTGTCTGCTGGTATAACTAACATAACCGCTAATGATATTTTATTAGTAGACTGAGTATTTCTACTTTGTTTTTTTAAGAAGTTTTACATTTTACAATTTTAAGAAATTTACATTTTATTTTCATGATTAAAAAAATTTGCTTTGATCTTCAGAATTACATAAATTTTAATTTTAGAAGTTTCGTTTAGCAATTTGTATTACAAGACCTATCTTATTCCAGGAAGTTCTGAACCTCCCTCCAATCTAACTGTTTAAAGCCATGCAAGATAACACTTTTCAGTTTTTTAGAGTAAGAACACAGTAAATTGGTTATTTAATGATAGAAAACAGAAGTATAAATAATAATCCCTAAGCTAACATATATCAATGAATATTGGTAGTATTTGAAGTGTAGCTGAAAAGGTAACTGAAAGCTGTTGAAAAACGTTCATTACCTCTTCTTAACTGCTCATAAAGACTATTAAGAGAATGGGATTAATTAATTTAATAATAATTTGTGAGTCATAGGCACAGTTTCTTTAACCGGTTTTACATTCAAGTTTTAGCACATGGACCAGGTGGTATCACAAGGTCTCTCTTCCAACCTAAATTACTCTGTGTAGCACGCTATATCCACACATTCTTTATGAAATTCAGAGCCACACTTTCTGACTCAAAACAGAACAAAGTAACTAAACACAATAGTACATCTTCGATGCCTCTACCAAAATGCATTTAAACAAACTGAAGCCAGAAAATGAACAAAAAATACCAGTTTCAAAATTTTTAAGCCTACAGCGTGAAATATTTTTTCTTAATATTTTTTAAAACATCCTTAGTAAACAATGAATGGTATTTAGTCTCATCTAGTAACAAAAAAAGAAAAGGTTGCTGCAGTTCATATGAGAGAACTGCGAGGAGTGCCACATTACTGCTACATTATACACAAAATCTTTAAAATAGTGGCAAGTGTAAGACTACAGTGAAACCTTCACTTCATACTTCATGACAAATGAGAAAAGTAACACATACTTTGAAGCAATCTTTTTGCACTGATAGTCTGCAAGTAAATAAATATCCCCTCTTTCAGTAACACACACTGTAGCACCATCGCTTGCAGACACCAGCGACACAGAAATATCTTTATGGTGTAGAGCAGAAACTTGTCGAGGTCCAGTTACACACTTTTCTCCATTAGGATCCAGCAGATAACCTAGAAAATACAACCCACCCCAAAAAAGTATTATTTGACGTTCCACACGACTCAGTTAAAGAACATATTGCCAACCTACTTTGAAGAACCTTTGAATTCTGTAAGGTTTTCTAGGTAGTTAGATAATTCATCTTCAAAACATTAAGACAAGTAACAGATGCAGCACACGTACTTGTTAGTTTACCATGAACTCCTGAAAATATTCAAGACTGGACATAAAGAAGTAAGGCATATTCTACAGGGTCACCTATTTAATATCATTAGACTATGCAGTAGCATTGCTTGTCATCCCAAAGAAAGAACATCTACTTGATCGCATTACAGTTCACTGGAAGTGAACACTGGAAGTATTACCACACTTGCATCAACTATTTCAGTCATTGGAAGGTACTAAGCAAGCTCATCACAGAAATCACTGTAAGTGCACATAAACACAAAGGCAGGGAGCTAACGTGAAACAAAAGTTGGAGCTGTAATGTAAGGGCTCTGAAAACTAAAAGATCAGGTCATTACTGCTTGGCTGCACTGAGAGTCTGTAAGAATGTACACAGCATGACCCTGCTTTGTGCACACATACATCTGCAACCCTGTCCTGTCAGCACAGCGCTATGCCCAAACTTCCTATAGAGAGACAAGGTTTATTTTCACAGTTCCCAGCCTACAACACTCACAATCCAAGTTACTGTCTCCATATGGTACTGCATTGGGCCTTGTTCATATCAGAAGAATAAATATGCATTAGTATGATGCTTCTCTGACAAAGATATTTTTTTCACATACCTTCTCACATAGGAACACAAAAGTGTATGAACCACATGCCAGAACTGATGCAGACTATCTGCAAGTATCAGAGCTAGCTAAATTTTGTCTGCATAAAGATACAGAACTGTCGAATTACAAATCCAAACCATAACTGCAATATCTGTTTATTAAAAAAAGACAGATGCAATTAAAGTATCCCATTGATACAATGAATTAGGAAGTTCAGTAGTTGGTAACACATTTTTATTAGGTTTTCAGAATGTCAGAATAATACTGTATTAATTGAAGATGATGGTAATTATAAAAAATCTACACGTGGGAAAGGATTTCACTTCAAAAAGTTAGTACATAAAATTATCAGTAGTTTGTTTACAGTGGACAGGAGAGATAGTTTATGATGTATTGAAGACACTATCAGCAAGACTTGGGGTAATTTGCCACACAAACAGTAGCATTCAGTATCCTTAATGTTTT
The DNA here is from genome assembly GCF_002078875.1 of Numida meleagris. Classification (NCBI taxonomy): domain Eukaryota; kingdom Metazoa; phylum Chordata; class Aves; order Galliformes; family Numididae; genus Numida; species Numida meleagris. The sequence goes on along the minus strand of NC_034411.1, from coordinate 78,386,986 downwards.
CAGTAGCAGCACCACACAAGATATGTAGAAGCTAAATCAGATTAGCTCCCATCATCTCAAAGTGTAAAAGTTATGTAAAATATTCTTTAAAAAAAAAAGTGTGGAGGGATGAAATCGTCAGTTTGGCAAAAAAAGAGCAAAGAGAGAAAGCTTTAACCAGGCTCCTGTTGTAGGAAGCAGATGATAGCTTTAGTACGTGTAACACCTTCTAATGGCTGTGTTTTACTTTTAGAACACTTCTACCTTACCTAGTTGGCCTCCATTCAGCCCCATGGTATACACTGCTTCCTTAGTCCATAGCACTGTATGGAATCTGCCTGCAGCCACTCCAATCACCATTCTACCTTTCAGGTTTTTTGCCTGAACCTAAGCACAAATCCAAAGTACATCTTAATATTAAGCAGCAAAGGGTGAATTTCACATGTACAAACTTCTGACAACATTTAACTTCTAAAGTCACTAAGAGTACAGTATTGGTATCAATCCACATACAGTCTATTAAATCAGGATTATTTCAGAAGTTTGTCAAGTGGGACACTAGTGCATTTATGACCAAAAAAAGAGGCTTTTTTGGTTGTTGGGTTTTTTTTTTTCCATTAATTAATCAGAACTAGAATCAAGTCTCCTTAGATGGTCTTTGTGTGTAAGACGCAAGGACTGCAAAGAACCTGTGTAATACATGCAAAGAAGACTAGAGTGCTGCAAAGGCATCATTTAACGTGTTTCAGTTTGAATGCCCTAGTGCTCTACATACTCTGTAGAACAATACACTACTAATTACAGACTTCATATTTAACTTGATCTTGACTGTCAATAACTACCTGGAAAATAAAAGGAAGTACTGTGGATACACAGCTATCACGAAGGGCATCCCATTGTTCCCCGAAACACTATCCTATTGCACTTTGGCAAATGATTCTTTCCTACTTTAATAACACTGGTAATACAATTTTGTTTTTTTTTTTCTTTTTTTCACTCCAGATGAAACTTGTGTTCAATGGTCTAATAGTTCTTATTTCCTTTTAAAAAATTTCAGAATAAATTATAAATTGAACATAGAAATATACACAAGTTGCTGATGCCGATACCCTCTCCTGAAGCCTCACAAGGTCTTGTTGGTTATTTCTTATCCCTGTTTCTATTCTTTCCAAAGCATTACAACTCCAAAATCAATAGTGCTTCCAGCAAAGGATACAACCATCATACTCCTAGATCCATCATCCAGTGATCCAAAAGGCGTCAAGGTCATTAGTCTCAAGTAATACATACTTATTATTACTTCATTTCAGTTACAGAACAATCTGGGGGAAAAGGTTTTGGGAAACTAAAGCTTGTACCATACTTATTGCTACAATCTTTAGTATAGTTAAGGTTACCAACTGAGATGTGAATCAGGACACAGAGAAGAATTTAAGATTGCAATGTACGATAACACAGAATCAAGATTTTATCTGAATTCAGATTTCACTTCAATGTCTGAAAAAGTTTAAAATTTACTTGCACAATCTTCACATTTCAATTCCTGTTGAAAGAAAAATTAAAAATGAAAACAACAAACATAGCCAAGCTTTTGGTTGATGTTATTCTTACCTGTCTAGGAACACTGCAATTAGCAGAAGGAGGAAGAATACCCAACTGATGGAAAGTATTTAGACCAAATGTGTAAACACATCCATCTTCTGTTAAAGCAACAGTATGATCTTTAGCTGCTGCTATCTGGGAGCACTGGTGGCTACTCAAGCCTTCCACGAGTCTTGGAACCTAAATAAGAATAGAAGTGTTATATTAACCAATGGCCATACATATAACAATAACAGAAAGTCATAAAAAAATATTGAAATACAGATGAAAATGTATATGAATATACAATATATTCATTGACAAATATACCATATCCAACTCAACTAGACATTAAAAATACATCCCCTGCTATCAGGGGAGACCTGCTCTGAAATCAGGGTGGAAACTGTATCTTGAAGACAACTAGACAAATATTAGCTGTTATCTTTTTGCTTTTCTTTTAAAATTATAATGAACAATAAAGGTTTCTCCCATCCATCCAAATACAGGATAAACTAAAGAAAGTTAGAAAGAATAAGGAAGCAGTTCTGTATCTTTGACTCTTAATGCCCTCTAACAGGAATTCTTTATATGAGTATCATCCTTATTTCAAAACATAGTTTCTATACCCTTTGCAAGAAAAATCTGATTTCCTAGAATTGTGTTATTAAAAAAAAAAAAAAGTGTTTAAAAGTGAGCTCTGGTCTTCACAGTAGCATTTAGAAACACAGTATCAGGTTCTACCAGATACTCAATATTAGAAATATTTAACAAAACTGAATTCTGTGCTGTAAACTTAGTGCACATTACCAAGTACACAAGGTAAGATATTTAAGTCTGAACTGTATGGTCATTATATCTGCCTTCTCAAATTTCATTTTTGTATATTGTGATAACGTACTGTTCAAATAAACTCAATAGCTGTGCAAGTCTAACATGAAATAATCCTTCCATCACCTTTCATGATGTTATTTAGTGAGGAAAGGGGAGGCCGTTTATTTAAAATCTACAGCAAAGAGTCTAGACAAGTTTTAAGAGTATACTCATGGGAACTCTAATTCAGTTTTCAGACTTTCTGCTTGATATAAAAGAAATACAATGCTAGGCTACAAACAGGATAGCATTAAGTTACCAGGCATGTTTGTTCATCACCATGTCCGAGGCGCCCTCCTTGTCCATGTCCACATGTATAAATTTGACCTTTGTGGGAAAGGAACACTGAGTGGAATTTGCAGAGTACCACCTGAAAGAATAAGGGTGGGAGGAGAACACAGGACAATTTCATTTTCTTGGATAATCTAAGAACATCTACCAAAACTACCTTGTGAACAAGTTCAGCTTTAGTAAAGATAACTTATTACAACACAGTCCGAATTTGAACATATGCAGAACAAACTATATGCAAAGCTGCAACACAGAATCTTCATATCAAGGTTTAATTAATCTAAGCAAAGGAGAATGCAAACAATCAACATTGTTACTACGAGCAACTTTCTAGCATGTTTTTATGATTATCACATTTGAATACTAAAAACAGTGATGAAGATAAATTATTATTACTGAAAACGTAAAAGCAGTGAAGAAGCATGGTTACAGACATGCATAACAGCCTACGCTGTTGGTCCTCTCATTTATACTGCAAGATCTGCCCTGAAGTTAGTTAAATTAGCCAACATGAGGTTTGGGCTTTTTTTTTTTTTTCCCTCTGTTTTCACTGTAACCACCACAAAGAATTTCATAAGCAAAATTTCATTTTGCTTATATAGCAAAGTTACAGCTGTCTCCATACAGATACAATGACTAAGCTGGTCAAAGTACAGAGTTCCCAGAATAGACTAAACTATGGCAGGCCAGTTCAGAAAAGAATTTCTCTGATTTTCTATAACATACAGGTACAAGACACAATAAGATTTAGGCATGCCTCTTGTTATTTCACTTCTTCATCAGCGTGGTAAACTTCTTTGAAAGCTAAGATCTAAATGAGGTAATAAATAGTTTCAGAAGTTATGAATTATCTGTTTATGAAAATATGAGTAAGATACTAGTGTAACAGCAGATGCACTACCAAATCAAATCACAAGTAACATAAAACACTGGCTTTAAATTTAATACGTACTACATTAACTTACTTCAAGAGTTTTGCTTATTGAAGTATGTTCAAGCAGTGGCCTCACAGGCTAACAAAGGTTCAGTTTTAAGGGTAAAAATACTGCCTCAGGATTGCTGAAGGAAACTGCAGCACAGACTGTCAGCACTGAATGCTAGATCAAGTTTTTATTGTAAACTTATAATCATTCTTAAACTGAAGTCGCAAGAAGTTAAAAGGAAGAAATTACCATTACAGGAGGTATGTTCTAACAGCACACATTGCTTTCAACACAATTCAACATATCAGAAAAAGTCATTCTCCCTTCAGTTCACTATGGGAGTTGTACAAGAGGTTAGAAGCTCAAAACAGTTAGAGGAGCACCATGCTTCTGAATTCTTTAATTATCTTCAAGCCATATAACCAAGGTTAATCATCAGCAACAATCAAAAAACATTCTCCCTGCTGAAACAGAATTATGGTTTCATTGGAGGTGATTGGGAGGTAAGGCAGCAAGAAAATAATACAGCAGGCCTCATCCAATAGTTCTCAGCTGTTCTAAGCTGCTTGCCAGATCAATGGAAACAGCTTGCTGAGAAATAACTATAAAGAAAAAATAAAAATATACAAATCAGACTCAACATTTTTTTCCATGAAAATTTGCAAAACTTGATTACACTGTTGACTGCTGTTTCCCTCTGCAAATCCTTCCACATTCACTGAGAAAGGTGTCTATGCAATACTTTCAAAATACCTGCTTGATATACACGCTGTTACGAGGAAAGAGGTCCACCAATTCAGGATGATGTTTACTCTGTTGACCTCCATGACCCAACGTAAAATTTATATTGTTTCCCCACGTGTAGACTTCTGTAAGATCTGCAATGAAAAAATATTCTCTCTGCAGCTTATAAATACAGCAGCTTCATAAACACCAAATTTGAGAACTCCTACAGTTTCTATTAAAAATTTGAAGGGGAAAGTTGTTTTTTCACCTAAAACTGAATTTGAAAACATATATTCTTATGAGAAATATGATGTCATAACAAATAAAACTTCAACTATATATACAAGATAAGCAACATTACTGACACTTACATTCCCTTTGTGCAAGATGCAAACACTTCACAGAAGAGTTACTACAGTTTTCAGAAGAACATTACTACTACCTTAGATTACACGTTCTTATTTTTCAACTTAGTGAAAAGTCCCAAAAAACGTTATGCTCTTATGCATGAAAGCCATAAGCACTCTCACTATTCTTTATTTACTCATTTTTAAAATGACTTCTTGGTTACACTGATATCCATTGTTTTCTGATGAATAGGAAACTATTAAAATGCACATTTGATCATCTTATGCAACTATTATAAGGATTACAGGAGTTTACCATATTCAAATGTTAAATTAATATATGAAACAGGATTTGCACAACCAAAGCCACTTAAATTGACTGGAAACAAGATGAAAAGACTGGAGACAAGAAGAAAAGGGTACAAGAAGTATAAAACAGCACTAAAAACAAAAGATTATGCACTCAGTTATTCCCACATGCTCATTTCCTATTTGGAGATGTATTTAGAGTGACAATAGCTAACTTATATCAAGTTATCTTACCTTAAAAGTATTCTGAAGATCCAAGAACACATTCCCCTACTTTTTGCAGAAGATACAGAAGTGATGTAAACCAGTGTACTGAATTCAAAGACATTGTCTTTGGTAACTTGATAGTGTCTCTGACAGCTTGAACTCACATAAAGATCCTGGAATGTTTGGAAGGCATCTCCGGAAACCATCTAGTTCAAGTCCTCCTGCTCAAGCACGATCAGATAGAGCTTGTTGCCTGGAACCATGCCTTTTTCAGGTTTCAAATACATCCAGGGACAGAGTCTCCAGAAAATCTCTGGGCGACCTATTAAACTGCTTGCCTTCATTTGTTTTGTTTGTTTGTTAGTTCCTTCCTTCAAACCTCTAAGCCAGTCATTATTTGTTCATTTTTGTTTCATACACAAATCTTGTGTCTACTGCCAGCACCTGCTGTTTTATGGACACTAGTGACCCAACATCCTAAGAAATCTGATAATCTATACTGTTCTAATTAGAAAAAGAAAACACTCTGTCTACACTGGTACATACATTAAGATGTTGAATAAGATCTCCTTGTAAAATACAATTTAATTTATTTCCTACCAGTTTTCTTGAACACCACATGGACTGGTCTGTCTTTCATCACAAGGTCCAAGGCTGATAAGCCTTCTTTATCCTGAATGTACAGACTAACACCATGCTGAAAGAGAAGGAGAGAAGCGGAAAGAGGGAAAAATTAAAATTAACTCTTCTGCTTGAAAAAGTCAGGTAACCATTTAAGAAGCTACATACAACTTTAATTGATCTTTAAATTTGAGAAAAGAAAATCTTCCAAATCTTTCTAGTCAGTTGTGAATAGATCTCAGGCAAAAAATGCCACATCAATAGTGTAATTTTGTTCAACTACATATATTTCATGTTAATTCATTAACTTGAATTTTATTGTACTGATTGAGTAACAAGATGTAATCAGAAACACAGAGAAAACTCACTTCAAGTTAAAGCACTGCCATCTCGGAAGGGCAAGCATTTATTAAAAAAAAAAAAAGCATTTACCAATTTTGAAGAATACATTTTCTTATACTGTCCAGTTTTAAAAAAAAATAGTTTTGACAAGCTAGAGAAGTGGGATTAAAAGTAAAAACCCACCTACTATGGTTTTTAAAACAAATAAGGAACGGTAGTTCACAGATGCTGAGAAAAAAAGACAAGGGCACAAACAGACAAACAAAATAGCAGTGAGGTCGTTTCAAAAGCAAAAAGCATTAATGGGTTATGGTTTCCCTTTTCTTGAAAGCCTCCAGGGACAGTGACTCCATGACCTACCTGGGCAGACTATTCCAATGCCTCACCATTCCTTCTGAGAAGAAACATTACTTAATATCCAACCTGAATCTCCCTTGGCATAATTAAAGGCTATTACCTCTTGTCCTATCACTAGTTACATGAGAGAAGAGGGAGATCCCCCCACCTCGCCACAACGTCCCTTACAGAGAGTGGTAAGGTCTCCTCTGAGCCTCCTCTTCTCCAGACTAAACAATCCCAGTTCCCCCAGATGCTGCTCTTAAGTCTCGTGCTCCAGACCCCTCACCAGCTTCATTGCTCTTTTTTGGGCATGCTCCAGGGCCTTAATGTCTTTCCTGTAGTAAGGGGCCCAAAACTGAACACAGTACTTGAGATGCAGCCTCACCAGTGCCTAGTACAGAGGGATGATCACCTCCCTCCTCCTGCTGACTACACTATTTCTGATAAAGCAAGGATGCTGTTGGCCTTCTTGGCCACTTGGGCACACTGCTGGCTCATGTTCAGCCAGCTGTCAACGAACACTCCCAGACCCTTCTCCTCCATGCAGCGTAGAACTCAGCACTTGGTCTTGTTAAAGCTCATACAATTGGCCTTAGCTTATCAATCCAGCCTATCCAGACCCCTCTGAAAGGGCCTTCCTACCTTCAGGCAGATTGACACCTCCTCCCAGCTAGGTGCCACCTGCAAACTTACTGAGAGTGCACTCAATCCCCTCATCTAGACCACCAATAAAGATACTGAACAGGATAGGCTCCAATATCGACCCCTGGGGAACACCCCTCGTGACCAGTTGCCAGCTGGATTTAACTCCATTCACCACCACTCTTTGGGCCTGCCCATCCAGACAGTTTTGTCACACAGCAAGAAGTGTACCTGTCCAAGCCACAGGCAGCCAACTTCTCCAGGAGAAGAATACTGTGGGAGACAGAGTCAAATGCTTTACTAAAGTCTAGGGAGATTGCATTCGCAGCCTTTCCTTCATCCACTAGGTGGATCATCTGCTCATAGAAGGAGATCAAGTGGTCAAGCAGGACCTTCCTTTCAAAAACCCATGCCAACTGGGCCTGATTTCCTGGCTGTCTTGCACATGCCACATAATTGCAGTCAGGACGATCTGCTCCATGACCTTCCCCAATACTGAGGTCAGACTGACTGACCCGTAGTTCCCCAAATCTTCCTTCCGACCTTTCTTGTAGATGGGTGTAGATATTCTATATACATACATACATATACAGTGCTCTCAATTAAAAAAAAAAAAAAAAAAAGGTGCTACCGGCATTGGTTTTAAGGAAGTAAACAGCAATAACTGAACATCCTGAGTTGGAGGGGACCCACAAAGATCACTAAGTCCAACTCCTGGTTTTGCACAGTACCACCTAAAATTCAAATCCTATGTCTGAGAGCACTGTCCAAACTCTTTGTGAACTCCGGTAGCCTGCGGCTGTGACCACCGCCCTAGGGAGTCTGTTCCAGTGCCCAACCACTCCCTTAGTAAAGAGCCTTCTCCTAACGTCATTATATGACAACAGGCAACACAAGATTTTTCCTTTTGGTCGCTGCAATAACAAGCTGCAGTCTGGAGAAAAGGAAGGAGGAGACCTCCCTGAGCAGAGACCTCATTGCTCTCTACAACTACCTGAAAGTAGGCTGCAGCAAGGTGACAAGTGGTAAGGCACAAAGAGAGACTCTCAAGCTGAGCCAGAGGAGGCTTAGATCGCGTATCAGGAAGAGTATCTTCACTGAGAGGGTGGTCAAACATTTAAACATGCAGCCCAGAAAAGTGGTGGAGTCTCCAGTCCTGAAGGTACTTAAAAGACATGTGGATGATGTCTGAGCTATCATATATGAGGAGAGCCCAAGAGATCTAGGATGCTTAACATAGAGAAAGTTCAGGGAGCAGATCTTAACAACGTGTATAAAACATACACAACTGGAGGCAGTGGAAGAGGAGTTACCAGTGGTATCTAGTCATGAGCATAGTGGCAGTGGGCATAAATTTAAATACAAGAAATTCCATTAAACATATAAACATTTTTATTGAATTGGTGTTAAAACATCGGAGAACAGATGTTTGGACTAGACAATTACTCCAAGGTCCCCCTCTAGCTCAGCTATTTCATGACCATTCTATAATCTCTTTCTGTCATTGCTGTAATACCTTAACACATGCTTTTAATAACATTGCATAGCAGAGAGACTTCAGTTAAGAAAGCAGAAGGCAGAGCACTCCCCATGACTCATTTTTCTTCTTAGAGGAATACCAACAGAGCCACCTATCATAAAGACGTCACACAGTCATGCAACTGATAAAAAAGTAAAATACATTTGGGAAAAACACTAAAGGCCTCCTGCAAGCAAATATCAAAGATACAGAGACACATACACACACTAGAGGATTAGATACCTTTTCAAACATCACATATACAGTTGCCAGTTTTATAGAAAACAGAACCACCCACAATTCTCATAAAAACATTCACTTTGAGCAACCTTAGAGAAAACCTCCTCCTTACGTAGGAGTACAACACATGAAATGCATATTTATCAGTTATCAGATTTTTAATAATTAAGAACTACTGGATCCACAACCATTTTGTTTAAACTGCTTTTTGAAAGCAGAGTGTTTAATGCTTACAGATTGCTAGTCACTGCAATATTAGAAGGCTGAACTCAAAATGGAAAAATCTCTGCCTTAAAGTTTTCTTCAAGTCAACCTGAACTACAAATATTTATTTTCTTACATGGCTAAAGGAAGCCTGAACATCTCAGTCAAATGCAGATTTTCCTGTTGCTGTACTTTGGATTGGAGGAACAGAGGGATGAGGAAGTAAAAATGAAAAACAACTTGCTAAGAGGTGGGGAAGAAACAGCAATAACAAGGAAGGAACAAAGGGAATTGAGTGGAAGCCATGGTTAAAATATAAATGAAATGAGAATACATTTAATAAAACGTGGCACATCTTGAACTGCCTTTCTCTCAAACATAAGATCCACCCAAGTTTATATTTTATGTTCTTTAAAAAGTACTAATTGGTATAATAGACTGAAGAGTCTACTTTTGCAGTATCTTTTGTCTGACATCAAGTTCATTTTATACTTTTAAGATTCTAACCCTGATACTGTTCACACAAACCAGTCTTTCAGGGAAGTCCACAACTGACCACGGATCCTTATTCAGTGCGGATTTCTCAATAGGTAAAGACAGACATCTTTCATGAATATAAAGTCAAATTTCAAGTAAATCAGTGCACTGTGATCTAAATACAGTACTAAGATAACCTTAAAGAGGCTTTCAGTCAAGTTTGAAAATCACTTTCCAATGAGTGATACAACGATACAAGACACAAAGAAAACTGCAGTTGCAAATTACTCACCTTCAGAAGGGACAAAACACAATCAATGTATCCATAAAATATACTTCTGTGCAAAGCTGTCCATCCAGACTCTTTGTCCTTCGCCAAGAGATCCACTCCTTTGGTCTCAGCCAACCAGTCCAGCACACCTTTTTTGCCACAGGATGAAGCAAGATGTAGAACGTTTCTACCAAAGGCATCCTTTATAGTTGCAGCATTGTAGCAGTAAGAAGAGAGAAAGGCCTTGATCTGGCCTTCACTTCCTCTGGTTACTACAGAAATAACATCCAAAGCATGCTGTAGAGATCGACACTTAGAAGTGCAGTCTGGCATGAGAGAATTCATCTTCACTTCAGAAGCTCCTCCTCTCCTTAAGGAGAACAACCATTAAGAATATCAAGGCACTCCAACTCAGTATACAACATAGTGCCTTTAAAAATTTGTAGTTCCAAAGATGTAAATCCAGTTTTATTGAGCTGCCATTAGAAATCTTTGTATTGTTATGTTTGGCACTTGATCCAAATAAATACTTAAAAATATATATTTTAAGAAGTCTTATTTCACCATCATATATAACAAATATCGTTGTCCATAGAAAATTCCAAAGTGAACTATCTACCTTATGTGTGGAGAGGGGGATTCCCCCTCCACACTCCCTTATTCTTCTAAAACTCCATAATTGCAAGGGAGACCTGAAAAAGAACAAAACAGAACAGATTAGTCAACTAAAAAAAAAAGTCTTTTCCCCCATCAACTGCACACAGTTAAATGTATATCATACTAGAGCTTACAAGTACAGGAGTAAAGCAGCAAGGGTTAACTTACTTGTCTAATGTCATTCGAGCTTACAGTCAGGCATTTAGCCAGTCAAAAAAGACATGAATCCCGTCCCCACCCCAGCCCTGAAAGTTAACTCCTCCCCTTCTTTGACATATATCTTTGAGGCTACGCGATGAACCAGAAAAAAAAAAGTAATCTAAAAAACAACAACAGAAATTTCCTTTCCCAGTCACCTCAGGACCCCAATAATTTATTAATTATCAGAAAGCAAGGACTGAATGGAAGGACTGCTGAGGAGAAAAATAACCAAAACAAAAGAAACCCAAGCAGGCGTTGAATACATCTTGGCTCTGTCAGTCTCACCCAGGAGGAGGGAGGACCACCACAGTCACCCTTTGCCACTGCAATAAAGGATTACCGCTGCTCCAGGTTCTCTTCTTGGCCACAAAGCCCACCATCTCCCTACTAAGTCTCTTCTGCACAATGAACAGCAGAGTTCCTTTCTACCATTTCCAGAGCTACTGACAATGGTGAGAGGGAGGACAGCAAGAGGGGCAAGAAAAGCAACTTGTACACAGATGCAAATTCAGACTGCTGGCTGCCTGCAAGGCAAAGGTCTAGAACTCCTGGAACCAGTAGGAAGAAATGAAGTTCTGGATTGGATGGGGAGCACATCTGGGCACACTTAAATGCGGGTATCTTTGGGGTGGGGGGGATGTGTAGGGCAAGAACTATGGGGCTTAAATACTTGAATGAGACATACTTCAGAGGGCTGGAGCACCTCTCCTATGAAGAAAGGTTGAGGGAACTGGGTTTGTTTAGTTTGGAGAAGAGAAGGCTCCGGGGAGACCTCACTGTGGCCTTCCAATACTTGAAGGGAGCGTATAAACAGGAGGGGGAACGATTGTTCACGAGGGTGAATAGCAATAGGACAAGGGGGAATGGTTTTAAACTGAGACAGGGGAGATTTAGGTTAGATATTAGGAGGAAGTTTTTCACTCAGAGGGTGGTGACACACTGGAACAGGTTGCCCAAGGAGGTTGTGGATGCCCCGTCCCTGGAGGAATTCAAGGCGAGGCTGGACGTGGCTCTGGGCAGCCTGGTCTAGTGGTTGGTGACCCTGCATTCAGCAGGGGGATTGAAACTCGATGATCTTTGAGGTCCTTTTCAACCCAGGCCATTCCATGATTCTATGAAATATGTATACTTTAATATACATGCATTATGAATATGCTCAATACACCATCTTTCTTTGGCATGTACTTCATGAAAAGTAAGCAAGACCTGACAGAAGCACTCATAGGCTATTAAAAATATGCAGTTATATTGAAGTGGTTGTCATGGTTTTATGATTTTTGGTTATCAGTATTCCACATCATAACACCATGTAGTGCACTGGGAGTTAAAGAGTTAATGCTCCAGTTCTGTGGATCGTGGATAGTGCCGGGTACCTGGTTCTCAGAAGAGAAGAAGAACTACATTTCCCAGAGGACTGTTCGCTGTTCTGTTACCGTTTTCCGTTCAGAGGGAAAGATAAAAACTGTTCACATATCACGGGACGTCCCCTTTCTTGTCCTGGCAGCATCTCTCTCCCTAGCCGTCTCTCTGCCAGCATTAGAGTAAGACCTTTTGGTTTTTGGACACTCATTTTATTTGTTAGTTTCAATTCCAATTATATTTTATTATACTATATTATATTGTGTTATTCTGCATTCCGATATCTTATTTAGTAAATTAGTTTGTTTCTCCTCAGATCGTCGCTGCTGTTTTGTTTTTAGGCCCATCTTCCCACCCTTTTTCCCTTTTCCCTTTTCCTGGGGTGTGGGTCTGTGGGTTCCCCTGCCCACGGAACCGGGCCGAACCTGCCCATAAACCACTGACAGTGTTACTGTAAATAAATACCAGACAGAACAAAAATCACAAATGAAACCATTTAAACTAGAAAAAGTGAACTACAGACATCACTGATGCGCTGCATAGTGCATACTGGTATTGAGTCCCAAAGAACTTCACACTTACATTTCACACATCAGTGTCAAACTGAGTCAAGTACTATTAAATCCCATGTCAAACTTCTTGATGGTTTTGCTCACTCTTAGAACTGCAGTTTAAACTTGTTCAAACCCTGAGTAAAATATGTCAAAAGAAGTCAGGCAACACCGCCATGAAAGATGGATAAATAAAACGGTTAACAAATCCTCAGAAAAAATAATCTGTTCTTTTCCCAGCTCAGCAATCAACGTAAACCTAACCACACTCACACCAAACTCCTTGCTCTCCCCTTTAAAAGCACGCTTCCATTGTTTTTCAGGTACTGAACACATAACCATATTTTACTATGTCACTATCTGCAAAGGTATGTCACAGAAAAATTACTTTGGCTGGAAAAGAAAACATAAGCCCCATTCCTCCTATTTCAAGAATTATCGACAATTGCTACAAAGTTCAGAGCAAACACAACTAATGAAATCTAAACTTTCAAGATAATTTTTCTCTTGAATGCACAAGTCTAATCCAAAGACATTAATTTAAACATCTGATGACAAAGCCTCTGACAGTTATTTTTCTAACTCATTCAGAAAAGATTAAATACTTGGAATGGAAATCTACAGATCACAATTGTTTACTATGTACTTTCAAATCAATTTCAAAGACTAGGGAAAAAAATAGTTTTTATTCACTATAATTTAGTCCCTCATCCCTGTCCATTAGTAATACTTAGAAATATCTCAGAGCCCAAACATGACCACAACCATTTAGCTTACATTTGCCACAGTAAGTTTAAGTTCACCCTGCTTTCCAACCAGTACACGAGCTTCTGCAATAGCACAAAGTTTAACCCATACCTGTATGGACTTCTCCTTCCACCTTCTTTAAAACCTTATATTATGAAGTGAGCCACTGTCGCAGACTTGAAATGAAGCTTTAATTTCAAGCACATGGCCTGATGCTGCTCCAAGGAATCAAAGTGTGACATGTGACTACTGTTGGCAGCCAAGATTCCCAGGGCACCAAACTCTTCTAAATAGTAACCATTCTAAAATATATTGGGATATCTATTGGAAAAAAACTATCAATACTTCACCGGGTAATAAAATCATGCTGTGAAGAAGAATTTTATTTTATGCCTTGTGAAGCACATCTTCAATAATATTAATTTTTAAGACACTGCTATTAGTGCTACAAAGAAAGAAAAGTAAAATCAACAAGCACTGAGAAGAAATACTCAGAGAAGTCACAAAGAAAACTGACTAATCTCTGATAGGAAGTGGCACCACCACTCCAGGCAGCAGTCCTGCCATGCCCCGTGGCATACCATCCATCCCTTGGGCTGATACTCATCTGTTTACACCACTGAATTGCATGGCTAAATGATTCAGAAGGAAGAACATCCTTGTTCCAAAAAAAAAAAAAAAAAAAAAAAAAAAAAAAGAAACTACACTATGAGAAACACTACAAGAAATGAGCACACAAATAAGAAAAACTGCCTCATTAAAGCACCTGAGCTCTAGCCTGAGACCGAACACCCAAATGAAGTCCTGACTACCACGCAGTAATTCCATTATGATGATACTACAACTATGTGAATTATTTCTTTATAAGTCACTCTAACCCAGCCCTCCTTACTACAGACACACAACAATAGATACTCCATTAGTACATTGACATATACTCCTTGAGTTTCGAGACAGAAGGCCGTCGTTCAAGTTTTCAACCCTCTTCAACAAAGACTGAGACATCAATAGCACAGTCATGTTATTACACCTGAAATGAGTTAATAATCATATCTGACTATTTTTACATAGGAAGTAGGTCCTTAAGTGAAATCTTAAAACTTTAAAATTGTGAAGCAATGCTCACTTCTGTGTGAAAACCTTGTAAGTGGTGTTACAAATGCTTAGTTCTAGTACATGAAGTCCCAGCTGAATCATCAGCACTTAAAGGAAGCTCAAAACGTGAAGACTATCAGAATTTTTTTAAACTTGGAACTTCAGTGGCAAGAGTATATGATGCCTTTGGCTATATGTTTGCTTTTTATTTGCAGCTATTTCTGTAGACCTCTCATCACTAACTATATTCATGTTATAATACTAGCATTTTCCTAATGCTGTAATTATTGAAAGACAAATAGGCAAATAAGATCATCAACCTTTAAACATTTTTGTTACACAATGGGTTGGAATTCAAATTCTTTTTAAGGTCACAGTTCCATGGTGATGTGGAATACCGATAACACTGTGACACTCAATTAACGTTTTAATTATAGAAAAGTGTTCACACACCCCCCAAAAAAATGAGGAATTGGAAATATACTCAGTCTATCTCAGGTTTTTTCTTTCTTTCTGCAGCAAGTGGTTTTCTGCATTTTCTCCAAAAGACTTAACACGCATGCTTACAGTACAAGAAAATTTAAAGGATTACAACCAAGCCAGAGGCAGTTTCTAAGCAGTAATGAAGTCTTTGTGGTATATGGCCTCCTGGAAGTGAGTAGGTAGAGCCCTCCCACTCAGCTCTTCCCCAGAGAGGACAAAGCAGCACCACACCACAGGTGTCAGACCTCCTCCTGGACAGCACATTCACCCAGCCACTTTCTGGTAGGTTAGCAGTCTTTTAGTCCAAAGGTTCTGTTTAGCTCTTTTGTTACCTAAGATGCTTCCCAGAATAAATAAGCACATATGATCAATTACATTCTGGCAACAAGAAATCTCATAACAATTAGGTAGAAACAGCAGAAATGCCAGTAAAGAGGCAGCTCCTACTACAAGTGTTTCTTAGGCACTGTCTTTCAGAAGCCAAATGCATCAAAGGCAGAGCATACACAGCAAAGTTTTTGTGATGCCTAGAACACTGACAGTCAGCACAGAGAGATCACAAGCTAATGGAAGAAGGAAAATACCAGACTGCTCACTTACACACCTGTAAGATCACATTCTCAACTAACACGTTCCCGAATTTCCTTCTTTTTTCCACAGAGTTTGTTTGCTCCTGGCTTAAAAGCACAGGGGTGCTGACAGAAGAAAAGGGTAACAAATCCTATCATACGCTGGATGCCAGAAAGAGACACTGAAGCTGCCAAACTAGGAGGCACATTTAATACTAGAATTCGCATGGTCTTTCAGATTTCTTCCTGAGAAAAGCCTATCCTCAGTATTGTACCTACCAAAATCCAACTAACATAGATGTGAACACCACACCAAAGCAGTGCACAGTAACTGCTGTTGTGTTTCTCTGGTCCTAAAAGCACAGGAGACAATGGTCCTGGCACAGAAATGAAAGAGAGAACTAGAAAAAGAAATTCTGACAAGAATTCACTGCTACTTTAGGACAGATTGCTGGTTTAGCATCTTCTATGTGCACTGCATTACAGTAACTCCATTGACAAATTAGGTGCACTGCTTTGGCACCCAGCTCCTGGCTGTTTGAGTACAAACATATTTCTCAATACCTTATTTGATCATTAAATTAGCATAACCTGCCCTCATCCCATTCACGGTTTTGGAGGGATTTATTTAAGTGGTATTAATTTCTTTCTAAATTTTAACTAGATCTAGGATGTAGTTAGTGAAAAAATTACCCAATATTTGGCTCTCCTACAACAAAAGTAGGAGTTTCTATTTTCCATTAAAAAAAAAAGAAGCCTGAAGTTTTCTTGTCAACTCTAATAATCCTCTTATTTTTTTAATAACATAAATTATGTGGCCTTAAAGGCACCAAATTGATCTACTTTTCGGTTTGACAATAAGTTGCTAGAAGCTTACATGAAGATTAACAACAGGCAACGTCATACACTTCAACGAGGCAAATCCAGCCTTATAAGGGCATTCTGAATTCTTAAAGATTTCCAGGGTGGTTTTTTTGTTGTTGATGTTTTCATTTTTGAACAAGTATGCTGACATCTAACAATGTTCTCCAAGTTGGTCCATTCAGACTTGTTTCATAACATCACAAAGGATGTGTAGCCATAACAGCACAGTAATGCTGAAAATACTTGTCCCCAAACCAAACTTTACAAACAGACTACTTGATTATTAAGCTAATAAAAATTAAAAATAACATAGCTTTAGTTCCATAAGCCGAAGATTTTGTTTGCTAGCATGTTACTGATTTTCCAGGGTTTTCTGTTGATTAAAGTCTTACCTAAAGACAGCTTTCACTAATAAATATTAAAGTAGCTTAGAATGAGACCAAAGACCAAACTGAAGCTAAATGGTAATATAACAATTGTAGGTAGCACTGATGCTAAACAGCGTAGCCTTAAGGATGCATTGCAAGAAGCCACTGAACACAGATGAACTCCTAGATAAATATCAAACACACCTTTCAGCTACAAGCAGCACACTGACCAAGCCTCTAAAGAACAATAAGACTATTAATTCCTATTCATGAGATTACATATCAATAGAGTGTTTAACCTATTCAGAAACCCTCTGCATGTTTTATAACCCCTTGAACAATATTATTTGAATATAAATATATTCTATAGGGGAAAACATGATAGAGTATACAAGCAAAAAAAGGGGAAATCTAAGTTATACAGTATCTTGGGTAATTTGGAAATAAGATGGCCCCAGACAGAACTCTAAAAACACTGCTCTATCTCAACTATTCTACAGGGGTATTGCATTCACAAGACATAGAAATTAAGAGATTTTCTGTTCTCAATACACAAAGCATCAGATAGAACTGTACCTCTAGCTCAGATATCAAGTTTTAAGAGAAGCTGATAAACAGAAAAGAATTGTGAAAAAAGGAACTAGAACTCAAAAGGTTTACAAAACAATCTGTGAGTAGAGGCTAAGCAAACTGCATCTATTTTATTTCTCAGCTGTGTTTTCTGCAGACCACATGGAGTCCTCAGACAAGGTTACTGCATGAAGAGAAATCCATCTATTACCCCTGACAGCAGGATAAGTAGTCACTCCTTCAAATTTCATGTAAGATCATTTATCAGGAAGTACTTTCAAATGATAAGCTGAATGCAAATAACACTACCCACAGATATTCTCAAAATTGACTAGACAAGCAACCCAGCAAGTTTTAGATATGACCTGCCTACAAGTAAAACAACGAACAATATCCAACTCCATCTAGAAAGCAATGGGTTCCACTACGCCTGCTACGTTCCTCTGCCATGACAGACCCAAGCTGCTTCCTTTAATAGCCTAGGGACTCTGCCACCACCCAGAAGCCCTGCAGGAGGTGGCCTCCAGAGGTTCTCAGATTCTCTGCAGCTTCCATCTTCACAGTGATGACAGCATAATCCTTATCAGAAGGAAACAATTAGTGATTCAGCTCTTTTGACAAAAGCTCTTCTTTTAAGAGAAGACCAACAACTCTAGTCCATTTGCTTCTGACAGTGCCAACACTCTGAATTGAAGGCAAACACACTTGTCAAACAAACACGTACCACTGATTGCTAAAAACGGCTACAACACTTCAGAGCAAGTTTATTCATCAGAAAGAACAAGGTATCTATCTTAACAGCACATAGATGACAAACTGTGAAATACTATGCTTTGCTTCTAGAATCGTAAAATAGCTTATGTTGGAAGTGACCTTAAAGATCATCTAGTTGCAACCCCCCGCTGTGCACAGGCTTTCTGGAAATACTGAAAGCTGCCCATGTTTAGTAACACTATCAAAAAGGGAAAACATACAGGAAGTGGTAACAGAGTACAGAGCCTGCAGTTACGGACATTTCCACAACATACTGGGACCCTGCTCTAGATGTGCAGCTTATTTGTCTCACAACAAAAGAGCAATGGGGAGAAAATGCTTCCTAGAATTTACGATACTTAAAGCTATGTCAGATAAATACATCAGGTTAAGACCTTCGGTAAAGCACTTTTAAAGAGCACCCAGACAGGTGATTTAATATTTATTTATTTCTGTAAACCACATGTTGCGGTCAGTGTCCATACAGACCGACAACTCCACTGACCACGTCAGCAAAAGAAGAGCCGGGTGCCAAAAATCGGGCAGCTGGCCCTAACAGGTCGGCATGGAAATATCCTCTCGAGCCAACGACGAGATGTCAGCCCCTCGGTGCTGCTGCTCAGAGAAAGAACCGCTGCGGGCACCGCCACCGAGAGGGCCGGCAGTAAGCAGGCGGCACAGGAACCTCCAGCTAGGGAAACCAGAGGCCGCTGCCAGAGCACAAGGCTGCCTACCCGTTACCCGCGGCCCTACCCCCTCAGCCACTGCCCGGCAGGGATGAGCCGCGCCGCCGCCCTCCCCCCAGCCCGGCTCCCTCCGGACACATCAGCAGGTCGCGGCCCGCCCCTCACCAGTCGCTAGATGAATGGACTCGGGCGGGCAGGGCGGGACGCGCGCTGAGCACCGCAGGAGCTCATCCTCAGTGAAAACAGAGCAAAAGCAGGGCCAGGCCGCGAGAGCTACCGCTGCACCTCAAGCGGTGGCGGCGGCGACAAGCCCCTGCCAGCGGAGCAGGGCATAGGGACACCGCACCCCCGAAGAAGGAAACAGCCGATTGGCCGCAGCGCCGCCGCACCTCCCGTGCCGATTGGTTGCGACTGCTGACTAGGCTCCGCCCCTCATGGCGGAGCCTGGATTGAATGACAAGTCGAGGCGGGAGGAGTTTGGAGGGGGCGGGACCTGCCGCGATGGCGTCACTGCCGAGGCGCGGATTCCTGAGCGATGGGGGAGTTTAATCAAAATGGCGGGTGCTAGTGTTGTATGGATTTAGTGTGCGTGGCGTTGCGAGCAAGGGGGTGGTGTGTCGAGAAGGAGCAGGTGGAAGGGAAAACAACTGAGTTCCAATGCAGTCCAGTCCAATCCAGTTTTCTTGTCAGTCTTTCTGAGGAAAGGAAAATTGTGGCCACACAGCTAGAAGTGCCAGTTGCAATGCAGCGTCTCTGGCCATGAGGAAAATTTCTGGCAGGGCATCACCTCCCTGGGGAACTCAAACAGCAATCACTCAGTAACCTGCCAACAGACCCTTAGAAAACAACGAAGTGGGAGAAAGCACCAAAGGGCTTTATTGAGACAGATTTCCTGAAGTCAGTGTAACTCACCCTGACACAGCAAGTGCTCGCTATGATACAGCTTAGTTTTTGTGAGGCTTTTCACCCCACAAGCTTGGTATGGCACAAGGATTTGAAAAATTTTCTTCCAAAGAGATTACCCATGGTAAACTCCATGAGGGCTCGATTCAGTTCCACTTTTTAATTCATGTTTTGGATGATGTAATAGGAGACACACATCACAGATTAATCTGAAACAGGATTCAAGGTTAACATTTTAGGGTGGGAAGCCAGGAACCAAGATAGGTGATACCTAAAGTAAAATGCAGAGTAAAAGAAAAAAAAAATCACAGATCACTTCCAAAATAGAAAGATGGACTGTATTAATATTTTTGAACAAACACATAAATTGGCAAAGACAATTTCATCTTCAAAGACACAGTTTTATCCCAGAAGTGGTGCAAGCACGAAGGAGTTTGAAACAGCTTAGCTATTCTTTAATCTCAAAACATATGGAGTAGAAAAAAATGTGTATATTCATCAGCATCATCCAAATGGAGAAAATAAAAAGAGTAAAAGAGTAGAAGTTTTATATTGGTGAATCACAGGCATTTTTATCCATCTCATCTGACCAAGTTAACATGAACTCTGAGGTCTGCTTTCTGTATTTCACTGTACCAGAGGTTCAGTTTTCCAGCAGTCAGTCCCCTTTGTAACTAACCTTGCATGCTGTGTGAAATTTATTTGTGTGTTATTTTCCTAGTGATAGCTTTTTTCTTCTTCAGTCATGAGCATGTTTTAGAGGTGGCCTTGCCACAAGTATGCTGCCAGCTGGCCTATGAACAGTAATGACCATCTGGGGAGATAAGGAGGTCCAAATACAGCTGAAGTCAGCCATAAACAGTGCTTTGTTGTACAATAATGAATTCAAACTAATAGCTGAGGCAGGCATCCTCTGCAGAGGTAAATAGAGCAGCAGAGAGATCAAGAGCCTTAAAGGAGAACAAGGTCCAAGACAACCATAGTAGATTCTATATGGGAAAAGTAATTTTTAACAAGCTGGAGTACCCTTCAGGTTCTTTCATACAACTCAGAGTACATCTGTGAAGAATACAAGAATAGGACCTGATACATTCAGCTGGGTCAGACAAAACGTTGACAGAAGAAACAGCAGTCTTTTAGCAGGTTTTTTAAAAAAAATAGAAAAACAGGATATTAACTGCTTTACCTATTGTTTATTGTTGAGGCTTTTCTAATTGTTCCCAGCTCATAGGCCAGTAAAAGAAATTCCTGCTATTTTGTTTCAGCTCTGCAAAGCGGACAACTAGTGAATGCTGTTCACAGGATGAGGATGATGTAGTTTGATTTGCAGAGGTGTATTGAGATGATAATGTAACTTGTTATAAAACAAGAACAGTTTAACTTGAACCTCTGTTTAAATTATTGGTTTTGTTGTTTATCAAGACACTAAAGAATCTTTTCTAAGTGGATGGTCCAACAGCCAGATTTGTGAATACTTGATGCGTGTAGTACATGCCTGACCGTTCAAAACTATTTTTTTTCCCCAGTCTGTGGCAGAAAGTTCTGAATTATCATAAATCAACATGTTATTGTCACAGGAAAAAATGTGTCTCTCACCATCACTGTGACCTTTTATAGCAGTTTTAGATTTGCGGTTGAAAATCCCTCAAAAAAATGGAAAGGGCAACAACATCCATTTTGAGAGGCTCAATTAACCTATGGAGTGTATTTTTTTGTTAGCATGCATCTCAATTCATTGATAGTTGAGGGGGTTATAGGTTGACTATGCTTCAAATGTGTATGCTTACTTAAGGCTAGGGAAGATCAGGCTGTAGGGTGGACATTATCCCATTAAGCATCCTTCTGGCAAGCTATGAATCCTTTCCAGTCTTCCAGTGAAGTCTTCAGAAATACTGACATAAAATTCTGTTGCTTGTCTACTGTCCCAAGCTTAAGGCTGAGGGAGTACTTAGCGGAGAAGGTATAAGTCACAGTAAGGAAGAAATGTATTCTGTACTTTGTGCTGTCACTGTAACAATCTCATAACAGACTATTAAAATTGATTCTGAATGTTGAAAAAAAGATAGCAATTACTTTTATCAGCCAGTAATCTAAAAGTTCAGTCTATATCAAAAAGGAAATAATTACTCTTTTTCAGCTACAGTTAAGTGTCTAGTGATGGATTTCTTCTTTCACATTTCTATTTATATGCCTCAGCTGGCCTAATTATTACCAGTGTCCTCTGGAGCCTTGAGTAATAATTCTTATTGGCAGCAGTAATACTTTCTGCTGAGGAAAAAAATTAATCAACTCCAGGCTTATTTTCTTTTTATACTAAATAAATTCCTCGTGATCTTTCCATTTTATAAACTTGAAAAGAGCAGAAGAGTATAAAGCATTTGGGAATTTGCGTTAGAGAGCTAACAGTGGAAGATAAGACCTCTTCACAGGGAAGATTTTTGCTTTGCCATGCAAAAAAAACCAAACTACTTATTTATCAGAGTCGCACACAAGAAATTTATTTTTTTTTATGTATATACCCCAGTAATGTATCTCCAAATTTATAAAGCATATATTCATCTTGCATTAAGAAACTCTATCAAGAAACTCAGAGAGACAGGTGTACTAAATTCCATAATACCACCTGAGAAAAGTGTGGAGAAGTCTGAGGATAAAATGGAATGGAAAGGAAAGGAGGATGGTAACATATGGACTCTCCCTGAGGTCTACTCAGACTACTTCAGTGTTCCCCTGTGAAAGTAAAGTAGGAGATGAAGATGTGGTGAGTATCCAAGAGCTTTCACTTAGCAAGCTTAAGCAAAGCAGATTCTTCATCTGGCAAGGCTGGGAACTTCTATGTAGCCATGGCATGTCAGATAGTCTGACATCTTTAAGATCTGCAGTTTGTCTAATTAGACCTTGAGAGCATTCCTGACATTCAGAGTCTATTTTCTGTTACTATGCTAACCCACAGACCCAGAAATGAGCGTTAGTCACAAGCTATACAAGCTGTATACAACAAGGCACTGTCCATAGCTTTGTACAGAATTGCAGAGAATGTACAGAAAATCTCCACAACTAGCACGCACCTTTGCACTTACCTTGCAGTGCCATCTACCGACTACAAACTCCTCGGCACTCAGATGACACCACAGATACTGTTTGCTTGGTAGCTCACAGGGTTAGCAGAGTAATTTTGCAATAAAACCTCAAGAGCTTGTTGAGTGTCTAAAGACTTCAGGCAGTTTTCTTGAGCTAATTTCAGCTGTGCCAGTGACTCACTGCGTACTGAGTCACTCCCAGCACGTTCTGTCTCCATGCAGAATCAGAGATAATAGGCTCCTCAGATAGGACTGTTCAAAACAGGAATTTAAGTTACCTGCTTTAAATTGTCCCCTGTCTGACCATTGACTCCACTGCAAAATAGGGTGGTTTATGCTTTTGGTTGCCTAAGTTGTGTTGAAATCTGTGAATGAAAGGCTGTATAAGAAATGGTATATATTAGTACTTAAAATTTGAGTATCACTTTTGCCATAGTATATGATAAAATTACAAACAAAGATGCAAGTGAAACTATGAAAGGCATGTGTAGAGTTTCTTTCTGTAGAAATTTTAAAACAAAGCTATGCCAAACTGGGAGGCGGACCTTAATTTAAAAGTTTTGGTTTGCCTTTCAGGTAATTCCAACATAGACAGCTATCATCTAGACCCACTTTAAGATCACGCATATTTATATTATATTCTCAACAATAATCAGGAAATACATAGAATATTCTAAAAAGAAATCTTTATGGAGTTTTGGTTGTAGATGTCAACTTTGATTCATCTGTTTGACTTTCTGCTGAGGACTCTAGCTGCAAAACTCAAGCAGTGGCATTATCTTTGAACTGCTATTTTGCAGTGCATAAATATATACTGTATTTTTCTATAACCATAGCCATAGTTACTGACAATTTATGAGTATTTTTCCATTAAAATTTTCATATACTACTCAGAGTTCATTGAAAATAAAATTAGGTGAAGTGGTTGATTAGGACATTATGGAAATGATCATTTGCTTGATTTATTCAGGTTTTACAAATGTGATGCATAATTCTTGATTAATTTCATACACTATGCTGATCTGTAAGCTTTGATGAAGTAATCCCAAGTCAATGTACTTGTTTCTGTTAATTTTTTTTTTTGTTTCCATGTACAAAGACTGGATTTCTGTCTCCTCTTCTAGCACTGGTTGGTGCAGTGTGAACGCCTAGTTAACATACTACCAATAGAATGGTGTTTTAGAAGAACTATAAGCCAAAAGATTGTAAATGTTTTTGAAACATTGTGGATTGAACAACCCTAATAGTTTTAAACTGGAAGAGGGTATATTTAGACTAGATATTAGGAAGAAATTCTTTCATGTGAGGGTGGTGAGACACTGGAATGGGTTGCCCAGCAAGGTTGTGGATGCCCCCTCCCTGGAAGCATTCAAGGTCAGGCTGGATGCGGCTTTGAGCAACCTGGTTTAATGGAAGGTGTCCCTGCCTATAGCAGGGGTTAGAGCTAGAGGATCTTAAAGGTCCCTTCCAACTCAAACCATTCTATGATTCTATGAATATAGCAACCTTGTTCTTGAGCCTCAGATTAAAACCTGTAAAAAACAGAGCCTAAGGAATTCAATTGTTGCATATTTCACTGCACTCATAGCGGTATCAAATTTTCACAAATATTTTCCCCTCAAAAATCAAGCCCACTCCTATAGTTACATTCACTCTGAACTCTCTAGTGCTGCTGGGCAGCCACGTATGCTGTGTATAGGTACACTTTTCTTCTGACCAAGGAGTACTTACTCTGAGAGAGATGATGAATCAACCTTGGTGATCAACATGTTCATGGCTGGTAGGATGGATTTTTGCAGTCACACGGACACACCAGAGCACGGTAGCATAAACACAAGCCAAGAGAAGCTACATGGAAACAGAAAAGAATGCCTTTTATTTTTTCCTTATAATTTTTAAAATATCCTGCTAGTTGACTAGTTCCTATTAGCAACACTAACGCAGAAGACATTCTCCACTCAAAATACCAGTTTCCCACAAAACAAATGCGTGGTCCTTATGCTTTTTTTTTTTTTTTTTTTTAACTTCCCATGGCAGACTATCCTAAAGAGCATTTCTTCCCTGGAAAATAGCAGTCTTCTTTTATGGTTTCATTACACGGGAAGTGTTTGGCCACTAGATGCCACTGTCGAAACATATTTGCTTTCCTTTCGTTCCTCTAGTTACTCAGGCAAACCAAACGAAAAAAAAATTGCAAGATACTATTAGCTTTTAGGAAAGCCTTATTCTTAAGACACGAAGGCAAAATGAAATTGAAGAAACTAAACTTTGTGGTGAATATGGCATAGTTTCATGAAGCAGAACCAGGGAAAATTATCTTCAAACTGCTGCAAGTAAGAGAGTTCATTTTGTATTTAGCTGTTTAAAATAGTTGTGCTACCATTTAGAGTCAAAGTGAATTTGTTTCATCTATTCAAATTTGTTTCAACCTATTCAAGTATTACAGATTCAAAAATAAGGAGAGAAAGTAACATGAGATTTCTATTCAATTTGCCAGGAAAAATGTTAGTTCTTCCCTAGTTTTGCTGAAGTCCAGCGGACTGTCTGGGAAGTTATGCTTTTCTCACTTGCGTGAGAAACTTCCATTCCTTCTCATATGACAGAGATCTGATAACTGACAGCCATGTGAAAAAGAAAGGGGCCCATAAGATGGACAGTTCTTCCCCCTTTTTTTCCTAACAGGGAAGAAAAAAGGAGTTCTCTCATTACCCTGCAGGTATTGTGTGGAGTAGGAGGACATCTTGGAGAATGGTCTAATCAACTTACTGCTTTTTAAAACCTTTTCTAAACAAAATAAACCTGTGATAGTGGATTACTTGCAGGATCAAATTCAGTCTTTTCCAAACCAATAAGTACTTGCTCACTAGAGCGTAGTGTGCTTACACTACATCCTGAAGTAATGTGAATTTCAAAAAACTCTCTTATTTTGTCCTAAGTCAGACAAAATCTCACAAACTCAATTAGCACTACAGAGCAAACTACATCACAACCATAGGAATGACCGTCTAGGGCAGAGAATGGGATGGAGAGGCAGGGATTTCGTAGGGCAGCTCTGCCAACAAAGAAAATACTGTAAGCTATACCAGCCTGCCACACAGCTCAAAGCACCTTTTGGCACTCTTCACCAATGACACCAGAATACTAACATTGTATCACCCAGACCACAAATTGATGTTTTAGCAGAGGTATGTAACCTCAGGGGTAAAATACTTCAAAGTCACTCTGATGGCCAGGGAGCTCCACGTCAACTCACCATACTAATTCCATTTTGGCCACTTTGCATAGTGACAGCGCAAATAGGATAGAAACCACTAGGAGTACAGGCTCCTTGTCGTGCAAAAGAGTATAGAAAATGATTTGGTAAAGAAAGGTTTCCAGGTGAAAATGTTTGTTTGCTTTTTTAAAAAAGAAAGACCAAAAGCAACTCCCAGCTGTAACTGCTGGGTATAGGTTCACTCACCCATGTGGCTTTAAGAAAACCTCAGGGATCTCCTGCTGCTCCTACTCCATGGCCCCCCTGTGTCCTAATGCTTGCTTTATCTCAAGGAAGGGGCAGGGGACAGTGGGAAGTGTTATTTTGGCCTCTTCTTTTCTCTCGTAATTGTCAATTCTCTCTGAGCATACTCATTTGTTTGCCAGGTAGTCTTCCTTGCTCGCTCAGCTCTATTTTTGTAGAGAATAATATGAAGGAAGAAATAAGTATCATTTTTCATGCCAAACCTCATTAAGTATATTTGGTTCGTCTCCCCCCACAGAACAACAACAAAAAAAAGTAGAAAAGGAAAGGAAAAATGTAACTCGGGAGCCAGTTTTTCCCCCATACTACAGTAGCATTCTTAATGAGCTGACCTGTGAGAAATTATTTTTGTCTACCTTAGTGAAGTGTTCTCAGCATTGTCTCATGTCCTGGCTCAGCTACACAGCAGCACAACAAAACCTTTATTATGTTCTTACCAGTGCATGCACATTTTATACTAAGTGGCATTATGCTACCCTTCCACCAAAGCACATAGAAATAAGAGTGGGGCAAAAGATATCCAAAGGTGGTATTTGGAGGTCAGAGTTGTACTAACAAATTTGAGTGACTGGTGTTGCACAGCCATGAAATGGATGAGACACAACATGAGATTTTTGTCCGAAGTAGATGGGGCTTCATTATAAGGTAGCGTGTGATGATTCACAGGCTACTTCATAGGACTTTGCTGCTACAAGCTTTCCTCAAGGTCCTCTTCTTTCTGCATCCTGTTTTTCTGTGACTTCAAGCTTTGTGCCCAGCCTTTTCCAGCCTGGGAGGATTACAGCTAGCTTTTTTGGAGGTCCTCCCAGCAAAGGGCCCTGCATTACCAGTGCAGGCAATATCCTCGCACAACTGCATTCTTCCTTGTCCTCACACATAGCCCACTGCCAAAGCAGGCACGATTTTATGCAAAGGACAGGCTGAAGAAGAGGAAAATAACAAATTATAAAGGTTGCTTCTTCTGAAAAGTAGGAAGCAGACGCTCCACTCTCTTATAGAATTCTCCCCTTAGCAGCTAGTAAATCTCTGATCTGGGACTCAGCTGCTCCTCACATAAAAATGGCATATGCTGCTGAACCTTCAGATGCCTCAGCACCTACAGATATTTTAAACTCACAAAAAGCCATGTCCAGATGGTATAAGACTTAAACATAGTTTCTCTCTTATTCTGGGATTTGATAATGTCCTGTCTTGCTCTTTATATTGCTTGTACTGCCTGTACCTTCTAATTTACACCTCTGTAAAACATTGCCATTTGGGTAAGGTGACACTGTACACATACCTGTAAGTGGCTGCATGGGAAATGAAGTAGGAGAAAATTAGATCTTTCGTTCCAATCTGTCCTGCAGCAGGAAAAGAGGAAAACATAATCTAGAGAGAAAAGGAGAATAGGAATTGCCAGCCAACTAAGGCAGTGGGAGATAAACAAAACTATTATTCTTTCATCAGTCAAAGAAGCAGAAAAAAAAGCAATCTGTAGTGCACCCAGACACTTCATTTATGACTGCTTCTCAGAGATCCCAAAATACAGGTACTTCACAAAGGAAGATCCATGTAACAGTTTTCAGGAGTTTTCTTCCTGAAAGCTTATGAACCAATGGGATCCTGTTACCTTCAGCAGAGTCCTAGGTCACTCTGACTGACGGCAGTGATTCATCCCATCTCACGCTCACTTGGTGTTAATCAGTCTCTATGTACAACCAACAAGAGCAGCAATGCCTACTCCAATACAGCTGAAACATTAGACATCTGCATCATACACCTGAAAGACTGCTGAAGAGCTAAATACTTCTCTCAGTGCAAGAGAAAAAAGTTCCAGTGCATCTTTCATGCTGCAAGAGGAGTACTGAAAACATTTGTGCTTCTGAGCAACGAGATGGATTGCTGGGGGCTGCCCAATGGGCCTGCACAGGAGGGAGGAAAGGGGACACAACAGCAGCTACCAGGAAAAGCTTTGGTCTGAGAACTTCTCACAAGCCTAACTGAGTTTTTGCACAAGCTTGTAACTGTAAGCTCAACTGCGTTTACAAATGATTGATTGCTGTGAAACATTAATACTTCAAGCATCTGTTCAAGCATCATATTTTCTAGGGGTTGCACTTTATGGTGAGTCAAAGAAAGCATTGGACGTCTTCAGAATGCTCTCCACATTGCCATGAGAGCTTTTAACAGCTGAAGAGCTTCTTTGTAAATGTGTGGTGTATCAGAGAGCCATGGAAGTTGTAGACACACTCAGAACTAAGGAGTGCTATCCGGTGAACAGCTTTAAACAGGCTCCCAAATGCAGAAGTGGAAGGGAGAAATTTTTAAGGAACAGAGATGGGTTAAAAGAGCTCAGCATCAGCCTGACTCTGCTTGTGTGGAAATCAGCATTCCTCCTTCCAGAGGAACAAAGCAGGACAGAGGGTTTGGAAGCAGTACCTGTAGTCCTTGCTTACTCATTGCCTCTTCTCCTAAGGTAAGGCTGTCTTAGGAGGTGAGAAGTAAGCACCGCTTTACCCCAAAGACCTAGACATCTGTTACTCTTACACTGAGTAACAGACAAGTTAAATATATTTTAATTGATATAAAGGTCTGAACTTTGTCTCTGTATAGACGTGTCCAGCTTCATTCATGGAATACAGCTAGGAACTGAAACATAACATATGTAGACACTTGAAATTTAGACGAGCAACTTTTGTAATTTGAAATCCATTTTGACCTAGCAGAGTTATTCCCTTTCTGTAATTAAGTCTATCATAACTGTAATATGGACAAAGTCTGATAGTGGAGAAATGCTACTCTTGCTAAAAAGAACATGATAAAAACTTCCTCATCAAAAGCAAAAAGAATTCAAAGGTATCAACTTTTTTATAAGAAACAGGTGAAAAGGACATTTAAGCTGTCAAAATAAGTCTGTTCCTTATTTTCAAAATATTGTGCTTATGCAAAACATCTTGTAAGCAAAATAATATGCTCTATCATTTGCATTTAACATTGTACCCAAAGTAATTTCCTCCCATTACAACAAAATTAATTTTTTTCATCCTGCTCCACGTAATACACCTCTGGGATGTTAGTGAGGAAATGTTTACCAGAAAGAGGCACCTGTGTAGTGGCTGAGACTATGGGCTAAGATACCCACAAGAAAAGTCTTTTTGTTACAGATCTCCTTTCTTCCACATAGGATTTATGTACATTTGATTCCATTCTCCTTTACAGAGACGAGGGATAGATCCATAAGAAAGCAGCTTTGTTCTAATCCAAAGATATAAATAAGCCTATGTAAATATTAGACAGGTTAGTTTCCCTAAACCAGGCATGTTTTATTACTGCAGGTTAAAAAGACAACCACTCAGATGCTGTCATGGTTTAACCCAGCAGGTGGCTGAGCACTGCAGTCATTCAGAATTCATGGGTTGAGATAAAACAATTTAGTACGATAGAGAAAGGGTAAAGGATAATAGTTATTACTAAATATACATGAATGTGTATAAGAAGTGATGCACAAACAGTTGCTCACCACCCTCTAACTGATGCCCAGCTAGCCCCTGAGCAGCAGAAGAGAGCTCGCACTCCCTTCAAAACTCCTTCCACGTGACATCATATGGTATGGAATATCCCTTTAACTGGTGTAAGTCAGCTGTCCTAATTCTGTTCCCTTCCAGCAGCACAGGCCCTTCACTGCAAATGGCCTTGGCTCTGTACAACACTGCATAGCAGCACCTATAAACATGGAGAAAAAGAATCTTGATAACACACTGTAGAATCAAAACATGCATCAGCCCAGACGCTCTGAAAAAAAAACCAACAATTCTGTCCCAGCTGTAACTAAGACAGTTACAGAAAGTCAATTGTAGGCTTAGCAAACTAAAACAATTCCTCTTAAAATCCATTTGACATCTTTGCTTAGGAAGTTCCAGCCTTAGCAAACATAATGCAAACACACACACACACCCAAAAGACTTGTTCAAATCTACTCCAAACTTTGAGATAGTTTTTTTTTTCAATTATTTCAGTGAAAAGCTTGTCTTCTCCATCCACCTGAAGACCTAAACTATTCATTATGAAGATTAATCTAGACATAACTAGCTCCATTTCCTCCTGAAGCTCAAGGTTTGACCTTTTAGCACACTCAGTATTACTTCCTACAAAATATTTTTATTTTCAGATTAAATAATTCAAGCACTTTTTTTTCCTCAAAGATGAAGCTGCCATTAAAAAGTAATTCCAGGATACATTCTCCCCATTCATGTTTCATTAATAAAAGCATTGCCTGAATAACAAATAAACCTTCTTAAAGACTACATTTGCAAGGTAAGGCATGAATTTTATTAAGTGTAGCCCAATTTATATCTACCTTTTTCTTCATTATAGGTAGAAGAGTAAAATTTAGGCAGTAACAAGAAATGCTAATTCCATTCTTATTCCTATCCCCAAGGGAGATATTTTGATATTATAGGTAGCATATTCAATTTTTAAGTAGTGCTATTCTACTCATTAGGAATCTGCAGCCAGTATGTATCTGCCTTGTAGAGGCACTGACTCTGAGTACTGGGGAAGAAAATATCTCTGTAACCGATAAATAGTTAGAAGCCCTAAAAATCATGCTGCTTCAAAAATTTAGATGCTTTCACTGAAGCTAAATCAAAGTGGCAGTCAGCCCTTAAATGAGGCCTGAGAGGCTCACCTGGCTCATCCGATCCCACAGTGAATTGCCTTCACCTGTGCTCCCAGGGCTGACTGGGAATTTCCTCCATGTGCTCAATCAGTGGTTCAGGCCATGACTCAACAGTTCCCATACATATGGGAATTACTTTTTCTTGTCTGAATTGGAAAACTATTTAATTCCAAGCCTGCAAAGTAACTGTGTAATCAGATGAAAACATCTACATGGAGATTCTGCTCTTATTAAAAACATCTGCAGTGTCACATTACTTCTGGCATTCACAACTTCAGTGTTGTCTGTCTCATGCACATTTGGTTAAGATGCCAGTTCAAGTCTTTCTTGAGAGATTTTCAACATATGCCGTCCTTCTCTGCTTATACAGACTCATTTTCTGTACTGGTCAACACCTTTTAAAAATAATCACACTGTATCCTAGACAAATACATAAGTAGGTAATGTCTCATTGCGGGGCACCACACAGCCAGGGTTTATTTGTCTTTCAAAGAGATTTAAGAGACCCCTAGTGAAATGCTGAGAGTTAAGGCAAAGCACAAATAACTTTGGTAACCCACCCGGTTTTTGGGAACTGTTACTTTGACACTTGAACTGTGGCCAACAATCTTGGCAGTCAGGCTGTGCTCCTGGAAGGTGGCAACATGCTGTAACTTAAAGGGATTGGGATTTTCAGAGCATCCCTAGCAGTTCAGACTACAAGATAAAAGTAATTAAGGCACCTCTATGTGTGGGTAAATGGTGGAACTGTCAAGCTGTGATCTGAAATATTCTCCTGGGACAGCCTGCAAATATACAAGCTAAGCAGTCAGCCATGCACATCCGTGTACGTGAAGGAGCTAACAGTACAACTGAACATCCTAATGGGAAGCTGGCATTCACTCGAGGTTCCCACTCAGCCCAACAGCTGAACTGATTCACAGTCTTTAATTTCAAAGAGAACTTCCAGAGCCTGAAGGAAGCGAGATATTGCACTCAAGACATACTAAGCTCTGATGGCCAATTACTCCTTCTACCAGGAACAACCCATCCAGGCCCCAAAGGCTGGCTACCCTTTTGAACTCAAGGAGTAGAAGTACTAAGAGAGTAATCCTGCAGCTTCCCATGTGTCCAGGTAGTAGAGAGCCTGTGGTATGGTCGCTGTGAAACCATCCTTATCAGACAGTGGATGGAGGAGTCACAGTGTTATCCTCCTGGAGTGGGTTCTTGCAGCTACTGCTACAACATCCAAAGCCGAGCAGTACTGTGGACATGAGGGATTGATGCCACCTCATAGCTGTCAAATTGCTTAAGGAACTGCATGTTTCTCAGGCTGTCTGCAAAACCTCCGGGTTAATCAATGGAGCTGACAAAAAATTGCAGGCTGGATTTGTTCACTATCACAAATGCACTAAAACAGATGAGACTTGTCCTGAAAGGCCGAGGATGATATCACCAACATTTTTTCTCTCTGCTGTAATGAAGGAAGATTTTTAGCTCAGTTGATCATGAGTGATATTAACAAAGGTTAAAGATTTTTATTGATTCCAGAAGACCCAAGTTGGACACTCTGTCTACTTCTGATGGTCTTTATTAACTTTAGTTAGGAGAAAGGAATTTCATAACAATGGTAAGTATCTGCAAAATCATACAGATGTATGTAAGGACAGTTTTGAAAAGGCATGTCTCATGAGAATGATAGATTTACCCAGGAAATACAGCATGTGATTGTATCTTAAGTATTTTCCAAAGCATACATCTTGTATGTATTCTTAAAGATCAGTTAAAGACCAGCTTCTCATTTATTTTCCAAAACCATTTTGTCCATTAACATTCAATCACGCTGTTCTCAAAAAGTAAAGAGAAAGCATCCAAGGATGTTCATTAATGTTAATGCGTGCATTACTGTTCAACATGCCAAAATACTCTCTGTGTAAATGACATATCAACTAACAGGCATTGTTTTGGTAGTTTTGCTAGAATATAAGTATAATGGGTTTGAATTTTGGGTTGTGCTGTGTGGAGACAGGAGCTAGACTTGATGATCCTTGTAGGTCCCTTCCAGCTCAGAATATTTTGTGATTCTGTTACTTGGAAAGTGGGAAACAGAATCTCAATGTCAGTCTCTCAATGTCAATCACTTCTGAAAACAAAAGTTGGAAGCATAAATGAAGCAGCCTGTATCATTACTGCTGGGTTCAGTGTAAAGATAGAAAAACGTGAATCAGTTCAAAACTGGTCAACTGAGATACCTGTAGCTCTAGCCACAGCGTCAAATATCACCAACTGGCAGTATGTGCACTATACAGTTTTCCATTGGGTGGCTCCACTCAGAGGTAGGTGGAGATATTAATTCCTGAAGGAAAAGCAAAAGAATACAGGTTTTGAAACAGGTCTAGACAACACCAGAGCACCTAGCAACGTTAAATGAAAGCTTGTCTAAGGCCAGTCTTTTTTCCCCTGTATTTTTCCAGCTATTGAATTTGCCTTTGTTCTCCTGCGACTCTGAATTGTGACCTGGCAATGTGAGATTGGCAAAGCAAAGGCATTATCCACACTGATACTGGATGCTGGAGAAAATGCCAACTGACTGGAGATTCAGCTGTCATAGAATATATGAAAGCTACCTGTATTTTATGTAGAAGCAATAGATGACTTTTTTTTTTTTTTTTTTTTTTTTTTTTGAGTTTCAGTTGGAAACACAGTGAAGAACAAATCCTGGTCCTTTTTTCCTGCCTCATCTGGTTCTGTTTCCTGGTTTGTAGCAGCTGTTTGAAGAAATAATGAAAGTGTGAAAAAGTGAGCAGGCTGCTCTTCTATGATAAATGTAACAAGCTATCTCCCTTTTTTTTTTCCCCAAATACTAAGAACTGGCTTTTTCACAGTAAAGTTAATATCAAAATCTGAAACTGTTTGCCATTGAAGACAACGCTGGCAGCCTAGTATCCCACCCCAGCTTAAATGAACCCAAGACCTCCACGCTCAGTGTGATCAGTTCCCAGTTCTGGTAATAACTATAATCTGCATATTTATATTGAAAGCAATAAAACATTCCCAGCACTGAAAACTTCAATGTGATCTTTTTCTCAGTATGACCTAAAGATGATTTAACCACATTAACAACTGCTTTCTGGCCATTTTCCCTGGCACCACATTAATTTTAAAATGGTACGTTTATTTACGTGGTATCATCACTCTGAACTTCAGAATATTTTACCTAGTTGTAAAAGAAACAACTTTTGCCAGCCTGGATCTAATTTTGTGCCATTAATTCTCCCATCAGGAAAGCAGGAACACTTTTGCTACATTGCCTGCACTACCACCTTTAGAAGCTCAGCCCAGCCAACACTGTTACAATGCCAGCTCTGTTGTCTTTTAAGTGATGTGCCCTTTTTCCTTTCCAACATCATGTTAACAAAAATATTTGTAAATTGGTACTTCAGAAAAGGGTGTGACTTGTAGAAGCAGATTTCTCCCACTCATGGGAACTCCTTGTATGATAACGTTGCCTTGAGATTAGCAGCAGATGCAAGGTGTTTTCTCAGCTTTCCTACCTTTCTGTGGTGTGAGTAGTAGGAGAAACAACATGGAGAACGATAGCTTTAGTCTGTGCTGTAGGCTGTGACTGTTCTACCCCAAAAGTGGGTCGGAGCAGTCACAATTACTTTCTGCTCTCCTCAATCCCCATGAAATAAATTGCACGTATAACATAGTTCATCCTAATACCAGTACAACCCTTCAGTGCATTCCGTATCCACACTGTGTTTCTATGGAGGTAATCTGCACCCAGAGAAGAGTTCATGTTGGCAAGCAATTTATCGTCTTTCTTCAGCAATGTGTGCTGGCTACCATGAGAGGCAAAATGCTGGACAAGGTGGACTCTTGCTCCAAATCCATAAGATTTTGACTGTTTATTTGGGACTGTTTTTTTTTTTGCACTCTATATTCAAGAGTAACAAACCTAATGGTGCAGACTTCAAACCATTTATGACTTCAGGCTCATAATTATAACTGAATTTCTAATGTAAAATGCACGTGATGCCCATAAAAGATATTAAAAGTGTTCAGTAAGCATGGTAAAATTGACTTTCACTGTCTAGCTAGTGATGACACACATCATGCTTCATTATAGCATTAAATACTGTATTTTGAAGCATGCAAATTTGGACAGAGAAAGCTGATGTTTTTTGATCCTGATAATAATTTTATTAGAAAGAGAGTGCCCAAAAAAGCTCTTCCTCTATGTGATTGCGAGGACATTGTGATTCTTGGCCACAGTGTCACAGCATTCCTTTTGAAACACTCAGTTTTTGCATTAACTCCCACTACCTTTGCCTTTCCATCCCTCACCGTACCGGACTTAAAGACAGTCGGTCAACTTCCAGGGGATAAAAAGATTGGACCTAAGTAAAAAGTTCTTGGCTTAAAGAAACAGTGAAAAAATGCACAAAATATTGTGCTGGCAAGCATGAACTAAGGGAAAGAAGTGATCAAGAAGTAGTCAGGAAAAGTCCAGGATTTGCCTTTCATACATCTAGATTGACACATATCCACCTACTGGTGCAGTCCTTGAAACCCTTTAAGACATTTTTCCAGCAATAACAGGAGCACACTTATATGCTAGTGCCATATCTTCACTGGTTTATTCAACAGAAATCATATTATTAACTCTGAAGTACTTTCTTTAATTAGTTAAGGTAAAATACCACTAGTACAGTGTGCTAAGAGACAGCTCTCTAGTGTAGGCAAGCTTATTTTACAACAAACATGCAGTTCTCTTTGCTGCATTTTATCCCACCATCTCTACCAGCATGAATTACTACAATTCCCTTCTTCACTCAGGTTTACAGTTTGCTTTCAGTGATACCTTCTCTGGCCTTTTGCTTGGGCAAGATTTTTAAACCTTTTTAAAGTTAATTTTGTCTTTCCACAGAAGTTAGTACATATCTAGCCTCTGAATCACTTTTACTGCTCTTTCTTTACTTTCTTCACTCTTTCTTGAGATTTTTCTAGTGGGAGGATGACAGAATGGAACACAGTAGTTCAGGTGGAATCACTGGTGCTAGAGGGAAGGGGAAATATCATCTTCCTCCTTTGTTGACTGACTGTGCTACCCTCACAAATATTGAATGAAAAACAGTGACAGCAACACAACATAGAAGACACTGGAGAATCAAACCTCATCTGCTCCCAAACCTGCTGAGCCTTTCCTATGCTATTCTTGTTCCTGCCAGGGAAGCAGAGCAAACTGTGCAAAAATGGCCTGCACAGCCAGCTGGGCTGGGAGCAAGCAGGCCCTGCGTGGCCTGAAGTGTGAGGAACACCTCAGACCAGATTGTGAGCAGATCTGGGGCTCTGCTTGTTGCAGCTGGGAGGGAATGAGGTTCAGTTCTCCCTTACCATCCCTGACTGCAAATACACTAAGCTACGCCATCTTCTAGTCCCCTAGAAATCAGCAGCAGATGCAATCTGGAGCCCAGCACTTTGACCAAACCAGGTGCCTCACTCACACACTTTAACTACAACAAAAATGCAAACTGGCCCCAAAAATGGGATTTTGATCTTAGTGAATGCTAGGAGCAATTGTGTGCAGCAAGGCAGTCACTGTGGGGCACTAATCCAGCAGATAGTTGGGGGCTGGAACTAGATGGTCTTCAAGGTACCTTAGAACCCAGGCCATGCTAAGACTCATAATTTGCTCTGACGATTTCCCAGGGCTGCAACCAGACTGCTTGTTTGCTGCTGCTTGAGAGGATATCCCAAGCAGACACGACCAAAACACCAACTTCCCAGATGAAGCCTGCCTGTATAAACTGTCCTGCAGTGAGATTCAGAGAAATAAGTAAACAGAAGACAGTCCTTCCACTCTTTCAAAAAGGACTAAAATCAGAAGGTTTATTTTGCACAAGGAAGAGTTCTAACTGTAATGGTTTAGTCTGACCTACATAGAATTTATAAGGAACTTAGTCTAGGTCACCTAGACCTTAAATTGTTAAAACCTTAAACTGTAAAAAAAAAAAAAAAAAGTGCATAGTGAAAAAAAATTACCATTTTCAAATACATATAGCAATCTATCAAAGGAAGCTTGAAAGTAAAAGACATGCATTCCTGAGCAAGAATAAAGCAGGGCTGAAAATTCACCCTGACCTGTTCCAGCATGTTGAATTCTCAGCTGTATTTGGATGAACTCAGAAGCAGCCGCTCACATCCTTCACATCAGAGCATGCTGAGCTGGAGCTCAGCAAGCTCTCCTGCCTGGTCTTTTCCTAGAGCATACTTGCCCCAGCTCCAGCCTCACTGACAGCAAGTGTCCATAGATTCCTTCTCATTTGAGAAATGGGTTTTAATAATATACCACTACTGGGAGTAAAGATGGAGTAATGCGTGACAGTACATAAAAAAAATACAAACACAGCTTTATCTTGCATAGCAATTAATGGCTGAATGATTTCCACATGGATGCATAGACAATCACAAGACTTATCCTGCATTTATCATACAGACAGCAAAAGCCAGAATAGGTCAGCAGGTCATTAGGGCAAGGTGGTTTTGTGTCTGGAACAAAGCGCTAATTAAAAAAGTATTTGAAGACTGAATTCTGTATTGTTTCAATTTATATAAAAATCAATAACTATCATATAAATTTAAGTGTATCTAAGAGAAGACAAACAGAACATAAATGTTTATGTGTGTGAGCATGTGAATACTGAATAAAACATTCACACAAGAATTCAAGGTAGCAGTTGGTAGCTTAAGTATTTTTATGGCACCACTCTAAGTTTTCTGATGATGTTTCTTCAAATGTAGCTGAGTCCTGCGGGAAACAGAAGGTGTCCTTTGGAGGACCTGCTGGATCACTCCATGTGAGGAAGCAGATGGAGTCGCAGCTTGTTCTTCCATTTTTGTGGGAAGATATTTTTGGTAAAAGAGAAGAGTTCTGGTCCCTGTGCTATTGCTCACTTGGTGTACAGTCTTCAGTGCATCATAAATACTTCTCCGAGGCCACTTCCTATGAGGTGCTAAGTATCTTTATGCAGTACTGAGGCAACGTAGAAACATTTCACAGAGGAAACATAAATTTCCCCATCAGTTATCACGGGTTCTCCCTACAACTCTCTGTGTTCCTTTAGTCAGGAATTGCATTTTTAGACTGAGGGAGCTGAAATATTGGAGTAGTGACTTTTTTAAAAGCAAGCAGTTCTCATCACTGTCACACAAAGAAAACTGTAAACTTCTGCAGAAAGAAGGTCAGAGGTCTTCATAAATCCCGATGGTTGGCACAACACCCAGACACAGCCAGGAGCAGCAGAACCACTGGGGGACTGAAGCACCACCCCAAGCCTCCTTCACAGAAGCTTCTCAGCCAGCCCAGAATGCTATCAGCGACAGGAACAATTTCCTTATGGTAAACTGTCTTCCACTTTGAGTTCTCTAGCCAACACCATTACTTTTCAAATACTGCATTTTAACTCAGAATTAAGTTTTGCATAAACTGTATGCAAAAGCTAGGAGATAACATTCCATGGGCTGGGCAATGCAACTTCCCAAATCAATCATACATAATGGGCCAAACTGACCTGAAAATAGATATTTCTTTCTTTTTCTTTTTTTTCTTCTTTTTTCAAGCATGTTCAGGAAATCCACCCAATATAGCTTTATTCACCAGACAGCAGTGTTTCATTTTGGAGTACACATCTGAGAAAAGCTGTTTTATTTAAATGGGAAGAGAACAGAGCAGATTAAAGAGTCTTCTTCTTCTTGCAAGCTTAAGAAAGCTTAGCAGGTGTGATTCAGTCCTGGCTAATAGGAAAATACTTGCCATTTATTATTTGCATTACTGCAGCACATCCAAATATGGAACGAGGAGTTCCCTGCACAGGGAGCCAGCCATCTATACAGGGTAAGAGATGCATATATATATGTATATATAGACAGTCACCAAGTGCCAAGAGGACAATTTTGGTCAGCATAGTAAGATCAGTATTTTTGTTCTTAATTCTATTAAAACTGACATAGTATCTAACATTAAAAAAATAAAAAACCAAAAAAAAAAAACAAAAACCCACAGTTGTGGGTATACTCAGTATGTTTTCTAGGCTTGATCCCAGATTTTTTGTTAGAATTTTCAGTTACCTATTTTATAAGGCTATCTTCTTTTGGAAGCTCCTTCTTACTGGTCACTGAATTTCACTGTTGTCTAACAGGCCAATTTTATTTCTTTCTTCAATACTTCCAAAGAATTCTAACAGATTTGGAAAGCATGTCTTTCACTTACAA
Organism: Numida meleagris; assembly: GCF_002078875.1. Classification (NCBI taxonomy): domain Eukaryota; kingdom Metazoa; phylum Chordata; class Aves; order Galliformes; family Numididae; genus Numida; species Numida meleagris. The sequence continues at coordinate 78,347,776 of NC_034411.1, read as the reverse complement.
AATGTGGGCTATCTTCACCTACCTACTTTTCTAAGCATTATCTTACAATGGCCATTTGGATCTGGAACTCATATTTCCTTTGACAAAACAAACACTCCTGAAATACAGTGCCACTTCTTTTATAATTCAGCATCAAGGCAGTAATTTTCCAAACCTCTGCGACTGCTCACAGCTCTGAGATCTCACTTGTATTACTATTACTTCTGCCGTTCCATATTTTATTTTCTCTATAATCGCCTCCTAAAAAGCACCCTAGTCTGCTGCCCTAGGCTCATACCACCACTGTCACGCTGGGCAGGGAGAGAAACCCTACAGACAGCAGTATTGCTGCTGATTTTTCTGTTGATTATGGCTGATTGTAAGGGCCCATCTGGATTGAAAGGCCCTACATGGAGTACAGTATCCAGGCCTGGGGCCCCCAGTACAGGAAGAATGTGGAGATATTGGAGTGGGTCCAGAGGAAGAAACAAAGATGGTCAGAAGACTGGAGCACCTCTACTATGAAGAAAGGCTGAGGGAGTTGGGCTTGTTTAGCTTGGAGAAGAGAAGGCTCCGGTACCTGAAGGGAGCTTACAAGGAGGGAGATGGACTTTCTACACGGTCTGATAGTGACAAGACAAGGGAGAATGGTTTTAAACAAAAAGAGGGGAGATTCAGGTTAGATGTTGGGAAGAAATTCTTTACTCAGAGGGTTGTGCGGCACTGGCACAGGCTGCCCAGAGAGGTTGTTGATTCCCCATCCCTGGAGGCATTCAAGGCTGGGTTGGATGGGGTCCCGACCAGCCTGAGCTGGTAGACAGCAAACCTGCACAAAGTCAGTCTCCCACACTAGAGCATTTGCATAGCCTGAATCACTCAGCAAGCTCCTATTTTATTAAGCTGGCCCACGTCAGAGGCAGATGGTGGTGGTATGGCAGTAGAGGCTGAACCTTCCCATCAGTATTTCATTACATTTTGTTGCTATGCCACAAATCAATGCTTGCTGAATATTTCTGGAGGCCAAACAGTGGATGTGAGCACAGTGAGGCAGCAGGTGGCATGTTTCAGGTGACAGTGGGTCACCTTCACTGGTGCAGATGTCTACGAGTGTGGCACGCAAGCTCTTGTTCATCACTGCCGAAAATGCATAGCTAACAGTGGTGACTGTGTTGAAAAATAGTGCTTTGAAGCTGAGAATTTGCTCTATCAAAAAGTGTTATTGTGCTCTTTGTTGTATTTTTCATGGAACTAAATAGGAGGCATTACTTTTGGAGCGACCTACAAAAGTGGACGGTTAAGTTTTTGCCTCACCATAGTGAAGTTTTAATCTCAGAATAAAGCTGTCAAGTCGCTGCTCCTGTTTGCTGGTTTTAGGACCTCTAGAGGTCCTGGCAGGTTTATTCTCGTTTCGTTGAGGAGCTCCTTTGGGATGTTCTGCCTTGATGGGATGAGGCTGTGAGAGATGCCCAGCTTCCCCCTCCCCACTCTGCTCTAACACTCTATACTGTGTGCAGAGCCTTCAGCAGGGCAAATCACTGAAAACAAACAAACAAACAAACAAAAAAAAAATCTACCAAAAAAAAAACCACCTATAAAACAAACTAAAAAAATCAGCCAGACTCCAATGCGAAGTCCTCACTGGCGCCCCAACGCCGGGCTCCCTCCCGGCCGTCGTTCAGGGCCGAGCCGCAGGTAGCCCTACCCGCGGACGAGGCGGGGAAGGCGCCGCCGGGGGCTTTGCCGCCGCCTCTCCCCTCGGAGAGCGCAAGGGAGCCGGCCGTGCCGCCCGGAGCCGCCCCGTCGACAATCGAGCCGAGGAAGCCCCGCACAGGGCAGCCCAGCTCGGCGACAAGGTAAGCCTCCGGCCACACCACCGCACCCGGGGGGGCGAGAGCTGCGCAGCGCCAGGCGGGGCCAGCCCTCCCGCCGGGCTCCCGGTCACGGCCGTCCCGTGGCGGCAGCGGGAC